>NC_142144.1:48972857-49281071 GCF_024610735.1 Ursus americanus | reverse complement strand
AGATTTTTCTAGGGAAGTTGGAAGCATTTCCAGCTGGGCTGTAAATAATGAAAGGGGTCCAGATGTGAGAGCCTAAGGTGAGCCCCCCATCTGTTTAAGTCCTCTCCTGCTTTTCCTGAGATTGGATTAACAGGGTTTAGCCAAATGAAGTTTTTTCAGGGAGAAGCCCCTGTGCTTTGAAGAGGACTAAGGTAAGGGGAGGGGAGAAGCGAGGGGGGGAGAAAGACCTATGCATTCCACCTCCAAGAGACAAAAAAAAAGTGTGATTCTCTCTGTCCATTTGTTGTAGGGTGGGTGTGGGTGACCAACCGGGGAGCCAGGCCATGAAGGTGTCCTCCCTTCATTTCCCGGCTCTAGGAAAGGGCTTGTTAGTCCCATCCAGGCCGAGTGGGGGCCCAATGGTCCTGGCAGCATCCAAAGGCCCAAAACCTTGTGTTAAGTGCCGTCCACACCAGGGAGCTGTCTGGGTCCTGCGCAATCCATGCCTTAATGCAGGGCTTTCTGGTGAAAGCTCTTGAACATCAGACCCAAAGTGGCAAGGATACAGCATCAGTGACAGTGATACATTGTTCCATTTTTCATTCCCATCGGTATTTATTAACACTGACTGGAAGCTCTGCCCTGAATTGAGGCTGGAGGCTGGAGTTGGAAAAGTGAACGATGGATGAGGAAGTCACTTCTTCTCCTTGCTTCTGTTTTCTCATCTGTAAAAGAAAACGGGCAGGATTTACTGCCTTTGTTTTGCTTTGTCTCTTGCACTCCGTGAGCTCATACATAAAATCAGGAGCAGTTGGCCGTTGTGTGGGCTGGAGGAGAGGCATCAGGGGCTGAAGGGAAAAAGATGAGAGCTTCGGCTTATTCCTTGCTGCCTTGGAACGAGGGCCCCGCTGAAAGGTGCCAGGGACGCAGCAGCTCTGTGCAAACTAGAGGTCTGGTATTTGCCAGAAGCTTTGGCATCATGCAAGGAGAAGTAGTGCATAAATGATGTGATGGAATTATTGCTGACCATGAATTTCCTGTCCAATTAGTGAGGTGCTGTGGGGGTTTCATTTAATTGGACCTTTCCCGAGCCATCTAGGTTTATTTACCATTTTACATTGATTTGATCTCAGGGGAAGAGAGGGCAGCATGTTGAATTACAACAACCTTTTATGAAACAAAGTTCTTCCTTGTTGACCTTTGATTCCCCTTTCCCTACATTGTGCTTCTGCATTTCTCTGTAAAGCCTGTGTTACAGCTTCTTTGCAACCAAAGAGGGCACTCCTGTTTGACATTTTCCAATGTCTGGTGCATTCGTCCCTCTGCATTCAAGTGACAGCAAATGTCTGGCAGGGTTTTCTGAGTTACTGGCCTGGAAGCTCCTTGGGGTTCAAGATCAGTCCATACGCATCTTGGCATCTCCCTTACCATCCCCCAATGCCTCCTACCATGATGGCTGCTAGTAGGAGGAGCGCAGCAAATCTCTTCCAAAGGCAACGTCTCAAAGGTCTTCCTAGGTACACACTGTGGTCAATAGAAATAGTGGATTCACACAAGATCCAGGGGCTACCTGGCAGAATTCACCACGGTTTCAAAAGGACTGAAAGTCCTTTCTGCCGAGGCAGTTCCTTTGATATATAGCAGGATAAGCATTCTAAGTCTGTGGATGAAGAACCAGGGAAAGAGAGAGACTTGTTTTCATTTAATTTGTGTTTCAGGTAAGTGTCCCGAGTCCGGAGCTTCTCCAGGTCCTCATTTCACACCTGTCACAGTTAGACACCAGAGCTCACGAACCCCAGGCCCTTTTGCTTTGGAGAGCAGTTGTTCTCTCTCCCAGCAGCTTCACCGAAGCCCATTCTTCTACCAAAATGTTCCATTGTTCAGATCAGGGAGCAAGTAGGAAGAATGAGCCGTAAAATACTTTTTCTATTATGTAATGAGAAATGAGTAATGAGAAATCATTTTAAAACTTGGGAGAAGAGAGACAAAAGTTGATTCCTAGTGTCTCTACACTAGCCCCTTGGTTTTCAGTGTGGTCACCAGAGCGGAGGGGAACTTGTTAGAAATGCACGTTCTTGGGCCCCACCCAGAACTAGTGAATGGGAAACTAGGAATGTGGGAGTTCGTGCTTTAACAAGTCCTCCAGGGGATTCTGATCCGAGCTAAAGTTTGAGAACTGCTCCACCAGCACAACCATGATTAGCATTTTATGCATTCGTTTCCTGAGTGCATGCGTGTGTGTGTGTGTGCATGCAGGCTTCACTAAACAGAGTACAAAAGCAGTCACTGTAACATTATTACCCCCCAAATTTCTCTTATCTAGAACCCCACCTCCATAGGCAGGAAGTACAAACAATTGTAGAACTTCCTAAAGTCAAGAATCTGGCAATCCCCACGGTGGCCTTACGGGTGTGAGTAAACGGGCTACCTCACGGGGCCTCAGTAAAGTCACCTTGAAGGTTGTCCTGAACTCCGGTGGATCAGTAGTCCCGCTGTTTCTTGGCAGGATTTTGTCTTTCCTTGTTTGATGTCTGTCTGGCAATCTGTTAGAATCTCGTAGGCATCACCAGAGCTTACCTTCACCCTGTCTAGCTGATAAGAAATGTGCAGGTGAGTAGGCCAGGGTGTGTATGGTCCTGTGTGGAGCCACCATTCCCTCGGACGGTCAGGCCTGGGGGTGAGTCTGCTCACTGCTTCCGTGAGACTGCCAAGAAGAAAATACATTTACCCAAAGTCTGGTTAGACTTTTTGGAGGAATGAAACAGGCAACTTACTTCATGGACATTTAATGACAAAAAATAAAATACACATGGGCCATGGAGTCTAGGGGAGCAGGGAGCAGGGGGTGGGGAGGTAAATGGAAGGTGTTCCCAGCACTCCTCTTCGGCCATGGGTTCTCTTATTCATACTTATTCACCCACTTACCCTGGCTTGTCACTCTGCCTTCTCCTTACAACTTAGGTCCCTATGTGGGGACGGCGTTCGAGTTCTTTTTTATGGGCTTCTCAGTCCAAGAAAACCCAGGGGAAGTGACTAGTCACCAAGAACACGGAAGCCACGTGGTGCTGCTCTCCTACAAATCAATCTAATTGCATCGGTATGTAGCTTTAGTCCAGCAGTATATACGTTGTTACATACGTAGTACGCGCACGATTTAGTATTATGCTTTTTCATGCATAATGCTTAGATTGAAAATCCTAAAACCGCTATCATACGTGAATGCCGAGTTCATATTCGGGCTTTTCCGTACGTGTAATCAGGATTAAAATGCTATTACGGTTGTAAAATCCCACATTCAATTCTGTTCACCTGGCCAGCTTTAAGGTTTAAAATTTGTTTTTCTTCTTAAATTGTCATCGGACCTAATACAATGAATTAAAAATAAAAAATAAATTTAAATAAGAAAAAAAAGCTCACGTTGTTGGCTTTCCCTGATGTTTTGGAGGCTTACGAGAGATATTGAAACCAGGAACCAGGGCAGAACATGTTCTCTGTGACCAACCAAGTGGGTGCAAGGCAGAGAAGGAGCAAGGACTTATTCATTACCCCAGAGAGAATGCCTCCTTTCCAGGCGGCAGAGAGACCAGGCTCAAAGGTCAGACGGGCCAGCTTCAGGCTGTGCCTTGCGGCTACCTGGAAGCCCAGCAAGTCACCTGAGTCGTGCCGGTGCCTGGGCTGCCAAGCTGCGGCGACCGGCCCGCAGTCCGCGGGGGCACAAACCACACCAGCTGGGTGTGGGAACGCCCTTGGCGCTCTAACTAGGCTGCCCGCCCGCGGGTGCCGTGGAGCCAGATCTCGGCGGTAGGCGCACAGGTAGCGCTCGCCGCAGCACCTGCCCCGCCAGCCCCGCGCTCGGGGCGGGGCTTCCCGCGTCCCCTTTAAGAGGCCGCATCACCCGCCCCTGACGTCAGGGTGTCTCTCCGCACGAGTCCGCGTCCCGCGTCTCTCCGCGCCCCCGCGCCCACAGCCCCGGCGGCGGCACGACGAGCTGCCGCCCGGCGAGCGCGCCGCCCGGTTCGGCCCTCCTGTCCCGCTCCGCCGCCGCCTCTTTCCGGCCCCCACACTCGCAGCCGTCCGCGCGTCCTACCGCACCATGTCGGTGGCCGGGCTCAAGAAGCAATTCCACAAAGCCACTCAGGTAAGGCGCGTGACAGGTGCGCCGCGGGGCGGTCCCGGACGGAGCCGCGAGGGGCGCGCTAGGCGCCTGCAGCCAGCGGGGAGCGCGGGGACCCCGGCCTGTGCCCAGCCC
This sequence comes from Ursus americanus, assembly GCF_024610735.1. Taxonomy (NCBI): domain Eukaryota; kingdom Metazoa; phylum Chordata; class Mammalia; order Carnivora; family Ursidae; genus Ursus; species Ursus americanus. The sequence continues at coordinate 49,276,843 of NC_142144.1, read as the reverse complement.
GCCCTCGCCGCGCCCCGCATCGCCCGCCCCGCCCGCCGCGGTAGCGGCTCGGGGCATCCGGGGGCTGGGAGCCAGCCCTAGGTCCCCCACCCCCGGCTGGGCGAGGCGCTGCGGACGCCCGCGAGTCCCTGGCGTCCCGCCTGGTCGCCCCGCGAGCCGCCCCCGCACCGACCCGCGCGGGAGCGGCCGGGAGGGTCGGCGGCTGCACGGTCGCCCCGGCGTGCAGGTGCCCCAGAGGCGCGGCGGGAGATTATGTAAAGTCGTCTCTTCCCCGGTGACCTTGCGGTGTTGGTGCCCCCAGCTGTCCCGGGATGTGCTGGCACGAGCGGTGGCCCGCACGGGGGCTGACTGCGGTGATGTCCGCGGTCTGCGCTCTTCCACTGTGGTTTCTGAATCTCTCCTTCCATGTTGTCCCCAGGCTCCAGAGCAGTGGGAGGATGGGGCTTCCTTCTGGGAAGCTCGTGCATTAACTTTTCCTTGGAGAACTCGGTGGTGAAACTCCTTTGAGGCCAAGGCTTGACCAGTTTGTGTGTCTTTAAGCATTTCCCATGGGTTATATAGCTTTAACATAATCAAATCATCATTTATTTCTAAGTATTATTTTTAGTGAGCCTTTTACATCTCGAATGTATCCATATTTCTCCATATTTCTCTGTGGGGTTAATAAGCTGTGATTACAATTTATTTAATTCACATTCTAATAACTTGAAATCTCCTTGGGCTCTGTTGAATTTTACATAGGGAAAGATAAGTGCATACTTATAATGTGACCTATTTCTTATGTAATGAGGATGGTTACTATTTTTTTTTTTTACCCTTCTGAAACAGTTTAGTTTAAGGGAACTTTAGCTAAGGACTTTGTTGATTTCTTTAAATATTTCTCATAACTTAGCCTTAAATATTTTTTTCATAGATTAGTCTTGATTAATAGTCAGTTTTCTTATAATTTCTCAGAAGTAGTGAGGTTTTTCCCAGGCTACCACAATACCAACCCTGCTTAAAACCACATCCAGAAAAGGTGAGGGTTGTGTTTTACAGAATCTTGTATAAGTTAGGGGAACAGATGCAGCATGAAATTAATCTCGTGTGCATCCACATGCTGTCTCTGTCACCATAGGCTTGCCTTTGTGCAGTTTTATCTGTTAGTTTGGGAAATACAGAAAACTAAGATAATTTCAGTAAAAATAAGCATTAATGTAATTATTTTTGCTTTTCCAATTGGATCTGAGTCCTCTCTGACAGATGTTTGTAAATATATTTGTAAAAATATTGTTGGCGTAATGTGGAAGGCCTCTAATAACTGGATAATTCGAAATCCTTTAGGTTTACAGTACCAGCACATGTGCTGCCATAAATTCTCAGGCAGGACTTCTTTGAGGTCATTGACCTTTTTTAATTCCAGATACTTGTCACTTCTCTAAAGCAGACATGAGCACTGAATTTACCAACAGCACATCCCTTCTTCACTTTGATTCTGAAGACTTCCTTTGCAAATCTTGGTGCCCTTTAAAAGGCAGTTAGGAACGTTGGCAAAGGCTAAGGCTTGACCCTACCTCTGCTGTCAGTGGTCTCAAGCAAGCCATTTAACTTTTGAATGTGTCCTTGCTAAATGGGTGATTGATGTGAGTATAAATGAGTTTGTAGAATACACATTAAAAACTGTTCAATAAATGCTATTAATGTGAAGGATAATTTCACTAGTATAAAATACGGTCCTTTATATTAGTGACAATGACACATAAGAAATTATGGAAGCTAGACTCTTTGGTTTTGCTACCGCAACAAAAAAGGATGGCTTTGTTTCAGCCAAATCCTGAAGTTGTATGTAACACTGAAGTTCAGAATTGGATCTAGAAACTGGAATTGTGGTATGAAAGGACTTCTTAGATTGTTGGAGGAGGTCTGCTTGTGGCAAGATTAGTATTTATCACACCTGATTCAGATGCAGAATCACTGAGTCATTTTCTTTTTTACTGAAAAGCCTTTCATTTTAGAGGTGAAACAACACAAAATATCTTATCCATAACTTAATGGAGCATAATCTTAGAAAGCCACAGGCAAAGGTTATCCTTCCCGTGCGTGTATGTGTATCTGAAGGGTGTGTAAAGCCAGTGCTAATGTTTGCATGTGACAGAGATATTCGGGGAAATAACCATGTCCTATTTTTTAAGCCATTTTTCCATTCCCAGCTCCATGAACCTGATCTTATCCACAAAGTAAGCTTTACACCTAGAATTATTTCTTTTTGAGAACAGATACGCTGGAGTATGTGGCCAATGTTCTTAAGTGGAAGGCCCCTCTTCAGGCAAACATTTGTTTCTATGAAACTGAGTTTTTTGCCTATGTTAATGCAGGATGATATTTGTATTAAAACAGTATACCTTTGGTGTTTGACCACTAATTTGAAATCTCTGATTAGATGTGTCAAGGCTGTTCTCTTGGCTTAAAACTGATTATTTCTACCTTGTTGCAGACAATCATTTTTAACATCTCTGATATTTGGAGGTGAAAAAAATGCTTTTGCTAAGGACAATTTATTAGAGTGGAAAAGCCTTCAGCTTGAGAATATATTAACAGAGGAAAAATTGATCTTCATTTTACTTTAATATGCCTTACTACTTTATTGCTTACTGATATGATTTATTATGCAATTAGAATAAATAAGGTACTCTTTTTTTTACTGTTAAATAGGGCAAATGAATTTGTATTATTCTACTTTTACTGAGTTATATTGAGATTTCATTTTAGCATGAGTAATGTCAAGTCTTTTCACTTGTGGGTTTAAACTGGCAACATATCAGTTAAAAATAGCTGTTTCCAATTAACATGATGTTTTTATAAAATCTATACTTATTTACTAATTTTTAAAATTACTTTGTCAAGCATTTATTGTGGACATACCTTTATAGTAAGAGGGGAAGGTTCATTACAGCGTAGAATTTATTAGGTCATTGTGTAATTCTCCAGAGCTGCCATAAAAAAGTATCAAATTGAGTGTCTTTAACAACAGAAATTTATTGTCTCACTCTTTTGGAGCCTTGGTGACGGTGACCATAAGGCCATGCTCCCTCCAAAGGCCCTAGGCAGGAGTCTGTGTCAGGTTTCTTTCCTAGCTTCTAGTAGTTTGTTGGCAATCTTTGGCTTTTCTTGGTTTGTTTACACATCACCCTGATCTCTGTCTTCTTCTTAGCATGGTTTTCTCCTTGTCTGTGTCCAAATTTCCCCTCTCTCTAAGGACACCAGTCGTTTTTTATTGGAGGCCCACCCTACACCAGTATGATCGCATTTTAGCTTAAGTAATTACCTGTGCAGTGACCCTATTTCCAAATAAGGTCACATTCTGAGGTATTGGGGATTAGGATTTCAGCATATGGGGGCGCCTGGGTGGCACAGCGGTTAAGCGTCTGCCTTCGGCTCAGGGCGTGATCCCGGCGTTCTGGGATCGAGCCCCACATCAGGCTCCTCCGCTATGAGCCTGCTTCTTCCTCTCCCACTCCCCCTGCTTGTGTTCCCTCTCTCGCTGGCTGTTTCTCTCTCTGTCAAATAAATAAATAAAATCTTAAAAAAAAAAAAAGGATTTCAGCATATGAAGTTTTTAGAAGGGGAGGGGAACATAGTTCAATCCATAATAGCCGTTATTTGTGTGAAAAGATTCACCACAGTGTTTTTCTAAATACTGTATTTAACATTAAAAGGACAATTCAGTCTGTAAATAATAACTTTATTACGTTGAATGAGATATGCTTTCTTCCTTTCAATGAGTTTGGTTAGGATTTATAACATTATAGACTATATATCTTCTATTTTTTGTTTTTTAAGAGATTTATTTATTTTAGAGAGTGCGAGAATAATGGGGAGGGGCAGAGGGAGAGAATCTTCAAGCAGACTCCCCGCTGACCATGGAGCCTGACACAGGGCTTGATCCCACCACCCATGAGATCATGACCTGAGCCGAAACCAAGAGTGGGGTGCTTAACCAACTGAACTATCCAGGTGCCCCCTTCTGTTTTTTTACCTGATAGAACTCATATTCGGTTAGATTGTGTGTTATGTAGAATATAGTCTGCTGCATGATTATGGTCCTGCTCAGATTCATTAACTGGAAAATTTTAATTACATTGGTATTATACGCCTTTCTGTTTAATCTCTGCATGCTTTTATCACATTTAAAATGCTATATTTTATATAGGTGCTTTGCCCTGGAGAATGTTGCATAAATCTGTTTAGGCATTTATTGTTTTGGTGAGACTTCAAACTTGTTAAGGTATTTATTAAATATTTAATATATATTTGATGTATTTAATATTATATATTAGCTTTGATATATATCTAATTAAATATATAATTAGTTATAACTTTGAAGTGAGGTTCTCAGTTCCTTAACTGCCTGCTGTAAGCAGTAAAACTTCTGCCGCCTTCAAAATCTCAAGTATGACCTACTGGCTGACACAGGTTTCTATACCTGCAGTCTTTGTCAGGTTCTTAACCTGGCGTCCATAATAAACCGTGGAGGGCCTATGTATTTTCTAAAATTATATGCCACATTTTATATGTGCATTTTTCTGAGGGAGAGGGTTTTTAGCCTGTCATCAGCTTCTTGAAGGAATTCCTAATTCCTATCCCGCCCTTTCCCCGATCAAAGTAAAAATGCTGTGTAACAAATTGATCATGTCCTCAGGAGAGAATGCGGTGGTTCTGACAGTAACAATCACAGCATCCACTCTATTACTGGGCTTTAGAATGTCTGTTCAAAAGTGCAGTCTTCTCTGAACTAATTTTAGGGGCAATCAAATATAAAAAACCTTTCCAGGGTGTCAGGATTGAATGAGATAATGTCTGTGAGAGTGCCATGCTTGCATAATAAGGATAACTTGAACCATGTTTAAAAAAAAAAAGGTGGTCAGTGAGCTCTAACTTACTGATACACTTGGCAAATGGACGTGTGGTGGGGTTTGAAATGAAAGTGGCTGCTGACAATAATATCCCTTGAGACTGAGATTCTTCTTGATTGAGTTTTTGTTGTTGACACAGTTACATTTTTTTGCAAGCCTTTTCCCCCCACAGTGATTCTTGTGTGTGTGTGTGTGTGTGTGTGTATGTGTGTTTTAAGGATTAACTTATTTATTTGAGAGAGAGAAAAACCGTGCGAGTGTGTGCACGTGCTAGGGGGAGGGACAGAGGGAGAGAGAGAATCCCCAAGCAGACTCCTCACTGAGCGCAGAGCCTGACCTTGGGCTCAATCCCAGAACCCCAAGATCATGTCCTGAGCTGAAATCAAGAGCTGGCCACTTAACCGACTGAGCCACCCAGGTGCTCCATTCTTTAATGTTTTAAATTGAATTTATATGAGTTTTGGTTTTAGTCTACTTGAAAAATTTTGATGTACCTCTCAAATTAATTAGAAATACCCCTGAAAATGACATCAAGACTTGGGGGAAATGGTTAATGTTTTGAGGAAAAGATATCATGTGGGAGGGAGGGACTTAATGTTGGGGCATGAGGATGGGGACTTAAGCTTGCAAAGCAGAGGCTATTCTGCCAAGTCCCTTGTGAGGCATTCATATTTCCAGGGCTTCACGCAATCCCAGGGCTTTCATTGGAGTTTGTAGCTTGAGGAAGTGAGAGAGGAGGGCAAGACTTATTGCTAAGTGAATAAGGAGAATTGGGGGAGGTGGAGTTTAAGAACAGCTCCAGTGTTTAAAGGAGTGGGGATTTCCTTCAGAAGTTAAGGCCAGATAGGCAAGATTCTGGAGGATAAGAAATCAGAAGATTTCCTTGACTTCTCTTTTTTTTCCTTTCTATTCTTTTGATCCTTTATACCTTTGTTCTCTTCTGCATGTGGCACCAAGAGGGGACACAGGAGAGGCTCAGGAAAATGAAGTTGGTTAAACTCACAGGTTTTAGGGAGACAGAGTCGCTGCATCCTTGAGGGGGCTGCATAGAGGAGGGCCAAGAGAGTGGGCTCAGCCAAGCAGGTGGGGAGCCGAGAGAGTGAGAAGACCAGTGGGTAAGTGCTTTCATTGGAGTCAGGGTGAAGTACACAAGAGAAGGCAGAGGGGATTTCCTTGGTGCATTTGAATGTTACTAGGTCACAGGGGCAGGCAGAGAAAGGAACTTGTGGTGAGGCCCGCCTTATCCCAGTGGTACACTTGGTCACCTGGGTGGGTTGCTCACAGCTTGCATATGTGGGGATGTTAAGGCAGCAAGAAACAAAATATGAAGAATTATAATTTTACAGGCCAGCCTCAGTTTGTTTGTTTTTGTTTTTTGGTTTGGATTTTCTTTATTGCCCTAATCCCTTTGGAGTCTAAAGGTTTAAAAGTGATTTATATGGTCTATAATGGACAATGAAGACTAAGAAGAGAGGTGTAGCTATTACCTATTAAATTGTCATGATTGTTAAGACCCTGTCAAGTGCTCTTGCAGACTATCGATAAAATATTTTCAAATGACAATAAATCATCAGCTGAGTCTGATGCTTCAGGAAATAAATTTACTGTTATGAAGACTTTACATTTAGTACAACTTCTAAATTTGGAGTATGATATTCTAGTTGGGTTGCTCTCACCTCCTTCTCCCCAGCCCCAGGTCAGATCGTATATGGCATGGGTGACTGTGGAGGAGCTTTCTATAATTTGTGACGACCAGCCAGCTCCTGAGAGGATTGTTGAGATGCTTAGGTCTCTGAAGGACCACGAGGCAGTATTTTGTGGCCTCTTCTGAATAATGATATTGGAAAGAAATAGAAATGTCTTTCTTATAATTCAAACTGAACTTTCCCCGTAGATCTTAATTGGAGCAGTTCCATAATGCTAATATCTCAGTATCAAAGTACAAGACTTGTTAGGCACATGCGGCTAGCCTGCCTATGCTTTTTTTTTTTTTAAAGATTTTATTTATTTATTTATTCGACAGAGATAGAGACAGCCAGCGAGAGAGGGAACACAGGCAGGGGGAGTGGGAGAGGAAGAAGTAGGCTCATAGCGGAGGAGCCTGATGTGGGGCTCGATCCCAGAACGCCGGGATCACGCCCTGAGCCAAAGGCTGATGCTTAACCGCTGTGCCACCCAGGCGCCCCCTGCCTATGCTTTTTAATGTTCAGGAAATATCGTCCACAGCGAACACTCCCATTGGGGAAGGAAAGAATGGGAGTCATCGCAGTTATCGTCCATACGGTGATGTCACATGGGTACGCACTGTGAAGTCCCAGCTCCTAGAGTAGAGGAAGTTCCTTGGTTTTACCCTGGTTCTGTAATCAGGAAGAACTCTTTTGTTCTGTCTTCTCTCTGGCCAGAATCTAAAGAGGGTGACAGGGAGTGTGACCTCTGTGGGAGCTGCAGACCTTCTTTAGTTGGCTTCCTGTTTATTTAATATTTGTGGGTTGTTTTACAGTTACAGGCTTTCACTACTCATGGCTCATGGCTGATTTGACCCGTAAAATTCCTTCAAAAACTTAAGAGACTTCTGATCTGTTTTCTTCTTGTCAATTCCATCTGCTAGTTACTACAGTAGAATGTGTTTGGTTTCCATTGATCCAGTGGATCTTTTTTCTATGTTATTTCAGCCGGTAAGTTTGGTTGTGTTAATCTGAACTTTGCAAGAGTGCTTCGTGCTTTGGTTTAACCAAGAAGTCTTAAGGGATGTTGATTGCTCATAGCTCTTTTCATTCTTTCTTTCCTCATTATTTGCTTCAGGGATCCAGGATGACTGGGGGGTGGAGTTGGGTTCTTCCATCTTTAACACGTGGTTTTCAAGATTGCCAAAGGGAAAGACTATGTTGGAAGGAGCATGGGAGATTTCTGTGGCCCAGGCCTGGAAGGAGAGTGTGGTAGGCAGGATGCTAAGACCCTCAGTGACCCTCCCTCTTGTATTGTCGCCTCCTCTTTGAGTGCGAGCCATCCTGTCACTATGAAAAGATGTCCCTCCTGAAATTGTTACTTTATAAGGGAAAAGGGAGAATATACATTTGGGATTAATCCAGTCATACGAACCCGTTAAAAGCAGAGCATTTTCTCTTTCTGGTAGTGGAAGGGGAAGTCTAAAAGATTGGAAGCATGAGAAGGACGTCAGACGTGCTATTGCTGTTAAAGATGGAGCCCCATGTGAGAAGGAATGTACTCAGCCTCCAGGAGTAGAGAGCAGATTCTATTTTATTTTATTTTATTTTATTTTATTTTATTTTATTTTATTTTATTTTATTTTATTTTATTTTATTTTTTAAAGATTTTATTTTCCAGAGAGAGAGTGAAAGAGAGCACAAGGAAGGGGCGTGGCAGGCAGAGGGAGCAGCAGACTCTCCACTGAGCAGGGAGCCAGATGTGGAACTCGGTGCCAGGATGCTGGGATCATGACCTGAGCCAAAGGCAGACGCTTAACTGACTGAGCCACCCAGGCGCCCCGAGAGCAGCATTTAGATGGCAGCCAGCAAGGAAACAGGGAACTTAGACCCACAGTCTTAAGGACCTGGATTCTGCCAACAAACTGAATGGAAGAGAATTCTTTCCCAGCATCTGCAGTGAGGAGCCCGCTCTAGATCTGCCACCTTGATCTTGGCCATGTGAGACCCTGAGCAGAGAACCCAGTGATGCTGGCCCAAACTTTTGACCTGTAGAACCGTGAGCTAATAAATGACTACAGTTTTTAAGCTGCTAAGTGTGTGATAATTTGTTATGCAACAACAGAAAGTTAATAGAAAAAAAACAGTCACTTCTGTTTATGTTCAGTTGCCTGGAACTTATAACATAGCCAAACTATGGAACTCCTAAGTGCAAGGAAGGCTGGGAACTGTAGTCAAACAGTGTACCCAGAATGTAGAAGGAGTGTTGGTAAGAAGCTAGAAGTCTTTGCTCTCTTGTGCCTGTAATACACTCGTTTGCTTGTGTGCTCTTGAGTATACACACACATACATATATACAAAATACACACAATTTAAGTGTAATTTGCTGAATCAACTTTTCTTGTAATGTAAGGTTCTGTGTTCCATATGTCTTTTTAAATACATTTGATATTTTATAGGTTTAGGTTTTTTGATGTTTAGATGTTTTCCTCTGATGAAACACATGCTTCTTTTTGTGTTTCCTGATCAACTGTAAATAGTGAGGCTGTTAATTTCTGAGCATCCTCTTAGCCTGGTAGTACAGTGACAGCTTCATTGACCTTGGAGTGGAGAAACTGTAGAACATGGAGGAGTTTTTGGAATTATTAGTCTCCATCAAAGCATCTGGGATTTTTACTAGTGAGAGTAGAGTGGTCGGCTGTTCACGCTACATCTGTTTCTGTGCTTGTGGAAGGCCTGTGGCAACACAGACACAAATGAAATGCGCTTATTGAGTATGGGCATATGAAACAGCTACATGGTAATGAGAAGCTGTTCATTAAGTGATTGGGGATTGCAGGTGCACGTGGCACACTTTGCGTTGTTTGTCTGTGTATGTTAGTTCCATGCTCTTGGACGTGATTTGCAGATCCATAGCCCTGAATGATTTTCTAAATGCAGCTGGTGGACAGTGCCAGGCATATTTTGGAAAGGATGAAGTCTGGCACCCTCAGATGTCCTGTAAGGATGTGGTATCAGTTGGGTAGCTTGGCTGGGAGAGAATAGTCAGGCATGGTCCCCGATGAAGTAACCTGAAGGTGAAGCGTCTTGTTGGAATTGATTCCAGAGTAGATACAGCTTTCACCCTTATTCTCTGTGATTGCTGCCTACTGAAGCGACCCTGGTGTGCTGCTTCATGTTGAGTGAATGCTGCATATGGTGGCTTGCTGGACATATTTATATTGTTTATTAAACTGCTTAAGTGGCTATTTCTAGACAAGACCTACAAACCCAAACCCTTTGCTGGCTGTGGCCTTCCTCCATCATGTTTGTAGACTGACTAACGTAAGTACTTTATGGAGGTGTTCCTCATGAATACCACCATCACGATTTTACTCATGAAAGTTGATATCCTATTATCTAGAGATTCTGTTTTGCTTCTTAATTTCAACCTTGCACCTGAGTTGTATCTCTTGTTCCACTTTAAACTAAGTTTAACAGGGGCGCCTGGGTGGCACAGCGGTTAAGCGTCTGCCTTCGGCTCAGGGCGTGATCCCGGCATTATGGGATCGAGCCCCACATCAGGCTCTTCCGCTATGAGCCTGCTTCTTCCTCTCCCACTCCCCCTGCTTGTGTTCCCTCTCTCACTGGCTGTCTCTATCTCTGTCGAATAAATAAATAAAATCTTTAAAAAAAATTAAGTTTAACAAACACAATTGTTTGTCATTAAGCTCTTTCCTGTTTGTCTCATCCACTACTCTCTGTGCGTCTTTGGTCCCTTTGAAACTCACAAATCCAAAACCTTTTGATTTTCCACTGTTTTTGGTCATTACCTTCACCTTAAACCCAGTCCAGATTTTTCAGAGAGATACTTACAGTGCTCATCATTCATCTCGTCTCTAAGTTTCTTTATGTAGACATGGAAACCACCTTTTTCCTAGCTCCAAGAGAAGCTGGGAAAACTTGTCATTATTTACAGAATTTAGATGATCACAAAATACTTGAACATTTTAGATGCATTTCATTTTTTACAAGCTCTTTCACCTTTTTATGTCTCAGATGTACACATTTAAAGAATTTTGATCCATTTTTACCATAAACTACCTTAAATGAAGGATGTCTTATACAGTTTATCATAAAATCTCTCAGTGTATTTGTCTAAATTTTGATGATTGTTACTGTACTTTTATGAGGCAATGAATTATGCTGATATCTTGTGATATGTGTTGGTTTGCCTTTTATAATCTAAATTCTTGGTGTCTGATGTCACTGTATCTTCTGGTTGCTACCATGAATGACTCAAGTGAATTGAGGCAGTCAACTTTTGTAGACTCTTTCCATATGGCTATGGTGATATAATTTGTCCCCCCCTTTTGTTACTCAGTTTTATCTTCATGAGTTTTGGGCATCTGTAGTCATCTTTACATTATTGACTTTACTTTAAAAACGAATCATTATATCATTTTCATAAATGGAAAAACCACCGTCACTTTTCATAAATAGAAGTTTAGGAATCATCGTACAAAAAATGTTAAATCCTAGATACTCTTGCTGGAGTAAATCTGTGAGCTTGAAGTTTACTCTGCTTTTGTTTAAAAAGGAGATTAACATATAAGATAAGTAGCACATATCCTGATGATACACTGAGACCTCATCCCTCACTAAATCAGAATAACTGAAAGAAGAATAAAGTGAATTACCTTCACTGAGGGAATCAGTGTTATTAAGGACACAAGTCTGCACCAACAGTATTGTTCAAAACTTGCCCCCTCCCACAATCTATTTAAATGGTTGGCTATTTTTAGCCTATCAAGGCATTTTCTGCCCATGACAGGGGATGCAATTATGGATCCTAAAAGGTCACTTGCTTAGAGCAGCACTGAGTCACCTGTCCTCATGTTTGGAAGGGAGGCACAGGTGTACTTCAAGAGAAGATCTTGAAATCATTTAGAAAATGGTGAAAGGCCACACATTGTGAAGCTGTATAGAACATGGTCAGCAAAAGCCCAGGCTTAGAAGCCCAGAGACTTCAGATCTTATAATTTCCCCATTCTAAGGACCCGTGAGACCTCAGACAAGTCACTTGATTGCAACTCGTTGTCATTGCTGAGTCCCACAGTTGCAGTAATATGGTCTTGGGCATGAGTTTAGTTTCTGACATTTTATGCTTTGGTCTTGTTCTCCTCTCATTCATTATCTAAGTGTCTCTATAGTGATCTTTCTAAAGAGCAAATCTAATGTTGCTCCTCTGCTTAAAATTCTTCAGTGGCTCCTTATGGCTTTTGGCACAAAGCATAAGAATCATTAAGGAGTGTGGAGTGTGATCTGACCCCTGTTTACCAGTCTAGTCTCTTGGCTCACAGCTCTTTCTGTGTGTGCTTAGCTTTTACAGCTTTGTTCCACACAAACTTAACTTGCCTTTGAGCCTTTGCACCATGCTGACTCTTCGTAGAAATCCCCCTTCCCTCTTTTCTCAGTCTCAGCTTGCTGTTCTTTCAGAGAGATTTGTCTTTGCCTCATTTGGTGTGGGTCACATGCCCTTCCAGGTGCAATGAAAATTGCCCGTTACACTTCTTTTAAGCATAGCACTGGCCCACTACACTGCAAGCACCTATTATTTTTTTGTTGGTATCCCGCAGGGTGGATATAAAGAAGAGACTCTGTCTTTGCTGTTCTTCATTGTGACCCCAGTGCCTGGGGTATCATAGTGGGCATTCAACTGATGTTTGTTTTCTGTTTATCCATACTTATATGTATTTAAAAGGGGTTATCCTATGCATCTCTTTTTAATCTGCTTATTCTGCTTAAAAATACATCATATATTTTTTAGAGTTTATTTAAATGTGAAATTAAAACATGCTCTCATAAAATTGTAGGTTTTAAATAAACTTTCCTAACTGTAAATATGGCTAGCATGGCTGGGTACTTTTTTAAGTCATTAACTACTTATATATAACAACTCTATGAGGTTGCTACATTATTATCCCCATTTTATAGACAAGGAAACTGAAGCTCAGAGAGGTGAAGTTGCCCAAGGTTATAAAGCTTCAGAGGCAGAGCCAGGATTTAATCCAGACCAGCTGATTTCAGAGCCAGTAACTGCCAATAATTCTCAACTCTGAGTTTTATTCCAGTGTTAAAGTTGAACTAAGAAATATCTAAAAGCACTGGGTAAACAGTAGGATAAAGATAAACACCTTAGTAGAAAAATCAGAAAAGAATATGGAAAGGCAATCCATGAAAGAACTACAAGTGGCCAGGATACAAACATAAGAATCATGGAAATTAAATAGCAACATGTGACGTTTTTCATTGTTTAGATCAGCATCGATGAGAAGGATGGTAACATTCTGAGTTGGCCAGGGTGTAAGAACATGCATTCTCATTTGCTGGAGGAGTGTAAACTCTTGTAACACTTCAGGGGATCAACAGGTCTCTTCTTTGTAACTCTATCTATCTAGAGAAAAATAATCTCAGGAATCTATCTAGAGAAAAATAAATGCATAAACATGCAAAACTTGGTATACAGTTCTTCACTTTGGTAGTTATTGTAGTGAAAAATTGGAAACAATGTAAATGTCAGATGATACGAGATGGGGAAGTAAATCATGGTATGTGTGTATTATGGAGTATCTATAGCCATTTTATCCATGGGACAGTATTTATTGGTGTAGTCATGATAATTGCTAAGTGAAAGAAACATTAAATGCATTAAATGCATTAAAATGCATTTGTAATAAGCCTACTATTGGAAAAGAAGAGTTAAAATAGTAGCTAAAATATGCTGAGAACTTATATACCAGGCGCTGTGCTGCTATATTGCTATAATATTTGTGTTTCTACATTTCCTTCCTCATCTTTTTAAGTTATTGTGTTTATCACTAAATTTTCTTTCTACCCCATCATCTTTACTGCTTATTCTCATCCCCACTTCTTCAGGTTAAAAGGAAAACATGGAATAGAAGAATCTTTAAGAAATCAGTGAAATTGGGAATAAGCCCCGTTTCCAGCCAAGTTCTGAAGCTATAAGCCAACATGTGTTTACTCCATGAGGCATTTGGTTTAAGAGTAGTAAAATGCCTGCCTCTCTCTCCAAAGAGCCCTGAATTAAATTGTGCTGCTTGGGGTTCTTCTGAATGCATGGCTGCTTTTCTTATTTCTCTAAGAAGTGTAGGAACCTCATAAATAAGAATGTTGCTAGTGACTTTTGCTGGTATTTCTTTTAAATAAAGATACCCCCCTCCCCACCCAGATCCCTAGTCTTATCCTTAGGAAGGAGTGTGTCATGGTTTTGTATTTTGCATAAAGGAAGAAGGGCAGCTAGGACATGTATAGTATAGGAGAGTATTTCTGCAGGATATTCTCAGTAATTTGGTGCAAGATGTTCATTCTCGTTCTCCAGTCCTTATATACCAGGAGGCTCCGGTCAATTCTTAGGTTCTTGGAAAAAGGCCTGTAGACAATGCCATGCCAGCAAAGAAGCATGAGGTGAGGTGGAGACACCCTAAGAGGACAGGAGGCGTCCCGTGTGATACTCTTTGAACTTGAGCGCAGAATTCTGTTAATAGCCTTTGGTGGGCTTCTTTTTTGAGGACAGAAAATATGAAGTTTAGGAAGCCATGAATGGAAAAATGATACCTCCTTCTTTCCACCCTGAACAAAATAGAACAGAATAGAATGACCATGACCATGAAACACAGTCTCAGTAATGAGATGGGCAAGTCACTTTCAGCTTCCTCCCAGAGAGGACACATCTGGCAAGATCAGCGGGAGCACCGAGGGTGGCTGCTGGTTGGACACAAGTGTGCCTTTATGGATGGTTTGGCTTTCTCTGGGGCCTGGCACTCTTTAATGGCTTCAACGAAAAGTGCTTCAAGCGCTGAGACAAATAGGCTGTGAAGTCATTTCTGGAGTAAAGCTTGTTTTTCCAGTCTCTGCAGAATCTCTGCAAACTTCTGGAGCCAACACTAGCTTGTAAGTTGAGAAACGGAGGCGAAGACTGTCTCAAGAACTTAGTTTTCTTGCCTAGTAATCTGACGGAAGCCTATGTTAAGCTGATGCTTTTATCTTCTGCAAAACTTCAGGTTTTGGTCCTCTTAAGTTTTTATCGATTTCAGCTTTTAAAAGTACCACCATACAAGAGTGATTTTTGAGTTAAGGTCGATGTAACATAATGGAACTATGTTACCTATACATTCTGTACTGTGTCCCCCTTAGGTGCCTCTCTTAAGAGTGGAAGAGTTTTGCAGGAAACTTGTCTCATAGTTGGGCATTACTAGTGGAAGGTGAGGTGTGTGTCTGATTTATGTTTTTAAGTGCAGCTTATTAAGATAGGTTTAATAAGCTAGTCAAGAAATTATTTTGATTTAAAAACTCTCTTAATGCAAGATAGATTCTTTTTTTAAGGTGGGCTCCATGCCTAGAGTGGAGCCCAACACAGGGCTTGAACTCATGACCTTGAGATCAAGGCAGAGCTGGGATCAAGAATCAGGCACTTAACCGACTGAGCCACCCAGGTACCCCCAAGACAGATTCTTATTTGTATCAGTGAGTTAGTGTCCTCTGGTTCCTGAGTGGACTGTTGAAACTATGAAGTCCTGATTTATAGAGAAACCATGGGCTGGAAAAGGGTGTGCACCTCTGCTTCTGGGGATTACATGGCTTCACTTTTGCTCATATCATCATTTTGAAGATGCTCCGCCTTGGCCTCCTGCTCCCTTTGGTTGTGATTCTGACCCCAGCCTAGCATCTCTGCACATGGTTGAAAACCACGGAAGTGGTTCTCAAATCTGACTGTGCATCTCACGGGGTTCCCACCACTGGAAGCTCTGAATTAGATTTGAGGAGGGCCACACACATTACTTAAAAATAAGCCCTGACAACTCCTTAGCTTTAGAGACAGCTATCCAGAGTCTTCTGTTAAATATTCTATTGTTAGGTAGAAAGCAGGGGAGAGACTCATACCAAGCCCATGTAAGTTTGAGAAATACTGGATCAGACAAACGTAAGCATGTTTCTGTGCTTCAGAACTTTCCAGAGTCTGATCATCATCAAATGTTCAAAATTCTTGAAGCAGCGTATGGTTATGTAGTTTCCCAAACGTAATCGATTAGTACATTCTCCTGCCTGTCCCCCCACTACTTTCTTCCTTTCTCTTCCCCCTTAGTGCATCTTCAACAAAAAATTAATAAAAGGTTCGTTCTGAATGACTTGTACGTCAAATAAATAATAGTTCCCCTTTAAAAGTTCTTGAAGTTTGATTTTGATGTAGGTTTCTCTACAGCACTACTTCTATTTTGAAAGAAGTGTTAAGGTCTTTTGGATAATTTCTCTTGCCAAATAAAAGTTCTTTATTCATTATGTCAGATAATTAGATCGTTATGATTTAACTCTTTAAAAAATTAGCTATAGTATATTAATATTGTATTAATATAGAAATACTGTATTAATGCTGTATATTACATTTCCATGACCTATTTATTTTATAACTGGAAGGTTGTACCTTTTGACTCCCTTCACCTGTTTTGCTCACCTCCCACTTCTGACAACTACCTGTCTATTCTGTTATCAGTGAGCTTGGTTTTTTGGTTTTGTTCCAGATTCCGTATGTAAGTGAATCATATGGTATTTGTCTTCCTGTGTCTGACTTACTTCATTTAGCACAATGCCCTCAGAGTCTGTCCATGTTGTTGCAAATGGCAAAATTTCGGTCTTTTTTATGGCTGAGTAATATTCTGGTGTGTGTGTGTGTGTGTGTGTGCACGTGCACGTGTGTACGTATGCCACATTTTCTTTATCTGTTGATGGAAACTTAGCTTGTTTCTGTATCTTTTTTTTTAAATAAAGATTTATTTATTTATTCGACACAGATAGAGACAGCCAGCAAGAGAGGGAACACAAGCAGGGGCAGTGGGAGAGGAAGAAGCAGGCTCCTAGCGGAGGAGCCTGATGTGGGGCTCGATCCCAGAACGCCGGGATCATGCCCTGAGCCGAAGGCAGACGCTTAACCGCTGTGCCACCCAGGCGCCCCTGTATCTTGACTATTATAAATAATGCTGTGATGAACGTGGGGGTACATACACCTTTTTAAGTTAGTGTTTTCATTTTCTTCATATAAATACCCAAAAGTGCAATTGCTGGACCATAGGGTAAGTTCTATTTTTAACTTTTTGAGGAACCTCCATACCGTTTTCCACAGCGGCCGCAGCGGTTTGCCTTCCCACCAACAGTGCATGAGGGTTCCCCTTTCTCCACATCCTGGCCAGCATTTATTTCTTGCCTTATTTGATAATAGCCACTTTAACAGTTGTGAGGTGATCTCTCATCAGGTTTTGATTTGCATTTCCCTCATAATTAATGATGTTGAACCATCTTTTCACGTATCTCTGTTGGCCATCTGTGTATTCACTTTGGGAAAGTAATGATTTGACTCTAAGTAGTAACTACTTAGATAATTGCTTCACTACCTTTCATCTCAGACTGGAAACTCACACTAACTTTTCCCTCTTTGTTGCTGAATGTGGAGTGACACCACCGCACTTTATAGTGTGCGCATGCTTATTATACTACTCTAACATCTGTCTAGGGAGAAGGCATAGCGATACTGGACCCCTTAGCATATGGGAAAATGGGGGCTTAGGAGCTTGCATGATGGTTCTGCAGCAATGATGGTAATTATCACAAGGCTTTCTGTGCCTAAGCCACCGTTAGAAGTGCCAAATGTGCTGGTGGCAGCTGTGAGGGTAAGAAGCGAGAGAGGCAGCGCGAGGACATCGTAGGGAGGTTGGATGTCATTTCCCAAATACTGCAAGAAGCAATGGCTATAGACGGCCTACTCCTGCCTAAAACGCCATTTACAAATAGAGAAACTCATTCCCTTCTCACACTAGAAAGAACTTTGAAATATACAATAGTAGATTGTTCAGGAATGTTATGAGGACTGAGGAGTAAGTATTCAGAGGTTGCTTTTGGGTAATGTTGTGGGGAAAAAAGCTTTACGATATATTACTACTTATTTATTGAAGAGTAATTAAGAGATGTTACTGAGTTACAGATAGGTCAGTGCAAAGGCCTTTAGCCACTGTGCCTTGTAATGTTTATTATATAGTTGTTGTATCTAATACATGGGATCTTTGTTTTCACTGTTGTTAATGACACTGTTGTTAATTACTGTCCCGTGGATGACTGAAATTGCTCAGAACTGGGGCTCCTCTGTGGGGAATAGACTTTATTCCAGTTTACATTCTCAGTTTGACTTCCTAGGTTCCCTGATTACAACGACTTATGTCTACTCGGTACAGTCTCATATTTTATATTGAGGTTATTAGTCATGTAGAATTTTCTGAGGCCAAATCGATCCCTGTGAAATACTGGCACTTGTTACATCAGTTTTTGGAATGCTGTGGGAATTCCTCGGTCTCTGTCTCACCATCACCACCACCCACCCTAGTCTAACCTCTGACCGTCTGTGTCTCCCAGCATTCCCTCCTGCCTCCTCTCTGATCATATTTTAGATAGAATGATCTTTTCAAAACCCGAATATGTCCTTGCTGCTTCGGTGTATTGAAAATTTTCAGTGGCTTCTGGGTGCAAAGACCAGCGTCCTGCACAGTGAGCTGCAAGGGCCGGCCTGATCTGACCCTGGCCTCCCCACCCTGATTCAGTGCCAGTTTTCCCCTCACACTGTGCTCTGGGCATCCATCTGTCTTATAAACAGTAGGCATTACATCGATTACCTGCCAGGCTCTGTGCTAAGTTCTGAATGTAGAGAGGGGAATAAAAGGCTCATTCCCTGCCCTCATGGAACTGGCAGTGTAGTTCAGAAGATGGACCAGTAATCATGAAAATAGGTAGTGAGACATTGTCACAAGAGCAACATAGAAATAATAGGGTCTTCTCTGACATTGTGCTGTGGAGAGAGACCACATCTTCAGCATGTAGAAAGGTCAAGGGTTGTTTATTAGGTACAACCTTGGAAGCTCTCAGCAGCAGAGATCATTCCACATGTGAGAAAGGCACTGTTATTTGCACACAAAAAGGAGCATTTGATGGCTTTACAGAAACTTGCATATTTTAATTCATAGAGGAGAGTCTTGAGGATAAAGAGGTCCTTCCCGGGTTTCACTGAAGCTAGGATCTTGGGACATCTTCAGCTTGAATAGTTTCTGTCGAACAAATAAGATGGTGTGACATGATTTCTATCCTTACCTCTTTTTCTGTCTGGCGTTTTAGAAGTGGGTGGTCATGGAGTGTCTCTCTGAGGATGTGAATTTAAACTGAGACGTTGAGGGTAGGAAGAAACCGATGCTTTGTGAAGTTGTCAGCAAAGGGTGCGGCATGCAGGAACACGCTCAAAAGAGGCAGACGTGGGCTTCTGTGGTCAGGGCCCTGTGGCAGGATTGTATGCCCACTCCCCTAGTGCCTTGGGGCCGGTTCACTCCCCCTCCTCCTGTAGCCTTTGATTCGGATGTTACTTCTTGGAAGCCCTTCTCTGGTCTGCTAGATTGGATGAGGTTCCCCTTAATCCATTTTCCGTGGTTTGTTGTTGTACATTTCTTATGTGGCCATTTGATTAGATGTCTCTGTCCTTCGCTGATCTCTAAATTCCTGAAGGCAGAGATCAAGTTTCTCTTTGCTTACTTTTGGGGATGATGATAAGGATAAGTAACATGTATATGGTGCTTATCATTTAGCCTAACCCAATAAAAAATCGTATGGTGTAGGTACTGTTACACCCCTTTTACCGATGAGGAAACTAAGGCATTGAGAGGTTAAGCGCTTATCCAAGGTAACAACAGCCATTAGTTAATGGTGGAGGCAGAATTTGACAGTGGCAGTCTGTCCTTAGAATGCTGGAGTAGGGGCGCCTGGGTAGCGCAGTCGTTAAAGCGTCTGCCTTCGGCTCAGGGCGTGATCCTGGCGATCCGGGATCGAGTCCCACATCAGGCTCCTCCGCTGGGAGCCTGCTTCTTCCTCTCCCACTCCCCCTGCTGTGTTCCCTCTCTCGCTGGCTGTCTCTCTGTCACATAAAAAAAAAAAAAAAAAAAAAAAAAAGAATGCTGGAGTAGATTTTAAATCCATCCCTTAATAATTCATTTATTCAGTCAATAGAACAGGATAGAAGATCTAGTAATAACTGGTACAGGTATGTTGTGGTAATTTGGTGTATAGTAAAGACAGCATTTCAAATCAGTGGTGAAAAGAAGGGATTATTCATAGGTAATGTTTGGATAGTTATCTATCCATTTGGAAAATAAATAGGATCCTTTTATCATACTTTGCACTGAAATTTTAGGTGGTTGGAAATGTACGAAGGTAAAAGAATGGAAAGTAGTAAAAGGAAAATATGAGTTCTCTTGAAGCAGAGAAACACTTTTGGAGCATGATAGGTACACAGACTGTAGAATAAAGTGGGGTGATTCTTGCTACACAAAAATGAAGACCCTCTGAGTAGCAAAAGCGTTCTAAACATGATTGAAATGCCCAATGGGATTAAGATATGCAGTGTGAAGTATAAAATAATATAGACCAAACCCAACTTTGACAAGGGTGTGGGAGGAATTACTGTCCTGCCCTGCAGGGTCTTTGTTCTGGAAGCCGTTTAAGCAATGTCTGTCAAGATATCGATTCCCTTTGATTAAGACCCTTCTTGGAATTTATCACAAGTAGGAAAATTGGAGACCTGTGCAAAGACAGAGATTCAGAATTCATCACTGTGTTAATGGTGGTGAAATATTGGTACAGTCACATAGTGGAGCTCTATGTGGCCATTAAAAATGACGTAATCTGCATCTGTTCACACGGACACCTTGCCTTGATACACTCACAGGGGCGTGTGTAGCATGAACCTATCTGTAAAATTGTGGGCACGACCTGTGTCTGAACATGTGGCTGGATGGACGTTTAGTACAAGGTTCGCAATGTTAGTAATTATCTCTAGATGTGGGCTTTTGAAAGTTTTCTTTTTCTTAAATTTTGTGGATTTTGTTTCTTTAAAAAAATACAAATAATAACACTATTCAGGAAATGAGAATAAGTATCTAAGATTGTGTATCTTTTAATTTTTTTCTGATCTGAACCATTTTCTAGCTTATGAAATAAAAAAGTAAGACATTTTCGTATTCCTTTATAAGTTTGTAAATTCTTGTAACACTTATTTTTGGCTTCTGGAAATGCTATTCCCATATTTGGCCTTCCTAGTGATGGTGTTAGAGATGTTTGAGATATTCAGGGTACTGAACAGAAGGTCAAACACAAAGAAGGAAATGGGGTTCAGAAGCATTTTCATTAAAATTGCATGAATACTGGAGTTTATTCTACAGCACAAAGCCTTCCTGGATGAACTGGATCAATGTTTAATAGAAACACAGCCTTTTAAGCATCACTGTTCTTGAAGTCTTCTGTTTTTAATTAAATGGCCTATGTTCTTTAACCTTACAAGGTAGAGTGAGACAAAGGAGCGAAAAACAAAACAAAACATCCACGTCAGAGATAGTATAATGTCGAAGGGAGAATTTCAAATAACCTCCCGACTTAGGCTCTCTCCTTATTCTGTCTCCGTTTTCTCTCCCTCTCTCTCTCCCTCTTCCCTGGGAGATAATACTAAACAATACAGCTGCTTCAGATTCTGATCTTTTCTCAGTCACATTTTCAGAGAACAGTTTAATAAAGTATTAATAATGTAGCAGCCCTACACACTGTAGACAGGGATAATCTAGCTGCATAATTTTGCTAATGATATATCTGTAGAATGCTATTTCTGTCCAATTGTAAGGGATCTATTTTTAGTTACTAGGAGTATGCTGATTTTGCAACTACAAGCAGCATTTGATAGTCAACACTCTATCTGGTTCAGTGAGTATGTACCACTATTTTGGATTTTGTGGAGAATGGAATTTAAAGATAGGTTTCATGATATTTCCCAGTGTGTGGACACATTTGGGATTAAAAAAAAAAATCTCTATCCATTGTCCTAGATGAGGGATTGTTGGAAGGCAGAGGGAAGAAAGGGATAAATTGTCTATGTAGGTAAAAAAGGCCACGTGAATTTTAAGGGTCAGGGTTTAGGATATGGTGATTTTAACAGTTGTTAGAGTGGCAGTAGATAGCATGTTCCTATAAATTGTGTTTATTTCGTTTGTTTGCATGCATGTAGTTTCTCAATCTTTATTGCACCCCCTGGCGTCTTCAGCGGAGAGCACAGGCCCAGGTGGGGTTGGGGATGGGTGTGCACAGGTTTGTCTCCTGTTGGTTGTTGAAGCTCATGTGACACCATATTCTCTAATCTGAACCAATCTGTTAGCAAGGGACATTTAGCAAAATGAGTGAAAGGTGGAAAAATTAAACGCAGGGCTTAATGTTCGGAGGATATTTTTAGACTTAGAAGCAGCTTGCTGCTTTTTTATGAAATGGTCAAGTATAATTAATGGTTCATATTTCCCTCTTTGTTCATGTTTTTCTTTAAAGGATGAAATGCTGGTTTTAACTGTGTGTGTGTATTTGGTTCTCTAGGTTCATGGAAGTGTAGTTATTTTGTCTAATGACTGTATAGATAGTATTTCCTTTTATTCCTTCTAAAACATCTTTTTTTTAGTTGTTATTCTCTGGAAATCAAATCTTCATTCCACATAAGCTTCAGAAAAGGTGAAGTTATATATAAAAATAAACCATGACAGTAATTAAAAATTTTTTAATTGCTATAGATAAAGGAGGAAGCCAGTGAGTGGCTAATTGACATTATCAATTTTCAGGCCCTCTTGAATGCTTAAGCAGAGCCAGAAGTAATTTTTTTTAGATCAGTTTGAGTGGTACAGTTTATTTGATGACTTGTTGAGTCCTCCCCTGAGCACTTGGGATATGGCCACTGGGGGAGAGAGTCTCACTGCAGGGTGGATTTGATTCTGTCAAACAGTTACAATTAATTCCGTTCTAGTGGTTACAAAAGAAACCGGTCAAGCTTGGGAATCATGAATTGTCATTTTTGGGCTGGAGATCTTGCAGGTCATTTCATGCGAGGGAAGCTGAGACCTCACCATTTTAAGTGCCCTGCAGAAAGCCTTCTGGTTTAACTTGATGAAACCCAGTTTTTCCTTCCAAGACTCTCTCCCAACCTTTTGAAAACCAAATTGGCGTTCTTTATATAAAGTGTTGAAAATGAAGAGCTCTGTTATCAGACGGTATGACATAAAAGAGGAGACTGGAGAATGACAATCAGACATCCTTGACATTCTCCTCAGGACTCAAGGCAGGATGGTCTTGGCACCCCAGCACCCTTCCTCAGGATCAGGCTTGTGAGAGACAGAAATGATCTGAACTCATGGGATCATGACTTGGAATGGTGCTTTGGGTTCCCGATATTTTCGCAAAGTTGCTTGCAATAACCTTTGAATTTGTTCTTAGTGCACTGTCTGAACAAACTGGGTCTGTCCTGCTGCTCTTCTGAAGGCTTGAGGCTTGGCTTCTTATATCCTACTTCAGCCCACAAGGTCCTTTAGAAACGTTCCTGTATCTGTGGTCCTGTCTCCTCCAAGACGCTGCATCACATGCAGGGACATTTCTTTTCTGTAGCTTATTTCCATCAAAACCCAAGCAGTGGTGTGTCAGTCTGATTGTTATTGTCTGAACTCTTCTGTTTTACCTGAGGAGTCCGTGGTAGGTCACCGTTGAAGTCAGTTAATTTTATTGGCTAGATTATGATGAAGCATAGAAAACTATCTCTGATTTGGTACATTTTAGCCAAAACATTTTTTGTGACTTTAGCTTTTCTCTTTCCAAGTGTTTTGCAGTATATTCTGCTCTTGAGGCACGGTGCTCTTTTACCCTTTCCTGCAGGAGATTGGCAGGTCTGGTGACTGTCAGAAAGGTGAATCTTGCCTTCCACGTGAGACTTGACCCCTTGTGTAGGGAGTGACCTGGTCCCATATAGACCTAGTGTAAAAAGCAAATATTATTGATTTGTGAAAGGATTAGAAGTGATGGTGACAACACAATTGTCATATTTGCCTCTTTATTCTTCCTTCTTTTTTTTTTTGAAAATGGAATGGGGACAGGTAAGAACCATGTGAACCAGAATGAAACAATTTCTTGTAAGAATAACAAATGACTTCTATTACTGAACCATTTGTCTTTTTGTTTGTTTGAACTAACCTCAGGGTGATTAAAAGAAATCCTACAGTTATTCTAAAAGCTAATGTGCTGTCAAGAACACTCCACCTTAAATCTCCTGCAAAGTGTGTTCAGATCTTTCTCATTATGGTGTTTTTTGGGGAGGCAGGATAGAGAATAGTAAGAGGTGAGATGTAGGGCATACTGCCTGGGTTCTGCTCTTGTACCCAAATTCACAGGTGGTTAAATTCTCCAGTCCTGTTTCTGAATCTATAAAATGGAAATCATACCAGTACTCCATGAGGTTTTTATGCGAATTAATTGAGTTGACCCATATTAGGCACTTACCTTAGTGTTCTTGTGGAAGAATAAGTAACAGAGGAGTATTAGCCATTTATTATCACTAATGTTTTGTTATTACTGTGTTGTTTTGTTGTTGCTATTGCTGGCTTCTGCTGCAAGGAGGTGGGGACAGAGGCCTTGGGAGTGAGGCTCAGTGGTAACCACCTGTTGGCTCTCTCCCCTTAACCAAACTGCTTAGTTTGCCTGTGTCAACCAGTGTGAAATCGGGTGGGTGAAATGCTCATCTTGCCACGGTGATTGTGAAGGGAGGGACTGAAATGCCTGACCGCATGCTTGGTCAGTGCTAGTAAGCTCGTCAGTCTTCACGCTTAGGGCAGGTCGCTGCAGGCGGGAGGCCTGGCCTCTACCAAGTCACGGTCTTCGAGGGCGTGCTGAGAGCGGCCGTGCTAAGCTCTGATCTCTGGCTGAGGGTGCAGGTGTATTCTCTTGGGTCTGCTTTCCAGGGCCTCTTGAGGAAAGATCATCTGACTCCTTCGGGTCAGTTGTCCCCAGAAGTTGTCCTGCAGCTGGAGTTTGGCTGAGTTTAAAGCATGGACGGAGGTATTCGTGTTATTGTGCAAGTTACTTGTGTTTCTGACCCTGGATGAAGAACGTTCCCTCAATACTGACTCATGTCTTGTTAGCTCTTTTTTTACTTGCTCAGCTTTACCAGCTTGTGGGGGAAGACTTCATCCAAATTTGAGATTAGGAGGGAGGTCATTTGTGCTCAAGGAGAATTCCTTTAACAAATGAGTATTGAGCACCTGTGTGCCTAGCAGGGGGTAAGGGACTGGAGAATAAAGGGAATTAAGCGGCCTTGCCCTGGGGCATTTGGCACTCTGCGGTCAGTGTACAGTCCCAGCTCCCGGGAACTGGAAGAGAACTGGGGAGAGATGATTTTCTCAGGCCAGGCAGTTCCTGGGCGAGGAGGACGAGAGCCAGTGTTGCAGTCACAGCAGGTATTATTAAACGTGTGTGTGTTTGTGTTCAGTAGACACGTGTTCACATGTAAGTGAAGTATATATGACAGACTGCATATCAAAAAATGCACGGCATGATATCTGTCATAGTCCGTGACTTCCCTAAAGGACCTCTCAGTCTTGCAGACATTCAAACTGGGTGAATCCAGTACAACTTGGAAACTGGTGCCAGAAGGGGCAGAGGACACGGCTTCTGTCTGGGTCTGTGCACACCCACCCATATCAGGCCCAGGCACTAAGTGGACTCGGAGTTTCGTCAGAGTCAACAAATAATTTTGTCTGCCCTAAACTTCTGCACCTGACTCCATGATCACTTTCACTAATGGCTTATTCTTTTTTCAACTAGTCTGATCCAGTGGTTCTCAACCCTCTCTGCTGAGTTAGCATCTCTTGGGTGAGCTTTAAAAAAATCCAGAGCCCACGCCTCTCCAGACCAGTTGAAGGAGAAGCTTCCCAAGTGACACCAGCATGCAGCCTGAGCTGAGTACCAGTAGCCCACCCTTTGCTTAAATGGCATCCACTCCCCCTTCAATGGGTGTGAGCTATGCTAGTCTTCTTGTTTTAATGGCCCGTCCCTGTACCAGTTGGGTTTCTTCTTGTTAGCCGTCCGGAGAGGCCTGAGCCAGGAGACAAAAAGCTAAAATCAGTTGAGAACGTTTATTCTCAGATTTAATCCGTGTCTTTGGTGAAGCGAAAGCTCAGTACTCTCCCAGAGCCTGTGCCACTCACATTTTCTCTCTGGTGTTTCCCTTTTCCTCCACGAGGGGGGTGAAGGGAGGGGCTTAGTGTTCGGTGTTCCGTGTCCTGGGATGCTGATAACTACCACCGCACATAACTAAAATTGTGACATTCAGGGTGTGTCTTGAACAGCGTCACTTCTCTAGGCCGCTGCTTTCAGGCAGTGAAATGGCGGTTTAGAGACGGATCGTGAGCCGCCGAGGCTTTCCCGTGAGTTCCCGTGAGTTCCCGTGAGTTCCCGTGAGTTCCCGTGAGAGGTGGGAGCAGCCCCACCAACCCGGAGCTCCCCGAGGCGCATGCTCACCGGCCGGTGCCCTCTCGTCCTCGCCCTCTGCTAGGGGCTGCTATGGAGGGAGAGGACGTGTGCGTCCAGGCGAAGGGCTGTTTTCTATTTTACTGTGCTGCTTTAAAACAAGGACACGTTTAGCTGAACCGTTAAGTCAGATACGTCCTATTAAGGCCTTTTCCAAAAGTACTTTTTGTATAGGCTCCCTACTCATAGTCCGTATATTTACATCATATTAAGGAATGGGCAATTGGCTCTTGGACTTGTTTCTTCAGAATTGGAATGGCTAAAACTTCCAGGAGGCTCTGACAGTTTGCCTGTTGTGATTGGGTTTGCAGCAATCCACAGCAGAATGGCCTCTGTTGAGATTACATAAAAAATAAGTTTGTGCAACTTGGTCTCATGGCCAACTGATCATGCGGAGTCATGGGCTAAACACAGTTCATTTAATGTTATATTGAAAAATTTTCTGCCCCAAATAGTTGTGCTCAGAGCTGGATATATTGAGGATACGAAATGCTTTTTTACCCTGAAGAAATTAAGGATTTTTCTTTCCCTTTAGCTCATCTGTTGAATTTAAAATGGAACCTCGTGTTTGCCAGGCTGACTTGCACTTGTATGTAAACACCTGAGGAAGTTAGATATTTAGAAATATATATTTTTTGAACTTGGAATTTGAAAGCAGCCCTCTTCATGGTCAAACTTTATTATAGAAACCTGTTAAAGGAACTTTGATAAACAGGTTTGACTCTCCCCCACCCAGATAGGTTGGAAGCAACAAGTATTTTCATTTTGAGTCATACTTTCTCAAGTGAAGAGACAGTCTGTTGACGGATGAAACACAGTGATATTTTAAGCTGCTTTGACATTCCCTAGGAAAGCATTGTCAGGAACAGAGCCCTGAAGTTTGAGAGGTTTACATGCTTTCGTGATTCTTCACTATCTCTCCTGACATAGACATTTCAAGAAAGCAGATAAAATTATTCCAGGTTCCAAGCAAAGGAGTTGTCATCTGGAATTGAGATCGAAAGGAGGTTGGTAAAAACATGAATTGTTTTCAGTAACACATAAGCGGAAATACAATTTAACCAAACCTTTTTAGTGCTAGTAAATGTAAGACACGTAAAATTCCTGTGGAGGCAGCCGCCTTGCTTTTAATTCACAATAATGTAAAAAATAACAAATTTTTAGTAAAGCAGCTCTTTTTGGTGGATGGAGATCTAAGAGACCCACTGACACAGGAAGATGTTCTGTTTCTCCACTATCCGTACCCACACAGTAAACAGATCCCAGCTTCGGCTGCTTCTGCATCACCCTGTTGGGGCTGAGGTGGGTACGGAGCTGGTGAAGGCACCGTCCCTGCCCTGAGTGGGCAGCATTTCTGAGCACTTCACGAGCAGTCATCTCCGTAGTCCAGTGGTGTTAGGAGTGGCATCCCCATTTATCGACACGCCAGTGGAAGTGCAGAGATGTCATAGCTTCCTCAAGATCACAGTTTCTAAGAGGAAGGATTAGGATTTGAACCCACGCTGTCCAGCCTGAGCATCAAGTAGTTTAGATGAAATTTTTCTGGGATTTTTTGAGGGAGGGTTGAGACCGAAGAGGAGGAGCAAAGATGTTCAGGCTTGTGTTTCAGCAAATCCATTGAGCGCTCTTTTTGGGTCATGGACTTTACCTATAAAAGTCTGACAGGTAGGAAGGTGGGAAATCAAATGCCTGCGGAAGGCAGGCGGGCAGAGGAGCGGAGCCTGCACGGGGACGGTGGCGAGCTGGAAAGCCTCCCGATGGGGCAGCCTCTGCAGCACTAGCCCTGGGAAGCTGAGGCCAGTATGGCTGATCTTGAGGAGCGCAATTAATTAGAGGTTTAAAAAAACATCTGTGGGTCATGAAAATAGGTCTTTGGGCCATATCAAGTTCATGGGTCTCTAATGAGCAACTGTGGACGTGTACTTGAAAGCACTTTGGAGAGAATTATTGAGCATGTGGGAAGAATGGTTTGTTCTCTAAAAGAAAGGTACCGGTCATATTACAGAGCTCCGGCTGAGCTCTGTGAGGCTGCCCCTTGAGAAGGGCACGTGCTTCCTAGCACATCCCTGCTTGGGCTGTCCTTGACTCTTGGAAACCACAGCAAGAACTATTGCAATGTGCTGCACCAGCACTTTTCCCTGAGTCATTTCGCTGTTTCTGAACATTCCAGGCTCCTAACAAAGGTGCTTTCTGATGGAGGTGTACTGCACAAGTATTTATTTGTAAGTTAGGGTGGAACCCCTGGTACCACTATATCGGATTCTGTTATGGTATCACCTATATGCAGTTTTTTAATGGGGGAGGGGCAAAGGGAGAGGGAGAGAGAATCCTAAGCAGGTTCCACGCCCAGCATGGAACCTGACACAGGCTCCATCTCACACCCTGAGATCATGACCTGAGCCAAAATCAGGAGTCGAACCCTTAACCAACTGAGCCACCCAGGTGCCCCACCTGTCTGCAGTTTTAACTCTATAGGCGTGGATTTGATATGAGGCCCCAGCTTATTCTCACTGTACAACTATGAGGAAGCTCTGCCTTTTCAAAATTCAGCTTCCTCAGGGTTTGAAAGGGTTCAGTATCTAAATGCACATAAGGGTTTGGCATACAGCAAATGATAGTTTCCTTTCTTTTCACCCTTTTAATTGATTTCTTGATTTATAGAAGTGGTAACAGATGAGCTTTCTGAAGACCAGTGCTGCATGTGAGCACAGGGCTTCGATTCTGTTTACGCTGTGTTCTGGCTGACAGGCACCTGCTAGGGCTTTAGAGGAATAAAAGATGGGAGTTAAAGGCCTCTTACTCTTCTCAAGGCGTTTGATTTACGCTGAGAGACACATAAAAGCGTTTGTTTGACTGTGGGATTAGTTTAAGTGATTAATGTGTTTGGAATGACTATGATGACTTTACCAAGGCTGAAAGCATCCTGAAATGGGAACTGAGAACTTTGGGGAAACCTTCAGACTGGTCAAGCACATACTTTAGGAAGCCAGGGTGTAAACATTGTGATGGTGGAATAATGTCTGGATTTTAGTGGCAGGCTGGGGAGGGGGGAGTGGTAGGTCAGGGAGATGAGTATAAATTTCACACAAGGTTTTTAAGAAAGCCAATCTAAAGTAAATTTTCTAAAGTTTTGTTTTAAGTTGTATTCTATAAAATAGCTTGCTGACTCACAGGTAGAACTGTGATAAAAATAGGGTAGCGCTTTCTCAAAAGGAGTCCTCTTATGTTATAGGAACACTTTTTCAAATGAATATATTATAATTAGTTACCTCTTTCTTTAAGTTGTGGGCTCTTTACACTAAAGTTAATACAGTTAAAAAATTACCGTGTGGATAGAGAGAAGATGTTAATAATACCAGAGCATTAAATAAGGCTCTCATTTCTTTTTGGTAAAGGTTATTTTCTTAAATTGGCAATTAACTGTTTTTCCCCTGTTTCTCTAAGACTGTGCTTCCTCATTATGGCAAATTTCATTTCATGAAAAATGAAAATAACGTTTTAAATTAGTTTTTGATGTTCACAGTATAGACCTTATATAATAAATATAACCTTGCAACTAGAAGATATGCTTTATCAATCTGATTTCATAAAGTTTAACAACCATTTTGCTGTAGGAAATACATGAGTAACTCCATCTGATTTTGACTGTCTTGTAATAAATAAATAGGCAAGTAGCTTTTTACAAATCTTCTAAACTTGTTTCTGAAGCTGTTTTTAGGGAAATAGATCGTAAGTTCTATATTTGTTGAATATTTTCATTATTATGAAAGTAACCCCTGAAGTTAATTTTTATGGCATAAGTATGGGTTCATGATAGACATATAATATATTTTGGTTTCTTTTTTTCATTTTTCTTTTGGTTGGAATTGTTCATAAAAACTAAAATACATTCTACAGCAAAATAAGCTTTCTCATATCCTGGGGTCACTACAATTTAATAGAAAGGAAAGCTCATTTAGAACTTGACTGGCTCCAGTTCCTTCTGGCTGCAGCATAATCAGACCTTGAATGTTCACAGTAGTATACGTGAGATGTGTGTGAAGTGAGTTTGGGACATCATACCTGGGACTCCATGACTACTAACCAGAGCTCCCTGTTATTAAGCCTACAATCTCATTCTGACATTCTCGTAGGAAGCTGGTATATCCCTGAGACATGGACTCAAGCTTTTACTGCCTCTCAGAACATGTCCAGTTACCTTTGGTCGCTGAAGTCTTCCAAAGTTCCCTGGGAACTGGCCATGCCTTCACTAAACCCTGGTAGAAGAGGATGAGAAGGGGCCTTGCCTTGACCTCTATCTTCAGTACCCACAGAGGAGACAGCAGGAATTGCCAGCCCCCAGACTCTACCCAACTTCTCTTGTCTATTGTGTCCATCAGGGGAATCGGAGTGATAACTTGCCTATCTCAACACATTTCCCACACCACAAAGTAATACAATACTTCATGGTTCTTTAAACTCCTTTTGCATGCATTATCTTATTTCACCCTGGACACAACTCTGTGAAGTCTACAGCCACTGGTGTTGGCTCCAGCTGTACCTGTGAGGAAATTGTCTCAGAGGAGGAGGTGCCTGGTGGGAGCTTTTGCAGGAGCAGAGCTGGCATACAAGGCAAGCCTATGACCCATCTGTGTGTAGGGAAGACCACACACATGTTCAATGGTGGCATTGTCTCTTGTCCTCTCTCTGAAGTACTGTGCATGGTAGGACAGGGAGGAAAGCCCTTCCTGGGATACTCTTTCAGATATGTTAGGAGTCCATATATGTGGTACAACATCTATAGTGTGGGAAGGACACAAAACCCCCTTAGCCTTGCCAAACCTGGGAGCCTGCCGTAAACACAGAATCTCAGGCTCCACCCCAGACATAAGGAATCCTAATCTGCGCTCTAATAAGTTCTTGAGGTGATTTTTATGTACACCACGTTTGGGAAGCACTAGTTCTAGAATACAGAGGCTGAGAGATCCTACAGCTGAAAATAAGGTCAGAGGTATGTGTACATGTGTATGTCTGTGAGGACGCATTTCATTTTGTGTGTTTGTCAATGTGAGCATGTGTTCATCTCATTTTACTTTTGTAAAAATGACAGATTTAATGAGATACAGTTCACAGACCCTATAATTCACTCAAAGTGTACAGTCAAATGGTTTTTAGTATATTCACAGACTCGTGCAACCATGAACACAGCCAATTTCAGAATATTTTCATCACCCCAGAAAGAAACCCCATACCCACTAGCACACACTGACCATGTCTCCCAAAGCCTACCCCTCTTCCTGAAAGCCCCTGACAATCACTCATGCACTTCAGCCTTTATGGATTGGATTTGCCTATTCTCTACATTTCGTATATGAAAGAAATCATGCAATATGTGGTCCTTTGTGTCTGAATTCTCTCAGCATAATGTTTTCAAGCTCCATCCGTGTTGTAGTGGGTATCAGTACTTCTTTCTGTTGCTGTCATTTTACCTGCGTTAAATTTACTGTGAGCAGGAATAAGGAGATGCTGCCTTTTCTCTTATCCTTGATGAGCTTGAGACAGTCTTGTCATTGTAGAATAAGAGATGACAGGAGAGATTTCTTAGTGTAACCATTGCTGTTCTAACGCCACAAGATCGAGGATCTGACAGTGAAATAGTAGGAACATCGTTACATGCTTTCAACTGAAGAAATAAATATTAGTGTTTTCCATTTTCCTTCTAAGTGAAGTTTTAATTCCTTAATTTTCAACCACTATTTCCATAAAAGCAGTTAGGTATGCTGTCCATGCTCTGCTGAAAACTGTGCTTGTCTTTACAAAATATCCAGCTGATGTTGGTGAAAATTAAAATGACAAAATATTGTGTTCAGATAAATAGCAACAATGGCTATATTTTTGGCAAGAAACCACACGATTGTCCCTCCCCCAAGCAGTCTGTTCCCTTCCGTTCTGAATGTTTGCTAATTTTCAGCGTCCCGAGGAAGACAGCATTTTTTCCTTTGTTGTCTGTGCTAAGCTCTGAAAATTGCATTTGTCAAATAAAGGACAAATTTGTTTTCCTTTAAATATCTAAAGACCTTTAAAGGAATCTGTCATACAGAATACCTTACCAATTTGGGGACAATCTTTGCTTGGCTCTTGGGCCTTCCAGTGATCACTTCATAATGCATGCAGTGTGTGGTGACCAGGAAAAGAATGGCGGGAAAATGTTTTTGTACCCATATAAGTCATTTAGCATTTCAGTGCTCTGTTGGTTGTTGGTCAAGCATTTGGAAATGCTTATTTTGGTTTTAGCAACATGAAAAGCTTTCCCTTTCCTTCTTTTCTCCTCCCCGACTAGGCTCACGTTAATGCCACTATATAACCAGTGCCTCATTTGGCTGGCTGCCTGGTAAACCAAACGACTGACAACAATACTGGAGATCTTGTGTGGCCACTTTCTAAAGGGTTCTGTGCTTCTCTTATACTCTTGTCTCCCTCTCCTTCTTTGGTGGGTAGTCTCAATTATTTGGCTCTGTTTGAGAAGGCTCTGGGCAAAATGCCACTCATCTATCTTTTCAACTTTTGGGGACATGCTTTCCTAACGGAGTTCTTTGGGATGTAAGGTTCTTTCTTTAACCTGACTACTCTTTTTCTAGGTGCTATAAAATGCTGATCATTCTCAGCAAATCACAAAACATTCTGTTTTTCTTCAGCGTCTTGACAAAGTTGCTGTGGTGTGTATGTATATTTGTGTGTATAATGCTGAGAGTGCATGGTTTCCAAAAGAGAAAAAAGATAAAAAACCCTTGCCCCCTTTTGACTTGGAAATTAATATAGCTGCATTAGCCAGATACCTCTGCTGGAGGAAATAGGACAGATTGGCTTGAATCCTATGTCAAGGAAATTGACTTGGCTGGATTTCAGGTAGCAGGATGGGCTGGTCCACTAAAGATCTGTGTCAGTATCTTTAGTGGCCCTGGAATTGGGACAGGATAACTATTTTTTGTAGTAGGTCAAATCAAACTCTGGGGGAAAAGGGCAGGAAACCAGCATTCAGTGAGATTCTATGTGTCAGGGAGCGTTGTATAACCCTATGTACATTCTTGTGTAATAGAACAACCCTGTGAGCTATGTATTGCTATTATTCTATTATTATTTTCACCACCACTGCTTTATGAATGGGGAAACTGAGGCCCAGAGAAATTAACTAAATTTGCTTAAGTTCTGTGCCTGGGCAGTAGGCGATAGAGGCTGCTGTCCCCAAAGCTGCTGTCTTTTTTCTCCCAGGTGTGGTTTGTCTTTGCTCTTCTCTGCTCATGCTCTTTAAAGGGTGCCGTTGTTATGATGGCGACAGGCTGATGGAAAAACAATCAGATGCAGGACAAAAATACAAGATCCCTTAACAGATTCAAATTTTTCTGCACCCAGATCACTATACAGTAGCATTTCAGTGTACAGGGGCCTCTTCCCTGACCTCCAGGGACCTACAGAGGTGCCAGGCTGCCCGTGACACCCATTGATTAGGGAGAGAGCCCTGTCAGATTCACCTGAGAATGCCCCCTCTCCCTGCTGCGAGGGTCCTCTGTTACCGTGGCCCTTTTAAGCACTCTGGCTGTGTGGTGCCTGCTCACAGGTGCTAAGTGACTGATAGTAACACACAGCTGAGTGTTTCTTGCTTAGTTTGGAGAATCAAAGATTGACATCCTGATGAGCACCCCCCAGCAGGCGGAGGCTATGGACCTGCCCAAAGTCTGTTTTGCAGAAAGTGTTTTCTGATACGTTTTAGCTGTTCTCAAACCATATAATTTACCAGCTATATTTTCTGTGAATAAATTCGGCCTTTAAGAAAAACCTGTGTAATCTTTCCATCAGTAGCCTTTCCCCTTATAATACCTTATTCTTTATTCCCTCCATGAATACATGCTCATTGTGGAAAAACTTAGAACAAAAGTTAAATGAAAAAAAAAAAGCCACTACCCCATTATGAAGAGATCCTTATTAAAATAATTCTGTATTTCTATTTTCTATAGAAAAATATTAATGCTAATTTGTAGACCTCAGTCAAATAGCAGTGTAGTAATTTTAATCAGTTGACAGTTTAATAGTTTAAAAAATAGTTTTCCACAATTTTGCTTTTCCGTACTGCTTGGTAGGTTGTAGTCCTGTGAATAAGAAAGGTAAAACTTATGCTTAGGTGCAGGACCCCAGTATGAATCAGGAGTATGAGGCGGTCCGCATTCTGCCTTCTCCAGGTCTCTCTAATTAATGTGGCAGTGGAGAGCTACCCTCCCATCATTCTGTTTATCCCACATCAGTCTTAATGTTTTGAGGAAAATTCATTTACTAAGCTGTTGTGTATATACCTGTATCATACAGTGGATGAAGCTCTTAGGTTCCTAGAAAAAACATTAACGGGGAAGCTTTAAGGTTTTTTACAATAGAAATACAACACTGGCAAAGAGGCTTGATGGCTTTCTGTGATACCCCCAATGAATCAGTGACCCATTTTTTAGGAAGGTGGCAGCTGCATTTTGTTCCATTGGGTAGGCGGGGACATACATGGGTACAACTTCAACTGTAGCTAATTAGTTGTAGTAATACTTTTTAAAAATTGGCAGATTTCTCCTTGTTGAGTCCCAAATGGTTTCTGTATACACTAAACTAATAAAAGAAGCTGTTGTATTTTTTTTTTTTTTTTGTGGAGGTGGTATTCTTATTTTTATTTTTGCGAAGCGGCGGAGGGGGAAGGGAAGAGGCTGAGGGTCTGAGAGTTGGAGGAGCTACAAATGGAAAACAAAGAGGATAGGTAGGTTATGGACGTATATGAAATCATGAGGGGGGAATAACATATTGTCACTGTTCATCAAAAAATCTTTTCTCATTATTGAAAAAACAAGAAGCTATCACTATCGGCATCATATCATTGATAACAGTAAGTTCCTTGTATTGCCTCTTGTTTTTAAATTTTTTAGTATGTTATGTTAGTCACCATACAGTACATCCTTAGTTTTTGATGTAGTGTTCCATGATTCATCATTTGCGTATAACACCCAGTGCTCCGTGCAATATGTGCCCTCCTTAATACCCATCACCGGCCTATCCCAATCCCCCCCGCCCCCGGAAACCTTCAGTTTGTTTCCCAGAGTCCATAGTCACTCGTGGTTCATCCCCCCTTCTGTTTACCACCCTTTCATTCTTCCCTTCCTTCTCCTACCGATCTCCCTGCTATTTCTTATGTTCCATAAATGAGTGAAACCATATGATAATTGTCTTTCTCTGCTTGACTTATTTCACTTAGCGTAATCTTCTCCAGTCCCGTCCATGTTGCAGCAAATGTTGGGTAATCGTTCTTTCTGATGGCTGAGTAATATTCCATTGTATATATGGACCACATCTTCTTTATCCATTCGTCTGTTGAAGGGCAACTCGGCTCCTTCCACAATTTAGCTATTGTGGACAATGCTGCTATGAACATTGGGGTGCATCTGACCCTTCTCTTCATTACGTCTGTATCTTTGGGGTAAATACCCAGTAGTGCAATTGCTGGATCATAGGGTAGCTCAATTTTTAACTTTTTGGGGGACCTCCACACTGTTTTCCAAAGTGGCTGTGCCAACTTGCATTCCCACCAACAGTGTAAGAGGGATCCCCTTTCTCCACATCCTCTCCAACATTTGTTGTTTCTTGCCTTGTCCATTTTTGCCATTCTAACTGGCGTAAGGTGGTATCTCAATGTGGTTTTGATGTGAATTTCCCTGATCGCTAATGATTTTGAACATTTTTCATGTGTCTGCTAGCCATTTGTATGTCTTCTTTGGAAAAGTGTCTGTTCATATCTTCTGCCCATTTTTTGATTTGATATTAATAGAGCCTGCTGTTTAGTAGATTATCGCACCTTTAATTTTTGTTCTAAAGAGACTGGTAAAAATAGTTCCATGTACTTATTTTTTCCTCCTAATTTTCTTTCTGAGTATATAATACAGTCAGCATAATGTAAAATGTTAGCTACTGTTGTATCTGTTCTACTCTGTCTGGCTGGTCTCTTTCAGCAGAGCCAACCAGTGTTATGTTATCCTGTGTTTCCATCCAAAGATAGTCCATGCATATGTTGGCAAATGTGCATATGTTTTCTTCCCCTCCCTTCCTTCCTTTCTTACACAAATGCTGGCATGCAAAATATGATACTCTGTGTCTGTTTATTTTCACTTCATGTACCTTGTAGATTATTCTCTATCAGTACATATGAGTTCCTTCATTGTTTCATGGTTGGGTGGCAATCTATTGTATTATTAGTATTATTTGATTATTATGTGTTATTATGCCATAGTTTACTTAACCACTGTGCTTTGTTTAAGATGTTTAAGATGTTTTCAGTGTGCTCTCTTGAACAGGGCTGCAGCTTATAAAATTGTGCACATAGGTAGATCTGTTCAGAAAGAAGTAGAAACCAATAGCTGAAAGGTGGTAGTCCCTGGATGTTAGAGCTCTGTCATTGTTTCACAGACTGGTGCTCCTTGGAACCCTCATCAGGAAGGCAGATGTTACAGGAACAGAAAGAAAACAGGATTTAATAGCCAAATAAGTTTGGGAAATGTGGTATTTCCTATTTTCTCTTGGCGTTTCATAGAAGAATTAGCATATTAAGGACTTAAGGTACTTATCAAAAACTAACAATGTGCTATGTTTTGGGTAATTTAACATAATAATAAAAAAGAAAGGAAAATTATAAAAAGTACTTACGTGGTTTTAACAATGGCAGCAGAAAACTATCAAAGATAATTTTTCAGACTGATTTGAGCATCGCATATTGCAAGATGCTTATTAACATCTGTCAAGATGGTTTCAGGGAAAAACCAGTTTGGGGAATGTTGACCTGTGTGATTCCTCCCTGTCTAGCGAAAACTAGCTAAACATTTTTTTTTCAGCCAATAAATTGCTTGCTTTTGGAGTCCTGTTTCTTGACACCTGTAGCTTTCTTACCTCTCTGATCCTAATGCTTAATGTGAGAAATGCCTTGTTTGGAAAGTTGTATGTCAGGACCATCTTGTGTTGATGGGCATGAAGGCAGGTGGCCTCAGATGTTCTGGATGGACCCAGTGTGAACTGAAGCTGGGAATAGTGAAATCACGTGCTTGGGGACAAAAGCAAGAAGTTCATTTTGGCTGGGGGGTTTATTAGGAGATAGAGGAGAGTGGTGAGACTTTATAAAGTAAGTGGTGTTCCAGCAGAAGTTGCAATTGGGAGTCCTGGTGTGGAAGATGGAGTGGAAAGCCCCAGATATTCTTTTGGTCTAGTGCACTGGTTCTCAACCAGATTCTCCACGATCCCCCTCCCACCCAGGGACATTTGGCAGCGTCTGGAGATGTTTTTTGGTTCTCACGACTGGGAAGGAGCTATTTGCATCTAGTAGAGATAAGGGATACTGCTAAACGTTCTACAGTTATACAGGACAAAACACCTCAACAGAGAATTAATGCAGTCCAAAACATCAGGTGCACCCCATTGATAAACCTGCTCCGGTGGGATCCTGCCAGGGTTGGGGACTTAGTAAATTGTCAGTATTTCTTTGTCCAGGCACCTGTAGTGGCATAAATTGACCATGTGTTATTTTGGACTGCTGCTGCTGCTCGGGTGCTAGTATTTGGTACTGTAGATTCGGGACTCCTTAGTCAAAGTTCTGCAACTTAAAAAGTTCTGAAAATGTAAAGTTAATTCATAATTTATTTATCAGTAAACCCTTACCTGCATTGACTTCCCTGACGAAGGTTCCAGGAAATCTTGATTTACTTCATTTTGTGTGAATGTATTTGATTATAGGGTGTTGGCCCAGACTTGGCTTGAGGTTTTATATAGAATTGAGGTGCAGTGTAGTATCTTTCTAAAATGTGTGAAATTCTGTGTTTGAAAACACTTTGAGCCCCAAGCTTCTGGACAAGGAATTGTGAATTTATATATTGAACTGAGTTTTTGCCTAATTTGGTTTCTTCTAAGAAATTAGGTACTGGGTGTTATAGGCAACTAATGAAGCGTTGAACACTACATCAGAAATTAATGATGTGCTATATGTTGGCTAACTGAACATAATTTAAAAAATAAAGAAATTAAGAGGAAAAAAAGTAAAAACAAAAAAGAAATTAGGTAATTTTAGTGATATTTACTGATTTTTTAATTCCAAAAATGATATAAGAAAATTGTGAAGAATTTGACGAGTGCAAAAGTATAGTAATATTAACAACCATCCGTGTAGTGCCTACTGTGTGTCCGTAGCTGTTCTCCAAGCTTTCCGTGTATTAACTGAGTCCATCTGCAGAATTCTGTTGTTGCTGACAAGTGAAGAAACTGTGGCATAGTGACTTGTCCAAGATCCCATATCTAGTAAATAGCAGAGCTGAGCTTTAAATTCTGGTACAAAGAGGAAAATCATCTGTCATCTCAACAGCTAGACAGGTTAATTGCTTAGGCAGTTGAGAGTAGTTGAGTGAACTGTAATTTACTTAAATAGTTTTCTCTTGTTGGGCATTTGGCCTGTTTTCAGTTTTTCACAATAGGACATTGGCATGAACACATTTACGTATAAATATTTGTCCACGTCTCTGATTGTTTCTTTAGGGAATATTTTTAAAGGGAATTGCTTAGAGTGCGTAATTTCTTCTAAATTCTTCATATATGTTGCTAAACATGCCAGTTTTATACTCCCACCAGCACTTCACCCTCATCAGCACTGAATGCTAACATTTCTTCCCCTGACTTCTGATTCTGAGATGTGGTATCTTGGTATTTTCTGAGAAGATAAGACAGATGGCTGGACAGTTTTTATATTTGTCAGGATAGTAGGGTTAAAAAAAAATCCCAGGAAAAAAGCACCCAAATTAAGTAGAAACAACTGATTTTTTAAACTTCAGATTTCAAAAAATTAAATTTTGTAGCCAGTTTCTTTTCAGATTGATTCATGAAGTTAAATTGAGGCTCCATTTTAAGTTATCATGAAGAGTTTGCAGAAATAAGAATAGCCAGCATTGGGGATGTTCAGGTCAGAATCTTGTTGGCATGTGATCATTGTATGACTAAAATGGCCATTGAATAAATACTTACAGAGCACTTACCATGTGCCACACACTGCACATTGTGTTGGGGATGCACTGAAGAATAAGTTTATAATAATAATAGCAAAAGCTGGTGGCTTCTCAGGTGTCAGGCACTGTTCTAACCGCTTAGTATAACTCACTCACAGGAACCCTATGAGATCAGTACTATTATTATGTCCAGTTGATTGATGATACCAAACCACAGAGAACGTAAATCACGTGGTCATAGACATATGGCTACTAAGTGGCAGAGTCAGGATCTGAACCCAGGCAAAGCCTAACTCTTCTGGTTGAAGGGCGGGCATTAGAGGGTTGGTGCAGGAATCTGGGTATGAGAAAATTGTGGCTTTAGCTGGCAATCCAGGAATGGAATTGCAGAGAAATGGAAAGAAGAGAAAGTTTTTTAAAGATGGAATTCATCAGATTTGAGGTGAAAGAAGAGGGACAAGTGTAGGTTTTCTGGCCTGAGTGACTTGCTCGATGGTGGTACCATCAGTTGGGTGGGGAAAATCAGGGAAGAGAGAGGAGCATGTTTTTAGAGAAGTAGAGATAATTTTAGTTTTGGATTGGTTAGATTGGAGGGGTCTGAATGATGGAGATACCGAGAAGGCCATTATATCTGAAATAGTTGGGGGTTACTGGCTTGGAAGCTTACCAGATTTGCCCTGGTAGTTTATCAGAAAATTATTTTCTTTAAATATTTGCAATGTGTAACTTATTAGAAGGCTTTAAAGATACTGACAAAGTTTCATTTGATGGCTGTGGTTTTCATGTATCAAACATGTAAAAATTTGTGTCATTTTACTGCCCTTTTAAAAACATATTAATGCCTGTAGGTGACTTTATAATGTGGTTGTACTATTATTTCCATAATCAACAATGTGTGAATGAGTAGATTATTGCCATTTTCCTTCATTGTAGGTAATTTTACAGTGGATGTCTTTGTGCATAAGACACTTCCAGCATCCGGGATTATTTCTTTGGGGGTAGATCAGAACTAGAATTATTTGATTTTAGTACCCATTGCAGAATTACTTTCTTGTGCTAATTTATGTTCAGCAAATATGTGCAAGACTTACCTCTTACTCAGGAGTGGGTTGAATGTTATCTTTGATCATCTTTGTGACACCATTATTCACTCCCTACTTTTTATAACATATTCTATAATTACAATCATATGATAGCTTTGTATGCTGTATCTTCATTTCACTTTGATCAGTGCCTGATTGGCACAGAATATTGCCAAGAATTTTTACACAGCTCATCAGATGAGAATGTGGAGATCGTGATCACTGTTCTTTAACTCTGTCTGGAGTATTGATGCCAGGAGATTTAAAGTCACTCAAGATTTAGTCGGCCAGAGTCTGGATGATAGTGGAAATACATGGAATTCTGTAAAAGATGCCTCTTGTTCAATGTGCATTTTGCCTGTCTCTGTGTGATAAGCGGTAGAGAATTAAAGCCACATGTGCGTAACTCAGGACAAACGGTTATCTGGTTATTTGGCGCAAAATTAGAATGACTTTTAGACTAGAATTATGCCAGTAATTGTGTCAGTTTTTTGACTTTGTGTTCCACTTTTTCCCAGTAAAAATTTTACTCTCCAACCTTTAATTTCTATAATTTTTCCTCCTTAGTTTTTTACAGCCAGTGTCCCTTTTTTTGGTGTAATTTTCTCTAAGTTACTAATTTCTGCCTCCAGCGTCATGGTCTCTGGTGTTTTTTGATTATTCCCAAATGAAATTTTGGGAAAACTAGGATCAAGCTATTTGTCATTTTGGAATTTTCTGCATTCATAAACTGGCCTTTTTCTTTTGACCTTTTAATGAATTTGCATTATGAGTTGTTATGAAAGGTTATTACTTAGGGATTACTTATTAATCTGGTTACTCGCCAGAGTGACACATTAAAAAAAAAAAAAAAAGGTTTGTCCCCCCCCCCCGCCAATCTGGTTCTTCCCATATCCTCCCAAACCATCATCAACCAGGAGAATTATAATATGCAAATAAGCCATCTGCAATGTCCAAATGGGAGAATAGCTTTAATTTCTTTGTCAGAGATCTGCCAGGGGCTGGTTAGTAATTTCAATAGCTTTCTTAAGATGGAGAGGATCTCTTAAAAAGTACGTTGATTAAAAATGTTCCCATAATAATAATAATTTGGAATTGGGTGCCCAGGCCACTTAATGAGTTAAAAATTTCCTGTTTCCAGATTCAGCCTCTAACTGTGGGATGTCTGTGTTCCATCATAGGTGTCCTCAACTTAAAAAAAAAAAATCCCCTACAAAGAAGAAAAAAAGTGATACCAACTAAAAAAAATATGAAAGAGTATTAATTTGGATTGAATACTTGTGGGCCTGTCTTGTTCTCTGAGAAAGTGGGTACCCACAGTGTCCCGATTTTCAAAATGAGAAAGGTAAGAGACAGCAGTGGTAGGCCAAGAATGATGGATCCTAAGCCCGACCTGTAGGTCCCTCATTTGTCGGGGTATGTGCTTAGGACATTGAGAACAGACTGAAAGTTATGATGTCTGTTGCTGTAGGGTTGTTTTTTTTTTTTTAATTTTCCTTTGTAGATATTTATTTTAATGAAGTATGTATTTTTCAGAAACATTCCTTATAGACCACAATCAAAAGTGGTTTTTGTTTGTTTTTGTTTTTTTACCAATACATGAGATATTATTTGGATCTTTTGCTGTCGTTTTTGAGTGGGGACTGTACTTGCTGTCATGTTGCAGAGTAAAATTATACCTGCTCTTTTCTCAGTTCTTCCATTTCTCTTGAGGTTTTGGATAACCATTTTTCTTTAGCTTGCTGTTGTTTGGAAGCATGAAATAAAGCATTGGTTCTTCCTTTTTTCCCCGCCTATTTGAGTGGGCCTCTTACTGGTACGTAAGAATGAGGAATAAGAGGTTGGTATCTATGGTGTTGGTTCTTTGAGGCCCCAAGCCAGGTTGGAATGTTCCCCAGATCTAGAAGCTATGTCATGTCAGTGTTGAGAAGTGTTTGAAGAGCTAGTGGGAATCTAGGTGTAGTGGTCTAGTAAGTAGAATGGCTGGAAATATGGACTTAGGTGGTGGTGTGTCCGTGTGGAGTTCAAACCTTAGATGTGAAAGAGACTTTATATAGGCTAAGGTATAGACTGAGACCTTGAGACTTACCAGTTTTAGGGGATTAATTAAAAAGTTGCCTAGGAAGGAGAAAGGAGAGAGGAAGTAGGAAATCAAGAAGGTAACGATGTTCTGGAAACTAAGACATGGCAATGTTTCAAGAAGAACGTCATCAGGTAATGAGAGCACACATGTTTTTGTTTGTTTTTACTATTTTTTGGAAATAACTTCAAACTTACAGGAAAAAAAGTACAAAGAATACCTGTGTACCCTTTACCCAGATCTACCTGCTATTAAAATTTAGCCCTATTTGCTTTATTATTTCCTATATACACACATACACTGTGTTTCTGAACCATTTTGAAGGATATATTACATACATCATGGCCTTTCACCTCTAAATACCTAAATATTCATTTCCTAAGAATTGAGATAGTCTCTTAGGTAACCACAGTGCAGTTATCAACTTAAGTAAATTTAACATTGATGTGATTTTTAAAAATCACCTCTAATATTTACATTCTAACTTGGCCTGTTAACTCAATGATGTCTTTTATAATATTTTTCCCTCCAGTGTAGGTTGTAGCCTAGGCTCAGATATTTTCTTTTATTTCACCCATTGGCTTTCTTTAATCTGAAACACTTCCACAGTCTTGTTTAACCTCGCATGGCATTGACAGTTTTTAAGAATACATCCTTTCCCCTTAAAAAAAAAAAAAAAAAAAAAAAAACAATTGCCCTACGTTATGGTTGTTTGATGTTTCCTCATGATCCGATTCTGTGTTGGACACAACATCCTTCTCCTGATGTCACATTTAGAGGCAAATAACACCCATTGGTGGTGATAACTTTGATCACGTCAAGGTGTTGTCCTGTTTCTGGACTGTGTAATTACTGTTTTCTTCTTAATCTTGCAACTAGTAAGTAATCTGTGAGGACGCACTGAATTAGATCTTGCAGATATCCTGCTTCTCATCAAAATTACATCAACTGATGTAATATTTAGTATGCATTGGTGATACCTGTCAGATCCAGTGCTTTCTGGTAGGTGCCCAGTCACGAGTTTTGAACTCAGCACTCCTTCCGTGTTTACCAGTCAGCCTTCAGCATTCTTCTGAAAGCAAGAAACTTCCCTTCATTCCTGTCTGTTATTGTTATGGAATTACTATGAAATCCTGTTTTCCAATGGATTATAGGTCACTCCTGACCTCAATTATTTTGTTACTTGAATTGTCGCAGAGTTGGCCAGTGGGAGCCCCTTCAAGCTGGCTCGTCTCCATATTGTCTTTCCACATGATTTTATTACTTTGCATCATAATGAGATATTCCAGCTCACTCATACCTACTCTGCCTCAGCCCTGGATGCAGCCATTTCTTTGAGGAGCTCAGTTCCTTTTGGTGGAGAAAGGTTAGAGTACTTCCAGGTGCATATTTTCAGTGATGCTTTCTGCTGTAGGAAGTATTGGGCCCAGACTTTGAAAACTGCCAATTTCTTGGTTGATGAATTTTAGATCGAGTAGAAATGTTGGGTAATGAGGAAGGGCGGTTTTGGTCTGCAGTTGTTAAATGAAGAATATGTATTCAGAGTATGTCGGAGACGAAGACTGCTCTTGTATTCATTTGTAATCCTTGGCTACAGCTAGCCTGACAGATGGTGGTGTCCTTTTTGCTCCAGCCATACTTTTGTTGGGAGGGGTCTGGCCTGCATTTAATGAACATGCATATTTGGGTCCTCTCTCACCTGCATTTTGAGTTGTTTTGTGGTCTCACCAAGCT
The DNA here is from genome assembly GCF_024610735.1 of Ursus americanus. NCBI lineage: Eukaryota > Metazoa > Chordata > Mammalia > Carnivora > Ursidae > Ursus > Ursus americanus. Next base: position 49,232,902 of record NC_142144.1, on the reverse strand, counting down.
TGGTAGGGTCTCCCTGAGTACTAGAGTATTGTGTGTGAATGGGCAGAGGGAGGAGTGCGGAGGGGAGTGTGTTCAAGCTTCCTCACGGAAGCAGCCTGCAGATGCCGTTCAGTCCGGGTGTGCTGGCTGCATCCTGGTCTGGGAGCCCCACCTTGAATATTGCTGTGTGGGATGAGGGGAATCCCAACTGCGGGGCTGTGGGTTCCTTTTTTTCACAAGCCACCTTTTTTCATTGCCCCCCCCCCATTCACCTATTGGTTTCTGACATTTTTGTACTGTACGGAACCATTTAAGAAGTTTTCCTATGTGCCCTGTCACAAGATTGTCTGTGCAGCAGCCTGTGTGGCGGCTGGGGAGAGATTAATTCTATTTCACAGGTAAGGAAGCTAGGCAAAGACGACAGGTTTCCGAAGGGGAGAAAGCTAGTCTAATGTCAGAACTAGGACTTCAGCCCAGTGTTTCTGTCTCTCAATTGCATTCTCCTTCACCTTGGCCTTGGAAATTCAAAGACTGAAGAAGGTAAGTCAGTCCTCTAGGAGTGGCCTAGCTGTGGAACTTGGTGGCGATAGGAGGTGGAGTAGATTTCTTGCTTCTTAATCAGTTTCCTGTATGGGGGCTCACATATCAAAGGTAGAATTTTTCTGTTTGAAAAGAGAAGCTGATGGGTATAAGGAGGGCACGTATTGCATGGTGCACTGGGTGTTATACGCAACTAATGAATCATCGAACTTTACATCAAAAACCAGGGATGTACTGTATGGTGACTAACATAATATAATAAAAAATATTATTATAATAAAAAAAAGAAAAAAAAAAAAGAAAAGAGAAGCTGAGGTCACTGTGTAACCTCATGGAAAACCAGACCCAGGAGTATATCCAAACCCCAGGGTTACCCAAAGGCAATTAGGGAAAACTGTACAAATCAGTCTCACTGCTTTGTGGTTGATGAAGCAGAGCAGAAAAGCTGTTCTTTTCTCCTTGTCTTTATTTTGGACTTTAATCACCTGACCTCCCTTATCTGATCCGATGGGCTCTCTTGCTGGGGTGGGAGAGGGATCCTCTTATTTCTGTAGTTATGGTTCACAGAAGGAGGCTCTGGCCAGAGCACACAGCAGATGGAGCCTGTGGGAGTCCATATTTGTATGGCTCAGCAGGTGCAGGTCTGGGATGGGTTCTGACCTCTACCTGGCACCTGTTCCTTTTATTGCCTCCATATGTCAGGAGAATCTCACCTCACATGAGTATTTCCACATTTCCTCTGGTGTGAGGCCAGGTTTGGGAGTATCAGCAGTGATGTTGAGGGGGACCTTTGTGAGGGGCAGTTGAGAAAATGGTTTGAGGTTGGAGAACAATATATAGCTGCCTCTTCTAGAAGCTTCACTGGGCCCGAGGCACCTTCAGAAAAGCTGTAGTTGGGCTCCATATTTTATATTTCCTGCTCCAGTTTTGTTTTTGTTATTTTATTGAAGGCTTCACGTGCTTGGATTTTTCAAATGGGGTGATATTTTTCTTGTTGTCGTTGTTGTTTTTACAATAAAACAGTGGCAATCTAGTGCAGTTACTTCAAGACACATACGAGCAAGCCTTCACCTATAAATTGAAGGCCATTACGTCAGCAGTTTTTAGGGAGTCTGTAGATCCCCCCCTGAAATGAAATGCACAATGTTGTTTGTGTGCATGAGTATGTTTTCTGAGGAGAAGCTTCCGTAGCTTTCTGCAGATTCTCATAGGTATTTGACAGCCCTTCTCCAAAGTACATCCTCTAATATGTCTTTCTCACTTCTCCCTCAGAGGACTGGCTTTGCTGGCTGTGTCCCTGATAGTTTTATAAATCCTTAATATTGAGAGAGAGTCCAGGCAAGAGGAGGCCTTTAAAAAGGCTTCTCTTTACTGCAACATTTTGGGTCCTGCCCTCCCTCCTCCCCTCCTCCCCACCTGGTTCCCTGAGCAGGGCTCTGAGCTAGGATGATCTTCATTCTCCTTGATTTTGTGTCAGGCACGTGCTGTGTGACCTCCCCTCATTTAATTCTCATGACTACTCTGTAAGTAAGTGCTAAGCATGAAATACCATGTTGAAGCTATTAAATAGAGGAAGTGGGACTACTGGTAAATTCTGCCAGATTCCAAGGCCACTGTTCTTTCAGTACACTCAAGGAACAAAACACCAGCTGTCATCTTTCTTAGCACCCACCAGGACGTCCTCCAGTTCTGTTCCTTCTTGTTCATCCTGTAGGACACCCCAAAGCATGGATATGCCCAGGGGCCGCTCTCAGCTCATCCGCCTGTGAGAAGCAGTGATCTCAGCTTGCTCTTTGGAGAGTAATGACGGAACTTTCAGAAGGTGCTTGATCGGGGCGCCTGGGTGGCTCAGTCGTTAAGCATCTGCCTCCGGCTCAGGGCGAGATCCCAGCGTTCTGGGATCGAGCCCCACATCAGGTTCCTCCGCTGGAAGCCTGCTTCTTCCTCTGTCACTCCCCCTGCCTGTGTTCCCTCTCTCGCTGGCTGTCTCTCTCTCGGTCAAATAAATAAAAATCTTAAAAAAAAAAAAAGAAAGAAAGAAAAGAAAGAAAGGTGCTTGATCCCCAGCCACTTTGCTGGATGCTTCACTCCTAGCCCGGCTGAGGGCTCTTCTAAAAGCGAAGGCTGGAAACCACGGCCTTCCTGGCTGCTGCAGCACAACTGGAGAAAGAAGAGTAACAGAAATGAAGTGTTAGCAAGCAGACTCCATCTGTTATCTGGCTTTTAAAATTAGAAATAATAACTAAAGTAATCATAATTACAAGGTGATTTTAATGTCGTCACATTGGCATGAAAAATATAAGCCTTGAAGCTCAGGAATTTTAATTCTGGGAGTGTAATTTGTACATAATGCTATGAATATCATCAATTAAAATAATAACTTGCTGTGGCTGTGTGTCGACGGCACTCTGAGAAGGTACAGGTATTTATTACCCTGCCGTGCCCCTTCATCCCTCTGTGACAACTGTGTAAACAGAGGATAAAACCTGGTGAATCTGACATAGAGGTTCCCAATGATCTTGGCTGAAAAGACACTTAGCATTTAGAGTGGCCATGGGGTTCTTTGTATGTGAAACACGGGGATGGCTTCTTTTCACTGCTCTAGAGGCTCAATAGTACAATGATGGTCTGAAAAGAGTTGGCTTTGGCCTCTCCTCTGCTGTATTTTAACCTCTTCATGATCACATTTCTTTTTTCCAGCCATCCCACTGGCTGGCTGTGACGATTAGTGCCCAAGACACGCGAGGGCTCTGCACCCTCTTGGGTGGCAGGACTGACGCCCCTCTGAGGAAATATTTTTATAGCACACAACACAAGTCTCTGAGTATCAGAGACGTGACTGTGAGACCCTGGGAAAGTGACTTCAGCTCCCTTGAGTCTCCGTTTCCTCTTTTGAACATGATGACATCATTCAGGATCATGGGTTGTTCAGGTGTAAGGGAACCAGAATAGAGCAAGCACTGAGCATTGTTAGTGGCACATGGACATTCAAGAGGGATGTGACTCTTCCCCCTGCTCTCACCTCCCCACGTGCTCCCACCCAAATAGAACCTTCTGATTGGCTGGAAGTACAGGAGGAACATTAATCTATTTCTCAAACACAGTGCCAAGCTTAAAAATACATCTCTAGTTCCGGAGATGGCCAGATAACTTTATTTTGGGGTGTATGCATGTGTGTTAATCTTTGTTAAGTATGCATAAGTTGGGGTCCTGCCTAATGATATGAAAGGTACCTTTATGACTTCAGACATTTGACTCGGGGTGAAAAAAGTAGAATAACAGCATAATATTTGAAGCTAGAAGTCTCAGCAGCTTGTTTGCAGGGTTTTGTTTTGTTTTGTTTTTTGAATGGGTAGCTTTAATTTTCAGCAAAAAGTTCTGGATAGGTTTATCTAGCTAAAGAAAGAATTGCATATTGGACACTAACTATTAATGGATGAAATCCTGCCAGGTACCCTTTTATAGATCTTCTGTGTGAAACAAGGCTTCGTATAGGTTGCCAGCTAAGAATTGATCTCAGATCCAATTCCATCAGAGAAGCTTTATTATTTTTAGAAGTAACGCTCACTCTAGCATAGCATACGGTGATATGTTATACCAGCTGTTTATAAAAATCCGTGTTTTAATTAATTTCTAGAAAATTAAATTCCTTCTTTCCCCTATGATGCCTTTTGTGTAAACTGTATGAAACTGAACCAAAGTTCAGGATGAGGCCTTTGCAGAAGACTTGGTGATGAATTGGGATGTTGACTTGAGAATATGAGGATCATATGGTATTGGGATGGTTGGCAGCCAGGAGACCTGGGTTCCAGCCCCAGTCCTGCCTTTCATGAAATGTGTCATGTGGACCTAGTCACAAGGCTGTTCTGTGCAGTTATTAAATAAGGGGACTGTATGGTCTCTAAAATCCTACCATGTTTTAATTTCCATTAATTATTATTTTAGCTTCATGACAGAAATGAAGTACAATGTTTGTAAATCTCTCTAAATTGTGATATTCTATCCTTTAGAATCATGCAGCCTGGGTAGTTCAGAAGAACAGTTGGGGAACATGAGATTTAAAGAACCCAGATATTGATTTTTAGCACTCTGGCCCAACCTCCTGATCGTATTACGTGGATTCCCTTGTTAAATATTCAAAGAGCATTGTTAGGTTGCCTTAAACCTGTTTTTTATTTTTTGTTTGTCTTTTGTTTTTGTTTTTTGCCTTAAACTTGTTTCTTTCCCATTTATCCCATTTATTCGGGTTTCACTTTTTGTGACTGTCCACTGTGAAGCCCACCTCCTGCATGTATTTGTGACCAGGTTTCTCAGTGCAGCAAAATCCTACTGTTCATTGACACTGATTGGAACTTTCAGATGCTTCCTCGAGTATTTCTTTCTGTATATTCTGACTTCTCTTCAACCAGTGGCTGAAGTCTGGTTCCTAGACTACTGCAGTTGGATCGCCTGGAGGCACATGATCAAAGTGTGGATATTTGGTTCACATCCCATTCTTAACTGGAGTCAAGTCTCTTGGGGTAAGACCTAAAAATGTTCATTTTTAACAAGCTTCTCAAGTGACTCTCAAATCTACATCTGCCTCAGAATCATTGTCTTTGGGAATTGGGCTATATCTCTAGTCATGTTCTCAGCGTCTAACATATAGCTAGAGTTCAATGCATATTTTTGAGCAAATGAATCAGGACATGAATGGGGGAGTATGTAGTAGTTAATTCAAAAGCTATAAAATAGCTTTACCAACCCCTTTATAATGGAAGGCTCTGAAATATTTATTAGATGAATGAATGGTGTGACCACAAGTTGATGGAAATAATTTTTTTCATTAATAAATTTCTAACATACTACCTTTCATGCCATAAGAATCTTCCAGAAACAATATATCTGTGTTAGAATATTATTGAGTGCATATTGGATATTACTAGATGCTGCTCTGGTTGTGCACAGGAGTCTTTGACCACTCTTTCGGTGAGAAGCTTGCTGGAGAGCGCATGTGCAGGGTTGCGGTGTTAGGAGAGCCATCAAGTGGACTGACTGGGAGAGACAGAATGTGGTGGTTGGGTAAAAAGCAAAAGAAATGTGCTCTGGCGCCTTGCTTTTTGTTGTTTTTTTAAAGAGCTTGGTGGTGTTTACAGAACATCACTAGAACTAGAGAGTAAGCAGGCCAAAGATGCACCGACAAAAGAAATTACTGCTAAGTAGCAGTTAATCTGGAAATCAGAAATTTCCTTTGTTAGCTGTGTAAGATGATGTAGCCTGAGGAGCATCCTAATCCTGTTTGGAAGATGAGAGATGGAGCTTGGTTCTGAGGCCCAGTGTCTGCCTGCCGTTGATGGTCAGGACAGGGCTGGACCACTGCTGAGTTCCTCAGTCATGGCCCCCTTTTCCCATAATGACTGTAGAGGATTAAGACCCACTACTTGCTTAAGAACTTGTGTATTCAGCATGTAAATCTAATCAGAACGATGGAAAAGAGAGGTATGTAGCAATTGATTTAATTTGTGACCATCGATCGCATTAAAAAGCTATTAAAGAGGCTACACGTGCTATGATAGCTTGACAGTCTAGCTTTAATTTGAATGATGGCACAGAGATAATGATTCTGTGGAGGAGGGGATGAGAGGAAGAATTGAACTGCTCTTTAGCCTTATTCTTGGAAACTGTTCTGTTAATAAAATAATCCTAAAAACATGAAATAGGGGTGCCTGGGTGACACAGCGGTTAAGCGTCTGCCTTCGGCTCAGGGCATGATCCTGGCGTTATGGGATCGAGCCCCACATCAGGCTCCTCTGCTATGAGCCTGCTTCTTCCTCTCCCACTCCCCCTGCTTGTGTTCCCTCTCTCGCTGGCTGTCTCTCTCTCTGTCAAATAAATAAATAAAATCTTAAAAAAAAACGTGAAATGTACACACTTAACAGCTAATGATGTACACATAGCAGACTCTCTACACGTTTCTTCTAATTGTTTTAGCAGTACATTTTGTTTTTACAAAATAAAACAAAAAATTTAGTAATTAATTTTTCAGAGAGCAAGATGGATACCGTCCACCTTTATCCCTTCAGAATTCACAATAACTCCCTCATACAATCCATGTTTGTGATGTTCCTAACATGAATTATTTTTCTAGTCTTCTGGGTCTCAGTTTTATCATGTTTAAAATGAGAATTTTGTACCACAAATTAATATTTTAGACCTGTAAATATGAGACCTTTTTCAACTCTCACAGTTAGATTCTGAATAAGAGACCATTTTCAAAATGGATAATCAGTTTAATTAAGATAATGCTTTACTTTCAATATTTTAGAACTTTTTACCTCTGTAATCTATTCTCAGTATCTTTTTTAAAAAAAAGATTTTATTTAATTATTCGAGAGAGAGAGCACGTGCTTGGGGGACAGGAAGGGACAGAGGAAGAGGGAGAAGCAGACTCCCCAGTGAACAGGGAGTACAAGATGGGGCTTGATCCCAGGACCCTGAGATCATGACCTGAGCCAAAGGCAGATAGTTTCTGACTGAGGCACCCAGGTGCCCCCTCAATATCTTTTCTTGAAATTTTATTTTACTGCCTCCATCCCCCCACCCTGTTTCCTAGATTCGTTCAAAACATATTCTGTAGTTTGACTGAATTGCAGTAGGAAGGCTCTGAATGTCAGGTTGAACTTAGATTTTAGGTAAACTGGAAAAGGCAGTCCTAAGAGGGAAGTACATAGCAATACGACAAGCCTTTCTCAAGAAACTAGAAAAGTCTCAAATACACAAGCTAACCTTACACCTAAAGGAGTAGGACAAAGAATAGCAAATAAAGCCTAAACCAAGCAGGAGAAGAGAAATAATAAAGATTAAAGGAGAAATCAATGAAATAGAGACCAAAAGAACAGTAGAACAGATCAATGAAACTAGAAGCTTGTTCTTTGAAAGAATTAATAAGATTGATAAACCTCTGGCCAGACTATCAAAAAGAAAAGAGAAAGGACCCAAATTAACAAAATCATGAATGAAAGAGGAGAGATCATGACCAACACCAAGGAAATACAAACAATTTTAAGAACATATTATGAGCAACTGTATGCCAACAAGTTAGGCAATTTGGAAGGAATGGATGCATTCCTAGAAACTTACAAATTACCAAAACTGAAGCAGGAAGAAATAGAAAACCTGAACAGACCCATAACCAGCAAGGAAATTGAAGCAGTAATAAAAAAATCTCCCAACAAACAAGAGTCCAGGGCTGGATGGCTTCCCACGGGAATTCTACCAATCATTTAAAGAAGAACCAATACCTATTCTTCTGAAGCTGTTTCAAAAAATAGAAATGGAAGGAAAACTTCCAAACTCATTCTATGAGGCCAGATTTACCTTGGTCCCAAAACCAGACAAAGACCCCATCAAAAAGGGGAATTACAGATCAATATCCCTAATGAACATGGATGCCAAAATTCTCACCAAGATACTAGCCAGTGGAATTCAGTAGTACATTAAAAGGATTATTCACCACAACAAGTAGGATTTATTCCTGGGCTGCAAGCGTGGTTCAACATTCAGAGACCAATGTGATACATCACATTAATAAAAGAAAGGACAAGAACCATATGATCCTCTCAATTGATGAAGAAAAAGCATTTGACAAAGTACAACAACCTTTCTCGATTAAAACTCTTCACAGTGTAGGGATAGAGGGAACATACCTCAATATTATAAAAGCCATCTACAAAAAGCCCACAGCGAATATCATTCTCAGTGGGGAAAAACTGAGAGCTTTTCCCCTAAGGTCAGGAACATGACAGGGATGCCCACTCTCACCACTGTTGTTCATACAGAAGTCCCAGCTTCAGTAGACAACAAAAGGGATTCAGATTGGCAGTGAAGAAGTCAAACTCTCACTCTTCGCAGATGACATGGTACTTTATGTGGAAAACCCAAAAGACTTGATCCCCAAATTGCTTGAACTCATACAGGAATTCAGCAATGTGGCAAGATATGTAATCAGTGCACAGAAATCAGTTGCATTTCTATACATTAACAATGAGACAGAAGAAAGAGCATGGTGCACTGGGTGTTATATGCAAGTAATGAATCATGGAACTTTACATCAAAAACTTGGGATGTACTGTATGGTGACTAACATAACATAATAAAAAATTATTAAAAAAAAGAAAAGAAAGAGCAATTAAGGAATTGATTCCATTTATGATTGCACCAAAACCCATAAGATAACTAGGAATAAACCTAACCAAAGAGGTAAAGGATCTGTATTCTTATGAAAGCAATTGAGGAAGACACAAAGAAATGGAAAAACATGCCATGCTCATGGTTTGGAAGAATAAATATTGCTAAAATGTCTATGCTACCTGGAGCATTTTACACATTCGGTGCAATCCCTATCAAAATACTGTCAACATTTTTCACAGAGCTCGAACAAATAACCCTAAAATTTGTATGGAATGTGAAAAGACCCCCAAATAGCCAGAGGAATGTTGAGGAAAAAAAAAAAAAACACAAAGCTGGTGGCATCACAGTGCCTGACTTTAAGCTCTATTACAAAGTTGTAATCATCAAGACAGTATGGTACTGGCACAAAAACGGACACGTAGATCAATGGAACAGAATAGAGAACCCAGAAATGGACCCTCAACTCTATGGTCAACTAATCTTTGACAAAGCAAGTAAGAATATCCAGTGGAGAAAGGCTAGTCTGTTCAACAAATGGTGTTGGGAAAATTGGACAGCCACATGTAGAAGAATGAAACAGGACTATTTTCATACACTGTACACAAAGATAAACTCAAAATGGATGGAAGACCTAAATGTGAGACAGGAATCCATCAAAGTCCAAGAGGAGAAGCAACCTCTGTGACCTCGGCTGCAGCAACTTCTTGCTAGACACGTCTCCAAAGGCAAAGGAAACAAAAGCAAAAGTGAACTATTGGGACCTCATTAAGATAAAAATACTGCTGCACAGCAAAGGAGATAGTCACCAAAACTAAAAGGCAACCTATGGAATGGGAGAAGATATTTGCAAATGACACATCAGATAATGAGCCAGTATCCGAGTTCTATAAGGAACTTATCAAACTCAACACTCAAAAAACGAAGAATCTAGTCAAGAAATGGGGAGAAGACATGAACAGACATTTCTCCAAAGAGGACATACAAATGGCCAACAGACACATGACATCAGGGAAATAAATCAAAACCATAGTGAGATATACCATCTCACACCAGTCAGAATGGCTAAAATTAACAAGTCAGGAAACAAGAAATGTTGGCAAGAATGCAGAGAAATGGGAACCCCTTTGCAGTGTTGGTGGGAATGCAACCTGGTGCAGCCACTCTGGAAAACAATATGGAGGTTCCTCAAGAAGTTAAAAATAGAGCTACCTGTGACCCAGCAATTACACTACTAGGTATTTACCCCAAAGATACAAATATAATGATCTGAAGGGGCACATGCAACCCAATGTTTACAGCAGCAATGTCCACGATAGCCAAGCTATGGAAAGAGCTGAGATGTCCATTGACAGATGCATGAATAAAGAGGATGTGGTATATATATACAATGGAATAATACTCAGCCATCAGAAAGGATGAATACTTACCATTTACATCAACATGGGTAGAACTGGAGGGTATTATGCTGAGCAAAATAAGTTAATCCAAGAAATACAGTTATCATATGGTTTCACTCATATGTGGAATATAAGAAACAGCACAGAGGATCATAGGGGAAGGGAGGAAAAATGGAGTGGGAAGTAATTAGAGAGGGAGACAAACCACGAGAGACTCTTAACTATAGGAAAAAAACTGAGGGTTGCTGGAAGGGAGGTGGGTGGGAGGATGGGGTAATTGGGTGATGGCCATTAAGGAGGGCATGTGATCTGATGAACAGTGGGTGTTATATGCAACTGATGAATTATTGAACTCTACATATGAAACTAATGATGTACACTATACACTGGCTAATTGAATTAAAAAAAAACATCTTATGTAAACTGTTTGTATTCCAAGGTTGGGTTGCAGTTTCATCAATTCCATGAAAACTGCCGATGGTGGATTTCTATGCTGTGCCATCCCTTGTATTCTGTTGACTGGTTCCCTCTTAGGTTTCAGGGCAGTGATGATGACTCGTAAGAAGCCCTACTTACATGGAAGAGTGAAGAGAACCAAGAGTCTGTGCATACAAGGCCCCTGAAAACCTTGGCCATAGTGTATTCCTGGTTTTGCTATGTGTGGCTTGTGTGACACTAGGGAGTCCATTGACTGTGTGTCTTGTACTTTGCTTATCAGTAAAATGAGAGGGTTATAGTAGATAAGCATTAAAATAGATGACCTGCTACTGACTTTCGGTGCTTCTAAAGGGGACTAATGTGTCTTCTAAGTTGTCAAAGAAATTATACTAGCTACAGTTTGAATATAACACAAACCAATATTCTAATTCACTAAATATTGGTAATCTAAATATGGAATAGAGTAGGTGGTTCCACACTGGGTGTGAGATGGTATGTGGAGATGTAGGAAAAACTACTAGAAATTAGTATTTCTATATATTTCTCAAACTTAAGAAACTTATAAACTTTATATTTTGAATTCATGTAGTAGGATGCATACAGTTTACTAATAAAAATATCAGAGGCTGCATGCTGAAATTTAATACTGATTAGGGTTTATATTCAGAGTCAGAAAACCAGTGGAATTGATTGTATTACTTTTTTGTCCAAAAGACCGTATTTCATTAGGACATTCCAGTGTCTGATTATTAAGGAACAGGATCTTCTGCCTTTCCTTGTGAAAGATTTTGATACAGGATAAGTGTTTGAGTGTGTCCTATTCAACAAAAACCTTTATTGATTAACATGTATCTTGGGATGTGCTGGGAGGGGAGTAGGTTTTAAGGATGGCATCTTTGACTCCATAGCATAGAGTTAAAATGTAAATAACAGCTTTTGTGTTCTAACACCCTCTCTTGTTCAGGTCTTCGCGTTCACATTGTGATGTGTTTGGTGAATCTTGGCTATTCCAATTGTTCCTGTTTCTGTCTCTCTTTCTAGCCTTTTCTGGGGTTGGTTGTATAACCCACCAAATGAGACGTCTGGCCACTCTGTAGATGAAAATGTAAGGGCTTAATTTGATATCCTAAGGAAAATAAAGCCCCGCCATACTGGATGTTCACATAAACTGGGCTGGGTTACACTGTTGCTAAGTCAGTGCTTTGGAGGTACCACGTTAAGTGTTTTGAATACCACCTTAAGCATAGAACTTGGGTTGGGTTCTGTGGGACCTTAAAACATCCTTTATTCTAACCCACTTTCCACTGACCTCTGCAAACACTTTACAGTTTTCTATACTTTTTCCTGAAAATGAGCTTTTTAATTTCCCAGTACATACCTGGAGGAGACTTACTCTGAAAGACAGGTTGGCTTGTTGATGGTTTTAGAGCTACTCTTATTGACATGTTCATGTTTACGACTTGAAATTGACCTAAAAAATGTCAATATGTTGTTTTAGTTTTGAATGTATCTGATAATTCCTTTCTGGGCATATTAAAATACTGTTTTTTTTTTTTTTTGTTTTTTTTTTGGCAAAGGCATTTTCTTTTTAGGTTGTTTTAGAAAAGATTTTTGTAGCGCTTAAGGACTTTCTCCTCTCCCTACAACATTGTTTCCTCTATATGTTTATAGGAAAAAGGATCAATAAAAGGGTTAATAAAACACTAACTGGTGAATATCATTTCCTCTAGAATTTTTTCTAGAAAAAATTCTCTTTGCTTTAGGAAAGAGCTTTCAAATTGATCAAAACTTCATGAGCAGCATGGAAGCATTAAAAAATGGACAGATGTTCTATGTCATGAACAACCTGCTTAATCTGCCTGGAATTCCCAACATTTTATCCCACACCAAAACTCCTTCTATCTTTGCAAACAGTGTTCCATCTTCCTTTCAGCTAGATTATTTGTGTAAGAAAATGTTGTGATGCACGACAGTGTGGTGTAGCCCAGATGCATCATTCCATTTTGCATGCTGACCGTAACTCTGAAGAATGACCTTCTTCACAACTGGAATCATGCCACGGTACAACTTCCAGCAGTTTAGCTGTTCTTATAGTCTTAAAGGAAATGCACCATTTTCTTTTGGTCCAGAAAGATTATTTTCCCATTGTGCAAGATTACTACACATAGAGTGTGTAACCCTTACATCAAGTTAAATATTTACTGGGAAACAGTTCAAGGTAGACATATAATTCAAATATTGTCTCTCTTGTGTCCACTGAATTGGCCCTGGTTACCTTACGTTTGGCGTAGTCTCCAAAGCCAGAACTAAAATTGAAGCCAATCATGTTTGTTGTTGACTGTTGCCTGCACTGCGTTTCCTGTGTGATTTTCTTTGTGGATTTAAAGTCATGAGATCTACTCTAGAGTGTTGGACAGCAAAAAGGATGTCTTTAGTCACTTCATACATATGAATGTGTTGTTATTGCTCAGTCTCTTCTCCTGTTTTGCTTATAGTAGAAAACCTGCTCTAACTTGCTGATTGCCTGGAAGGAAAAAGAATTCAAAAGATGGACAGTTAAGACCATATCACAGCTTTGACACATATTTTATTAATGAAGATTACTTCTTGAGTAAGAATTGCTAGTAAATGGAGAATGGTTGAGATATGGCCATCAGATTCAGACCCAAACAGATCATTCTCAAATTCCCAGTCTTGCATAAGACTTGCTTTGCAGCCCTGGGAGCCCCCTCCCAGCTCCGATAACCTCTGCTCATAGCTCCCATGTAGCGCTGGTTGCACTGCTTATTATCTGTGGATATGGCTGTGTTCTTCACTCAGTTGTGAACTTCTTAAGTCAGGAACTATGTCTTAACAAAAGAATTAATTCATGTAGAAGATAGCATTCCGTACTGGCCTTCCTTAAGGATAGAGAAATGGTGGAAACAGTGGACTCTTTGGATACAGAAGTATGCATTGGGTCCTGTCTTAATCGTTTACAAACTGTGCACTTTTAGACAAGTGTCTTCTCTTTTTTGGGCCTCAGCTTCCTGATTAACTAAGCTGGACAAATAATCTCAGAAGTTATCGTTAATGTCTTCAGAACCGCCTCAGTGGTTGTTTTAAGGGAGCGGGAGGATGTCATGAAGTGCCTCGCGCAGGTGCCCAAATGGTGGTCCTGTTACTCATGTCATTACTCAACTTCCATTCCTCCCTAAAGCTCTCCTTTTAATCTTAAAACACTGATTTCATAGGAGTGATGGTTTTCAAGATGTCCCAGAGAAACTCTTGTTACTGTCTCAATTCTCTGCACGTTTTTTAAGTCAGTATCAAAAAAGACATTATGCTTTTGGAAGTTCACTTATTTATTCATCCACTATACAAATATTTTATTGAGTCTTTGCTGTACTTTAGAGCTACAGATATGAAAATGAACAAAACAGATCAGTTCCTTGTTCTAATGGAGCCTCTTAGTAGTAATAAAGCCAGACAAAGAGTCAGCAAGTAAATGAAAGCAGTTGGTTGTAAAAAAAATGCCATGTAGAAAACAAAATGACGAAGTGGAGAATAGTTGGGGTGATGGAAAACTATTTTGAACAAGGTGGTAAGAAGGCACTTTGAGAAGGTGACATGAGCTGAGAGACTGAGACAGTGTCACCACGTTCCTCTTTTTTGTGGTTGTGGGAGACTTTGCCTTGTGGTCACCTGGCTCTTTGAACCAACCTCAGCAGGTAGATGGGCCTCCCTCCAGCCACGCTTCCACCCTCTCTCCGCTAGAGTGCTCCTACCAACCACCCCACCCCATCAGCCAGTAGGTTCACATCTCCAGACTGCAGTAGGGTTTCCTTATTTTCCTTGGCTCTCAGATTTCATGGATGTCAGAATCACTGGGGTTTCTCAGAACTGCATTGTTGGGCTCCATCTCGCGAGTTTCTGATTCAGGTAGGCCTGAGAATTTTCATTTCTGGCAAGTGTTGGCTTGCAAGCTCCTCAGGAGATTCCTGGGTATAATCTGAAACCGGCCCTATATGTAGAGAGAAGAGAGAGACTGAGGAAAGAGTAGGCCGCTCCAGAGTGGTAGGTGGCAAGTTTAACAAGCAGGGGAACTTGCATAGGAGACTTGTCTTGGGCAGCCACAGGATGAGTAGCTCTCTGCGCCTGCCCCCCAAATGCTAAAAGTTTATGTAGAGGTCTTCACTGGGTTCAGTCATGTATATCATCGGGGTGATCTCCATACCACCTCACTGTCTCATGGCTTCATCCTTGGAGCAGCTCCCAGGAGTACAGGGAAGGCAAGTTGAATGCAAATTCCAAGGACGGGGGAGGAGGTGAGAGCCTCGGATTTCTGGGGTCCAGCTTATGGGTCTAGCAGTGGTCATGAACTCTCAGTGACCTGCAACACCGAGTTTCCAGGTGAGGTTGATGCCACTGGTCTAAGGATCACACTTTGAGAGCCACTAATAGCTTTTTGCCCTCAGACGAGCAAGTTCATGTATTGTGTCCATTTGATCTATTTATATAATAAATACGTACAGGCAGAGCTTACACAGTGCCTACCAAATGCTGGGCACTGTGCTAAGTGCTCAGCACATGTTAGGTTATTAATATTTATGATGATCCTTTGGAGAAGGTATTATCCTTTTTCCCTACACTACAGATGAGGAAATGAAGGCACAGAGAGGTTAGGTGGCTTCCAGGTCACTTAGCCAGGAAATACTGGAGCTGGTGTTTGAGTCTGGCTCCACAGTCCATGCTCTTAACCGCTAGGTGAAAACAGAGATGTGGGTACTGTCTAACCCCTTGGATTTTCTGTGATGTTATGACATAAGCTGTAGGGTGGGCTGACTTGGGTGTGTGTGTTGAAAGTCTCCTTCCCTTATCCTTATTCCATATGTAAAAACGAAGGCTAATTGACCAGTTATTGGGCCATGCAGTGTGTTAAAACACTGACTAGAAAGTGACTTTTTAGTAGGAGTGACTGCTAGCCCAGGGTAGTTATAGAACAGTGGCTGGAAAGGTGAGTTGAATAAAGGTGTGAATTTCGAGTGGTGGGAATTAAAATGAACCCATTGCTATTTTCTCTAGTGATACTGGATTAGATTTCGAATCTGAGATTTCCTGCACAGAACACAAAAACCATGAACTACAAAGAAAAAAGTGGTGAAATGGACTTTGTCAAAATTCATAACTTTTGTATCTTTCAAAGAACATCTAGGGAAGCAAGCCATGGGCTTGGAGAAAATATCTGTAAAACATAAATCTGATAAAGGGCTTGTGTTCAGAATATATAAAAAACTTTTTGTATGATAATAAGAACAACAACACAATAATAAGAAGATAGGCTACCCAATTAAAATTTGGGCAGAGGATTTGGAGAGGCATGTCATAAAAGAAGATACACAGATAACCAGTAAACATATGAAAGGGTACACATCATCACTGGCTGTCAGAGAAATGCATATTAAACCCTCTGGGAGATAGCCCTGCATACCCACTGGAATGGCCTAAGGCAAAAAGACTAATAATGCCGAGTGTTGGTGAGGATGTGGAGCAAAGACAGCACTTACATACTGCTGGTGGGAAGACAGACCGGAACACAGTAAGGCACTGTTGATATTATAAAGTTAGACATACATTTGCCATGTAACTCAGCAGTCTAATGCCTTGGTGTTTGTCAAAGAGAAATGAAAATGTGTCCATACAGACTTTTCTGTGCTGTTCACGTACCATTCTTCAGAGGAATACCAAACTAGACACAAGCTAAATGTTGCATGTCTGTATTACGGAATGCTACTCAAAAATAAAAAGGAACAAAATATATGCAGATACATGCCAGACTTTAAGGACTCTTAAAAATTATACCAAGTGAGGGGCGCCTGGGTGGCTTAGTTGTTCAGTGTCGGCCTTCGGCTCAGGGCGTGATCCCAGGGTCCTGGGATCGAGCCCCGCGTCAGGTTCCCTGCTCCGCTGGGAGCCTGCTTCTTCCTCTCCCACTCCCCCTGCTTGTGTTGCCTCTCTCACTGTGTCTCTCTCTGTTCAATAAATAAATAAAATCTTAAAAAAAAATTATACCAAGTGAAAGAGGCCAAAGTAGGAAGAATAAATATGGTCTGATTCCTTCTAATGAAAATCTCAAATTGGCAAAACTAGCACTAGGAAGCAGGTTGCATGTGCAGATTTTGGGGAGGTCGAATCGACTGCAAATGAGTACAGAGAAACCTTTCAGGGTGGCGGTATGGTTATAACTTGGATGTTCTGGAGCTTACAGAGTTGTGTACAGTTACAGGATCTGTCACCCTGTTCAATTAGAATTTTATTGTAATTAATTATTTTAATTGTAATTAACTCAGGAAATTACAAATTGTACCTCAAGAAAGTGAAAACATTTAAAATACATATAGCCTCCTCTAACTTTTCTTATTTGCTTCTACCCGTAAAAGCATTCTGCCATGTTTCTTAATTAAACATGGTAATAAAGGATTATTATTCTGGCATTTTATATTCTTATTCTTTTACTAGCCATTATGTGAGTAGAGAACTTGCAAAGCGGTGACTTTTTTCTTATTTATTGTCTAAAAAAGTGTATTAATCCAATTTTCTGGCCCTTTATTTTTTTTTTCAACAGCATTATTTCCACTCACTATTAAAAAGGGCAGGTTTAAGGGGAAGGGGGAGCAACAACGAGAGGACAGGTTTATGGTACACATTTTCTGTTTGGAACTATAGCTTGTACTTCACAATATTAAAGAACACTAACAACATTTGTTGTTATTTTAAAATGCCTCTCTCAGCCGATTTTCTCATTTGCGACCCCGGCCAAGCAGTGCCCGCCTTGCAGGGCTGCTAGGAACGTGGACGGAGACCATCCATCAGAGATAGTGGTCCCGAGCAGGGACATGGCTCTCCACGGGGCCGGTGGCTCTCCTGTGTTTCCCCACAATCTTTCTTACAGTTTTCTCGGAGCCGAGGCCTGAGAATATTTTGAAAGGTTTACTTGAAATGTTTATTTACTGTGACTATTTTAGTCATTTACTGTGTCCTTGAAATGAAGACCAAGTTATACAAAGATTCAGTATCAGTTTTAACAGGATCAGTAACATAGAGACCTCGTAGAATATTTTTTTTTCTTTCAACATGTTCCCTAATGTAGCATAATAGTTAATAGCATAGGATTTTAACTTTTTCACTTAAATTCTAGGGAAGAATGTAAATATACAAAAGCTTGCCTTTAGAGATTGTCCAAATTTAGGCATACATTTTAAGTAAAATAGTGGAATTGAATTTAGATATAGAATTATATGATCCTTTTTATGATAAAACGAAAATCTGTTTGGTTTTTACCTGTATGAGTTCATTTTTAAAAAATTTTTAAGCTTTTATAAAGGAGCCTTTTTAGGAGTAGATGCTGATGCTTTTATTAGTCTTCTAATGTTATAGTCTCTGTGCTGTGCTATTAAAATTTCACCTTCTAACAGCCAGTGGTGTTTGCAAGCAAAGAGCTTTTCCAGTCCCTCTGAGGTTAAGCTCAGTCACCATCTCCCCACTGCTCCTGGAGTGCATGCCGCTTATGGTAGCAGGTGGGAGGAGAGATGTTTCTGTGAGATCAATCCATAAATGCTTCAAATTCAGATTCCTGTTTTCTTAGGATCTGAAGTTAACAGGGCACAAGCTGCTTTTCTAAATTGACCTGTGAAATAAATTTGTTTTGAGAAAAGATGGAATGTTTTTTAATCACTAATCACGAACGTATTTTGTTTGTTTCTCCAGTGTGCGAAAACCCTATGTAAGATACTGTGGGGAAAGACTAAAATGAAAAATAGCTAACACTCAGCAAGTTCTCATTGTGTGCCAGATGCTATGCTAAATGCTTTATGTGGGTGATTTCATTTAGTGTTTACAACAGCTCTCTGAAAGAGCTCTTGTTAGTTACACACACATGCACGCACGCACACACAACACACACACACACACACACACACACACACTTTATAATTTGAGGAAAGTGCTGCAAATGGTGGAACTGGGATTCAAATTCAGCCCACAGGGCTGGTGTTCTTAATTCTCCCCTTCCTCATCTGTAGGATGGGGATAACAAACTAGCATGTTGTGGGAGTTCAGTAAGTACTAAACGCACTTGGTATCATGTATAAGTACTTACTGCTAGCAGCTGTCAACAGCTACCATTGGATGGGATTGTAAAGATTAAATAGGAAATGTATATAAAGCACTTAGGACTCCTTGTGTCATGTAGGCACTCTAAAAGGCATCCTTTAAATTGGAACTTGAAAATTAACAAGGTTTCTATATATGGAGATCCGTGCTTGGGAGAGGGAACGTGATCAAGATTAGGGGAATGCATATACAAAGGTATTGAAGTGGGATTGAGGACCATCAGGTATTCAGTTTAGTTATATTAATGTACTGAGGAAGGATAAGAAGCTGGATAGCAATGGTAATTTGGGGCCAAATCATTAAAGATGAATGCCAGGCAAAGAAGTTTGCCCTTATCCTTTCTTAGGAAGGGCAGTATGCCTATTTAACTTGCTCAAAAATACACAATGTTTATTTCTTAGCATTGCTAAATTAATTATTTAGACATTTGAGAAGGAGAATTCCCTTGGACTCTTTTCTTGTTGGTGTTGTTTAATGCATTCATTTTCCAAAATGTGCTAAGATAGTGTCTTGATAGAATCAAAGCTGTTCTGAAAATGAACTGTTGGCTTCTTTCAAGTAGCTGCTTCGGGTTCTAAATTATTGTGTTGATGGATTTCAGATATTGTCTCGAGTCTGTCTTTTGGTGTATCCATTATGTTCAAAAGAGTTTCCTGTGATAGTTTGGTTTCATTCAGGTTGAAGTGATGATAACTCCTGGAAAGGGGCGACGATGTAGGTTACAAATGAGGACCCAGAAGCAAAGTATTGTGAACTGTTCATCACATCATCAGTCAACCCTTTTTCGGTTATGACAATGAAATCTAGATACAAAAAGCGTGACTTCATCAAAGATTTTATTTTACTCTAGTTGTGTTTCCTCTGTTATATGATATGAAAGTGTGTGTTTAAAAATAGATCTGTCAGTGTGGGCTTTTATGCTTTTTTCTCTTAACTCAAACATTCATTATAGTGTTCTGTAGGATACATTTTTAAAGGCAAAGTTATGACCATATTTTGAATTTAACAACTCACTTTACCTCACTGCATTCTGATTTTGTGAAAAGGTCTCTGTTTTCAGTATGATTTAAATGAAACAATAATTAATAGTTGTATGATAAAGCTAAATCTGTAAGTTACCAAATGTGTGATATTTATTTTTTATTCTTCCAAATGTGTGATATTTAGAAAGGCACTGGGGAATGCCATAAAACTTACCTTTTCTACTTCAAATGAAAAGTAAATTAGTTTTCCGTATGCCTATTGAACTTACGTAAGTGAGTTTGGCTCATTAGACTTAGCTCAAATGAGGCAACACAACGTCTCTTTTAATAAAACTATATATAAGGCATCATTTCAGGCATAAGGAAAATAATGTTTCAGTTATTTTGAATAAAAAATGTATAATACTGTTTTTCCTAGAAAAGTCGAGGTACTTTTTCTGCTATGCTGGAATTCTGAGCAGATAAACATTTCAAACAAATTTGTTACACATCTCTTGTGAGAGAGAGAAATGGGGAAGAGGAATCACAGTTAACAGTTTTATAAGTTTGTACCAAAACTGTATTTAATATATCCAGTGTTCCACCCGGAAAAAAATGTAGAATGACTCATACTTTCAGTCTATCTAAAAGAAAAGCCTTCCTATATGGTAGTTTTTATTTAGTGTCCCACATATTTCTAATACATTGACAGCAGCCTCTTCCTTGGAGAGAGTAAAATTGACTTTATCAGCTCTGACTAGAACATTAAAAACAAGTTGGGATGATGTTATTTTCATTCAGATTTTCAGTATCAGTTATGGAATAAAATATTGCACATGTATATTGATATAAAATACGTAAAGCGTGATTACTGCCAGGATTTTTACTTAAACTAGAAATTAATGATATCCTTATAACAATTTGAAGTACACAAAAGAACATGAGATCTGGCCTGGTATTTGAGGTGATATCTGCTTGATCTTTTATAGTCAACTAACTGAAATATATTTTTGTGAAATCCTAGGTAAATGTTAATATAAAGATAAAGCAGGCCTGGTCCTATCTGGAATATATTAACACATGAAATTGCTCTTAAATTCTTTATTTTAAAGCCTTTAGGGCCTTTCCTCTATTCCCCCCCTTTACTGGTCAGGTCACCTTGATGTCCTAATTATAGGAACATAAGAAATCCCCCAGATCTGAATTCTGACACCCTATCACTGACCCCAGACTTTTTCTCTGATTCTCCTCTTTCCCCTATTTGTGTGTGTGTGTGTGTGTGTGTGTGTGTGTGAGAGAGAGAGAGAGAGAGAGAGAGGGAACATGTATTCTGTTTCTTGATTTTGGTTCTTTATTTTTTTTCATAGTTTTTTATTGTTCTTACTTTCTATATACATAAATAATTTTAATGGGTTTTGCTTTATTTTCTTCCCCCCAAATTTCTTAGCTATTAATTATTTTTCTTTCGTATTTATTTTTGGAATTAGTTGTCAAGCTCCTTCAAATTCCTGATAGGATTTTATAAGAAGGGCACTGATGTTATAAATTCATTGTAGAGAAACTTGACATCTTCAAAGTGTCAACTCATCTCTTCCCATGAGCATCTTTTCTCTCCCAGTTACTCAGACTTTTATGTGCCCTGTAGGGTTTTGATGTTTTCTATTTGAGTCTTACACAGCCTGTGTTAGGTATTAATTGCTAGATATATTGTCTTTGTTGCTGTTACAATTAGTACATTGTTTTCCTATTTTCAGATTGATGATTGCAGTACAGAGGAGTACTTTGATTAATATATATTGGCTTTATACCTGACAATTTTTAGAGCTCTGCCATTAGTTCTCCGTCACCTTGTTATTCCCCTTTGTTTTACTTTTAGTGATCTGTGGGTGATGTATTCTTTTGGCTTTTGTCTCTAAAGAAGTCTTTATTTCACAAGGTATTTTTTGCTGGGTAAAAAAATTTTAACTTGATGATTTTTTCCTTTTAACACTTGAATGATGTTGTTTTCATATTTCCTGTATTTTCTCATCTTTAATATTGATATTAGTTGTTTTAAACTCTTATTCTCTCTGTTCCCTCACTCAGTTTTTCCTCTCTTATTCTGTCTTCACCTGGGTTTTGCCTTTTCTTATGGTGTGAGGCAGGGATCTTTGTCTTTCTTTCTTTCTTTCTTTCTTTCTTTCTTTCTTTCTTTCTTTCTTTCTTTCTTTTCCTTCCTTCCTTCCTTCCTTCCTTCCTTCCTTCCTTCCTTCCTTCCTTCCTTCCTTCCCTCCCTCTCTTATCAGTCTTGCCTGAGAGAATTCTAAATTATTACGCTTTTTTTTTTTAAAGATTTTATTTATTTATGTGACAGACAGCCAGCGAGAGAGGGAACACAGCAGGGGGAGTGGGAGTGGAAGAAGCAGGCTCATAGAAGAGGAGCCCGATGTGGGACTCGATCCCGGTACGCCGGGATCACGCCCTGAGCCGAAGGCAGACGCTTTAACGACTGCGCTACCCAGGTGCCCCTAAATTATTATGCTTTTAACACTACTTGGTAGTTTACTAATCAGCTCTGTTTGTTTGTTGTTTCCGGTTAGTTGATTTCTGCTCATATATTCATTCCCTGTCTTCTTTCTGGATTTATTCTCTTGATTTTGTCCTCCATAATGAATTAAATTATTGGTTTCTTTTAAAATCTTTATTATTTTTTATTAAAGGCATTTAAAGCTCAGAATTTCCTGCTATTATTATTTTTTTTTAATATTTTTTATGTTAGTCACCATACAGTACTTCCCTGGTTTTTGATGTAAAGTTCGACGATTCATTAGTTGCGTATAACACCCAGTGCACCATGCAATACGTGCCCTCCCTAAAACCCATCACCAGCCTATCCCATTCCCCCTCCCCCCTCACCTCTGAAGCTCTCAGTTTGTTTCTCAGAGTCCATAGTCTCTTGTTTTAGGTGCATAAGTTTTGACATGAGTTCTTCCCTTGTTGTGCCCTAAGGATTTTTAATTCCTTTTAATTTATCTTCCTGAAACTACAAGTTGTTATTCATTATTATTTTTTACATCTGTTATGTTTTGGATATGTGAGATATCTAGCTATCCTTTATTATTTGTTTCTACCTTTATTGTATTGAAGTAAGAATATAATTTGATGTTTTTTGGGTAATTTGAGGATTCCATTGTGGTCCATGAATGATCAGGTTCTATGAATATCACGTGAGTGCTTAAGAAGAGCAAATAGTCTATGCTTTTTAAGTTTTATGTGTTATTATTTGGTATGTTTACATTCTTTTCTATCATTTCTGAGAGGGGTGTGTTAATATTATATGTATCATTTAATCATTTATTTAAATCTTCTATTTGCTTCTGTTGGGGAGCATATTAAATTAGCCAGTGAAAATAGTTGGTTTATCTATTTATCCCAGTAGATTGGTCACTTGTATCCTTATATATTTTGTGGTCATATTTTTATGTACATATATCTCTAATTATATTTTGTTCTGCATCAGTCCTTTGATAAGTACGTAAATTCTACTCTTTGTCCTTTATAATAGTATTGGCTTTAAATTCTATTCTATCTGATAGTAAAATTGCTATCCTGGTTTTCTTCCATTTTATTCTTCTCTAACATGTATTTTGCATACCTTAATGTTGACCGTTTGAGTCATGATTTTTAAAAAGCCCAATCTGAGAGTCTGCTTTTATTATGGTTACATTTCTATCAGGCCATCTTATTTTGTGTTTTCTCTTTTTCATGCCTGTTTTCTTTCTTGCTTACTTGCTTTCTTGCTCTGCTTTCTTCTTTTTTGTCTTCCATTGGCAACTCTTTTGATCCCATGGATTATTTTTAACCCTAGTTCTTGGAAATTTTGGACTGTTATTTTTGTTATTTTCTTGCATCTGTTCACTTTTCTGTATTCTTCTGTGATGCTTAAATTTCTACCTCTAGCCTCCAAATTTCTTAGATTTGATTCTTCCTCTTCTTCCTCCCTTCTAGATGCTATCTGGAGAGTTCTTTGACCTGCTTTTCTCAGATACTATATTGATCGCTTGGGCTTTTTTCTTTCAGTCACAGTGCTTATGTTCCTGAGACACCTTATAATTTTCTCAGAACTCGGTTTTAGTTACTCTGGAATTGTTACCTGCCTTAGTAATGATGTCTACCTGAAACTAGAAAATGGTGATGGAAGAAAAAAAGGGAAGAAAATACAAGAAAAGATAATTACAGGCCAGTGAACAGAGATATAGAAAATCTATACATGATGTTAGCTAACAGAATCTAATTGTGTTTAAAATACTAAAACCAATAATACATTCTGACCAGGCAGAGCCTCAGGGGGTGCTGCTACACAGCGTTTTCTTATTAATGTTTTTTACTGACAACTGACATCAAGAACCACTTAACTTTTCTCTAAGTGAAAAATTAGGACCCTTTCTGAAGCAGAAGTTGTGTGACTTTATGGGAAAACTTGTATGGAATTAGTTTTGTCCAGTAGGAGGAAAAAGGAAAAAAAAAAAAATTCTCACGAATTGAGTTCTTTCTGTGTGGTAAAGGCACCAGCCCACAGTTTTCTCATTTAATTCCAACAGAAGTCCTCTGAGGGATAAGTAGCTACCACTCCCTTTTTACAAATAAGCCTAGAGAGAGTGACGGGCTGAAGGTGCTAAATAGCAGACTTGGAAACTGAATATGACGCAGAGTCACCAGCTTTAGATACTCTTGACAAGAGAACCACGTGAAAGTTGTCGTGCTGGAGACGATGCATACACTGGGTATGATGTGTGCGGTGGGGTAAAGAAAGACCACTGTGTTGAAATGATTTGTGGCTCAAAGGGACTTAACTTATAGAAGCAAGCCTGAAGGATCAAAGTGGTTCAGTAGGAGGGCAGTGAATTGGGCTAGTCCTATAAAAGAACAGAACAGATGCTTTGGTGTACATTCATGGGGACCTTCCCCAAGAGACTATCATGGGGTGTCCACGATAACCCAGCTTCAAGTAGGTGGAGGACATCAACTTAATAACAAAAGAAGTGACTAAGAAGATATTTTTTAACCCTGAGAAAAGTAGCTATGCAATATATTTACATAGCCAGGCTTCTGGCATTATTCATTCTGCATTTTAAGCTTTGACTTTTCCTTGACTCTAATTAGCAACTTGTTGCTAGAAGGTGTTAAGCCAAGGAGAAAGCCAGCAGACTGCGGGATGGCAAGCAATCCAGAGTCAAATGAGAATCCTTTCCCCAATCAGAAGAAAACCAGGCTGGAAAAACTAATACTTCTCTGGCTGCTCTTTTCTGCTCACCCCCAACCCATGCTGCCCTGCTAAAGAATTAATTGTACCTTCTCTATGTCTTTGTTCGTATATCTTTCATAATCTCTCTTTACTACGGTGATTGTAGTGTATTTCTCTTGTGGGTTTCTGCACTGCTTCCCCTAAAAAACTTCAAGAGAGCATGAGGATTGTTTTTTGTTTTTTTCCTTTGTGTTCAGTGAAGCTTAGTTATGCAAATGAGTAGATAAACAGTAACTGAAAATGTAGCAGTAGATATTTTTTGTCTAGACAGTGGAGGTTTTGGAGGCTTTTAGTTTGTTATGAGTTCTGTCCCTGAGCCAGTAGTCTGTCTGTCAGGCTAGTCCAAAAGTGTAGATTAGGGTTCAGAATGAATAGAATTTAATGATGAAAGTAATACATATAATGTCTAGGAATCTCATAAGAAAAAATAAGAAAACTTTTAGAAAAAAATTTATGAAAATGAAGTTGTAGGTAAACAGCAGTTTAATCACCACTGACCACACTAACCAGTGCTGCGTGTGAACGAGGAATGGTATGCCAACGGGTGTGAGGACACACTGTTTTGTGACAAAAGTATAATTCCCTCTCATAAGGATGCTTTAAGTATCTAATAAATAGAGAAAATGAAGTTCTAATAAAAAAAGAAAAATAACAGGGTGTGGTAACGTGGACATTTTCCATCAAAATTGTTACTTTTACTGACAGAGACCTGCCGCTCCTCCAGGATGTGATAGGAGCCCTGCAGTGAGAGGGAGTAGGTCCCCGAAAAAGCTGTGGTTCAGTGCTCTGCTTGTGTTCATATACCAAACAGATTTCTGCCTTTCTATAAAAACCCCTTAGGAGAGGGCGGTGATAAAGAGGAATTGGATCAGCCCGCACTATCCGTTTTCTCTGGAAATGCTTTGGACACCTAAGAGGCTTTAGCCAGGGTCCGTGAGTGGAAAGCTATAAAGGGTAAAAGAAAAATCACAACCCAACAGGTCAGAAAACTCTCATTTATGGTAAAATAAGTTCCTAGATGACGTTTCATTGTCTTTCAGGATTCACGTGGTACTTCCTTTATCCAGTCACCATAGAAGGAGGACAGCAAGGACACACGTTCAGGGTTTCTTCGCTCCCCCTCCTGGCCCCTCTGCTTAGGGACATTGGGTGTTTTACTACATCTCTGGCTCTGCCTCCCTGATCGTGCAGTTTCTGAGAAGCAGTGATAAGAACTGAGTCTGATACAACACAAAATGGCATGATTTGGCATTTCAAAGTATGTACTGTGTGATGGATTGACTTACATACCCTGTGAGTCTGAAAAAGTCACTTTCAATAGCGATTTGAGGAAAACTTGTTTTACATTGTACCCTAATTACTGAAAACCATAAGAAACCCCAAATAGTGCTTATTTAAACATACCACTTACAAATGAAATGTTTTGTATATATACTGCCGAAGTGAGGACAAAGGAAATTTTTTCAAATGGTGGTTGAAGCATTTTTTCTTTATTTTTCACATCAGCTGACCTAGATGCTGGTTCATAGTCTGGACCTACCCCCTCTGGCCTTCTAGCCCCACGCACAGCTTTTGCACACGTGGAACGTAACCGATCCATGAGATCTAAACCTCATGATCTGAGGGCCACTGTCCCTCAGTGATTGCCTTCAGGCAGTGGTCCTGCCTGCGCCCCAAGAAGAGGATGAAGGGGTTCTGAGTTGCTCGACACAGAGATCTGCATTTTTTTGACCTGCAGAAAAGTACTGTTAGAAAAGACCAATCTGGCATATTTTGAAGTGGCTCATCTCTTCAGTTCTCTAGTTTAGTGCCCTGAAATCCTTTTGGGAGTAAAGTATGGCTGTGTATAAGCTATGTATAAGCTCTTCCTTTTACCATTTCTATGTTCTGTCTTCTAGTAGTAGGCTTGTATTCTGATAAAGTTTTTGGCTTAAGTGCCACATAAAAATAAATGCATGCTCTGACCAGGGCTAAGAGTGTCCATATTCAACAAATTTTAAATGGTTTGGCATGACTGCAGGTATTCTGTTAGTTATAAGCTAAGCTTAATTTCAAAAGCGGTAAAAATACTACCATAGCAATACTTTAAACTTCAGCGTGGCTTTGAGGTAACATTAGTCTTAATTTCATGGGTCAATGAACTGCTCAGTACAAAGGAAAGGAGTTCTAATGATGTTAATTTTATGGTGATTTGTTCCCTGTGTGAAGTATATCATAATTATGTCATACTCTGGAGGGAGAAGATGGACTAGAGAAAATTTGTGATCACATTCTAGCTTCTGGTAAAAAAGCTGAAAATCCCTCAAAGATAAGTTTAAAACTCCTGTTCTTTGAATAAACAGTTCTTGTGTTCCACCCAGAAGCCTCAGTCACATGGCTTTCATGGTCATTAATCTCGTTTGCTTTTTAGAGATGGTCCCTGCTGATAGTGCAGGGCGAACAGATATCAGAGTTGCTGGGATTTGTATTTATTCAAATATAGGACACATGAAAAAAGCTCAACCGGATGATATTTGAAAGAAAATTTGAGGAGATCAAATGAAAAAGTGGGATGAGGGGTTGGAGAAGAAATGTAGACAAGGGTGCAAACCCATGCTTCCTGCATCCCCCCGGCTCTTTAAGCAAAGTGACTTGGTGGCTACCTTACTGAGAAGCAGTGTTTTATTTTGTGGAAGAGCTAGACTAGTTTAGAATTCAGTCTTCAGATGGGTTTCTTTCTTTCCTTTTTTTATTAAAGATTTTTATCAGAGAGAGAATGAACGGGGGGAGGGGCAATGGGAGAAGCAGGCTCCCCACTGAGCAGAGAGCCTGATGGGGGGCTGGATCCCAGGACCCTGGGATCATGACGTGAGCCAAAGGCAGACGCTTAACTGACTGAGCCACCCAGGCGCCCCTTCGGATTGGTTTTCTTTTTTTTCTTCTTAATTTTTTATTATGTTATGTTAGTCACCATACAGTACATCATTAGTTTTTGATGTAGTGTTCCATGCTTCATTGTTTGCTTATAACACCCAGTGCTCCATGCAATACGTGCCCTCCTTAATTCAGATTGATTTTCTAAAAATTATTTGTCGCTTAGGCAATATTAAATTTCATTGTTTTCCACCTAAATTGTGTGTGTAGATCTGTGTACAATATTATCTCACTGATCATTTCTATTGGGGTGTTTTAAATTTTAGTTATCTCGATGGACAGATTTGCACTAAGGAAGTTACCCATAAATAGATAGGAGAAGTGTTAATATTCTTTAATACGTACTATTTTTCAGATTAGCTAACTGATCAATATCATAAAGTCAGTAGAGTGACTGGTCTTATAAAAGAGCCATTTTGTTGAAAGTTGAATTTTTTGCCTAGATCCAATATTGGATAATAATTTAGATATTGGACCATAACTTAGAAATAATTTTGCCTAGATCCAATATTGGATAATAATTTAGATATTGGACCATAACTTAGAAATAATAAAAAATTGCTTTGTAGATTGTATGTATAGACTTGCCTGTGATAGCTTGGTGAAAATTGTTTGTTGTATTTGCAATACCATAGGTTCTCAATAATAAATAATAAATTGTTGAAGTATGTGCCTATGATCATTATCTTTTAAGTTAATCCTGTTCATACTTCTAGTCATGCAAAGAAGAAATAACTGCTAGGGATAGCTATTTAAATTATGTTCAGATCTCTTGAGGAACATGTTTGAACATCTTTTATGCTTATCAAAAAAGGCTTTTCACTGGATATCCTCTTGTTTGCTTAAAACATGTATGTGATTAGCTGACAAGTTAAATAGACACAATTAGGTTAGGAAAGGAGGATTAAAAGAGGTAAAACAGCTTTTTAAAAAAATTTATAGTGAGGATTGAAAAACTGATTTCATTTAATGATTTCATTGAAAAATAATCATTGGATGGTACCTAACTGGTTCAAGCGTAGAGTAACAAAAGTACTCCCTGGTATTATAAATGTATGAAAATTCTTAAATTATAAACAAAAAGTGACCTTTCCTGGGGAATGATCATGAAATACTGTTTCAACCTCAAAGAAGAATGTAACTGAATAAACTTACATTGAATTAGTATTTCAGTTCAACTCTTTTCTCTTTTAGCACCTACTAGTTGCTGGGCACTTCGTGTTGCGAGTTCGTGTGTTAGGTGATGTCTAACACATAATCCTGCCTCCCGGGAGCTTCTTGTCTAGTCAGAGAAAGAGATGCATGGATAGGCCATTTTCAAATACTGTAGTAAACACTGTGGTAAAGCTGTACACTGACCAGGTGTAAAATCTGGGGCAAGAAAAGAGCAAGGTTCTGGGAGCAGGTGGTCCTCTCATCCCCCTCTTGTCACACCACGTAGAGATGAGGTATCTGGTCTTGGCAGGAGACGGTTGTACAACCCACATGGGCGGGCTGCTGGATTCTGATGTCGGCCCTTGTAATTACTTGTGCCTTTACGTAAGATACTGACCTCTCCATTTCTTCCTCTGTGAATTCGGGATAGAAGTAAAAATACGTGCCTCACAAGGCAGTTACTCGGACCAGAAAGGACGACTGTGCCTGAAAGAGCTCTGCAAACAGGGAAACAGCACATACGTGCTAATTGCTAATATTCTTGGCACTCACTTTCTGACTTTTGGCTACTTACCCCCTCTGTGCACTGGATTTATCATGTGTAAAGAGGTATAAAAATAGTTTCTCTGACATAGAATAATTGTAGGGATTACGTGGATTAAAATTTGTAAAGCCCCTGTAACAGTGTCTAGCACACAGAAAAATTGGTTACTATTTTAATTATTCTTGCAGCAGAAGAAGGTAACCCTTTCTGTGATTCTGGTGGAAGATTTTTCAACATATTCAGTTTACAGTGCTCTTGACATTAAGATTCCATGCAGTTTTAATGGCTTAAGAAAAAGGGTATGACTTTGGATGGCTGTTGTAAATAAGCTTCCAGAATTGAAGTAACTAATGATAGGGGTGTAAGAGGTGAGCCAGAGCTCCGTATTAATTCACATGAATTGTTTGGAAATACCACATTCTGGTATTCAGAGCATACTCTGTATTGGCTGCAGAAAGTTGGTTTAATGAATAGTAATTAAGATGTTGCCCTTTTGACAGTTATTAATAAATCATTAATTAAAAACCCCAGTCTGGAGTGTCTGCTGCTGTTCCTCAGAAGAGTGGCCACTTATAAGAGAAAACACTTCACATTTCTTATGAGATCTATATAGTGTCAGTGTCAGTTTCCTCCGGGTACTGTTTCCAAAGGAAAAAGAAAAACCTGGATGTATTTTGTTTGGACAGCTATAACAAGCTGTGTAGCCATTTGTGATACCCTGTCTTTTTTTAGTGAATTATAATCTTTCCTCTTTCATTTCTCCTAGTGGCATATTTTAATTCCCCTCTCCTTTGGGATGTCTGACAAAAAGCTTTATTTCATCTGAATTTCACTGGATCATCACATTGGATGTGTGAAGGAAAATAGTTTTATCATAACAATAAAAAACAGTAACAATATTGCTTACGTTTACTATATAAGTATATAAACTGGTGGTATATATACATATAAACTATATATGTTTACCAGCCACAGTTCTAGACATTTTTTTTTTTAATTTATTTATTTGCCAGAGAGAGAGAGCTTGCGAGCGCACACAAGCAGGGAGAGTGGCAGGCAGAGGGAGAAGCAGGCTCCCCGCTGAGCAGGGAGCCCAATATGGGACTTGATCCCAGGATCCTGGGATCATGACCTGAGCTGAAGGCAGACACTTAACCAACTGAGCCACCCAGGCGTCCCAGTTCTAGACATTTTTAATACATTATCTCATTAAAGTCACTTAAGAACATTGTTAGATATCCCCATACAATTTTTTTACTTAAACTGGATGTTTTGGGGTGCCCGGCTGGCTCAGTTGATAAAGTATGTGATTCTTGGTCTTGGGGTCTTGAGTTCAAGCCCCACATTGGGCAGAGAGCTTACTTAAACAAACAAACAAATACAAACAACAAAAAAACCTGCGTGTTTTTTCAAAGGTGGTATTAAGCTGTGCTCGCATAGTAAGAATTCTGTTCTGTGTTTATTGGGAAGGGAGCAGTTAGAAATTATGGGAAGGGGTGTGGCTAAAGTCCTCCAAGCTCTTCCTCTAGATCAACACCCCTTTCCCTGCCAAGGTACTGGAAAAATCTACTGTAAGAAAAGGTCCTTTAGATGAAATCTTTGTATCTTTGGGAGCTCCTGCTTAAAATGCAAGTGTCCATGGAGGAGTAACTGATTAAATAGGAACTCAGTTATGAAATTTTCCTCTTCTCATCAAGAATGAAACTAAATGAAAGTTCAAGTGACTTCTAATGGGAGAAGGAAAAAAAAAAGGGATGAAAGGTTTCTTCCTAGAGAATTAACTAGAGTTAGAACTGGGAACCCAGAGAGGGAATGTAGAGTAAGGAGGGAGAATGGGAAAGGGGGGAACTAGGATGAGGACAGTGACTACTGAGGTCCCTCCTTGTATTTACACTGGGATCCCAAATTATGAAGAAAAATGCCTGCTTGGCTGTGATCACTCCCTCAATGCTTTGTTTCTCTTTGACCCTCCCCTGTGTGTTCCTGGGAGAACTCCTCAGCCCGGTCCAGGCTCAGCAGGAGATGAGGCAGCTCTAGGACAGCAGCCAGCAAAGCCATTCCTGAGTCACCCTGTAGGATGGGAAACTGGGACCTAGAAGTCATCCCTGCAGTGTCAGCCCTTGAAGTAGGTGTGTGTATTTTCACACCAACATATTCTCACATCCCACATCTCACATCTGGGCTGGAGAGACATTGATGAATGAGTGGAGGTCAAGAAAAGACAGATACAGTACATCCCCGGTTTCTGATGTAAAGTTCTATGATTCATTAGTTGCGTATAACACCCAGTGCACCATGCAATACGTGCAATACGTACTGTATGGTGACTAACATAATAAAAAATCATTTAAAAAAAAAGACAGATAATAGTTAATCTCTGGGCTCTATTTTTTTAGATTCAAGGAGAGAACTCTTAGTCCTTGTAACTGAGAATATGGTATTTACATGTCCTCTAGAATCCAAGTTAGAATCTGGTAGTGAAATAGAAATGAGTTTACTCTTGGAGTTTACTGATTATTTCATCAGACAGAGTTTAAAATTTGTGTTATTTGTTTGATAAAATTTGAAATCAGCTCACTTTAGAGGCACAAGATATCTTGACGACATCCTCCAAGCTAAACAAAAAGCAGTTTGGAAGTCAAGAAATATCTCACTTCCAGTTTAAGACTCACTGCTTGAGAGTGCTTCATCTCCAATAAGAATGGAAGACAAAGTATGATTTTCGTAAAACTGCATTCTTGATATGACTTCAGGCCAGAGTCTACTAGTCTCTGTGACTGACTCTGCCCAATCTGTAAATGTGGATAATGGTAACCCTGAGGGTGGTCGTAAGGGTTAAATGACACAATATGTTGGAGGTGTTAAGTAAACGGGTTTGAATTCAGACTCTACCACTTGCTAGCTGTGCGGGGAACTTCATTTAATCTCGGACTTACAGGTGCCTCATTAAAACCCTGGTTGTGGTAAGAACTTAATGAAAGGGTATATGCAAAATGCACGGCTTGCATTAAGTGGGCCTGCCATTCAGATGTGGGTTTTTTGGCCAGGACTGTTTTAAATTGGAAATAATTGCGAACATTTAAACGTCAGAAGAAATCTGGGTATCAGCAATCAGAGGCTCTGGCAGCGTTACCCCCGCGTCTCTGGCTGGCTGCACTCCTCAAGCTGTGGGCCTGGGAGCCTCTGGGTAGAGCACTGCTCCCTGCTGACTTATACCTTCCCTGCTCGTTTACTTAACCGTTGTGTAGCTGATCTCGTAGGCATTTTTTTTTCCCCAAGAGGTGGAGGTTTTGGTTAGAAAGTCCATAGCACTGAGTGGGAAATATCCCACACAACACATGCTCAGTAAATGCTTCACCTTTTCTCTGCTGGACCACTGCTGATGTAGTGAAGAGACTCAAGTTTAATCCAGGTGACTTCAGCCCTGAGCTAGGGTCCAACTTAGCTGACTGACTGGGTGACCTAAGAAAACCACTGCGTCTCACTCAACATTTTCCGAGGAACACTGGAGTATTTGGACCATCTGATTCTGAGTTTCTTCCAGTGGTGAACTGCCTGAAAAGTGGTATATATCACACTTAAACTTCTCCAGGGTATTTGAAAAAAATCTTGTATGATGTCTTCTAAATAAAATGGTGAAGTATGAATTGTAAGGACAATTAAGTGAATTAGATAGTGACTGAAAAATACTGTTCCAAGTCATTGGGAATATACCAATCTGGTCAGCTGGAGGAGTCAGTCTTTTAGCTCTGTGCTGTGGAAATTTTCATTGTTTAGATAAAGCTATTGAGGGCAGGTCCCTCAATGTAGCAGCTTACACGAAGCTAGGGCAATCGTCATATGATAGATGACAGGCCCAGAATGGAAAGATAGCTTTACAGAGTGGAGCAGTAGACTGTAATTGAACAAAGATAAATGTGCAGCGCTGTAATTTGAGATTGAAAAACTAACTGCACAAGTAAAGATGGGGAAAGAAATATTTTAAGAGTATAAAAGAGAGCTGGGGTTTTGGATGGAACGCTCAACCTCAAGGGCTATCCGTGGCCAGCACCGTTACATAAAGAAAATGTTGGGACTTCTATTCCTGTTTATTTAGACAAGCATCTTTTCAAAAAATCTATTTTTTTGTATATTGACGTACATTGTAGATGATAATATATGAATAAAAAATATATTGGGGTACAGGCTTTTTTTAAAAATTAATAGGGGTGAGTATGATCAAGAGTTTGGAACCTGCTGGATAGAATCCCTGTTTGTTGCGAGGTAACTTAGATTAGTGGAAACTATAGACCTTGGAGTCAGATATTCCTGAATGCTTATGACTTTGCATAGGTAGCAACTTCTTTGACTTTCACTTTTTTGTTAAGTGTAAGATATGTTAGAATATTTCTCTCAGAAGTACAGTTGGAATAGTTACAACAAGATGATTTTCCTATTGTTTTTCAATTATTGATTTCTAGTTTGATATGATAATAGTGAATATACTCTGTATAATTTCAGTTCTCTTAAATTTGTGGTTTTGTGAGCATTTGTTTATGAGAATTTGATTATGATGAGTCTTGGTGAATATCTATGGGCTCTTGATGACAGTGTGTATTCTGCTCTTGTTGGGTGGTATGTTCTAGGTCAGTTAAGTCCTGTTGGTTTATGTGTTGTTCAGTTCTTCTGTATCTCTGCTAATTTTCTGTCCATTGGTTCTGTCAATTGCTGAGTATGAGATAGTGTAATTCCCAGGACGAGATGACTTTTTATAGTGTGTCTGGCCTGGTGTGCCCAGAGTAGTGAGCGTGGTATAGCTTAGAGCAGAGAAGAGTTAATGCACGTTCGTGATATTAGGTCTCCAGATATTTGCAAGCTGCTTAATGGAAAATAGTTGTACCTCTTTATCGTATCAAAAGATTGAACAAATGCAAAGAAGCTGTATGGGAAGAATATTTGGCTCTGTAAAAGGGAAGTATTCTTATCTTATAACTCCCCATGAATTTAATATCTGAGTCTGTTACTATTAGCATCCTGGGGTTTATAGAAATACTATTATGCTTTTGTCCCTCTCATGGTTATTAAGCAAGCTTGAATACCAGAACCCTCCAATTCCTTCTTTATAAAATGAATTGGATCGGTTAGGCTTCTAGTTTTTAGTGACTTTCAGTCAGATACAGACTCAGTATTTGGCCCTCTCTTTTGGCGTGTGAGCACATAGAATGAACATGTCTTCACATTTCATAGCAGCACATGTGAAATTATATGCTTTCTGTTCTTTGGCCAAATCCTTTCTTAATAAACCTCTTGGGGAGAATATATTCTAATCAAAAGAAAGAAGTTATATGTTAAGTGACAAAAAATAGCCTCAGGCTTTGTGCCTTAACAAAAGAGTCATTTTTAAAAATCACATTTTATTTCTTTATGCCTCATTTTCTGGAGAATGCTGTCAACTTGTTTGGGCTCTTTCTTTTTTCCCCCGGGGTTAAGAGAAATGAAAGCAGCTAAGTATCTATTGGTGTCAAGAAAGATGCATAAATATGATCTTCTTTGAAACATCAATATTTAGTAATAACCGCAGCAGGGCCACATCATTGTGTTTAGATGTTTTTCTTTAAAATAACGTTGTTGGAATTTTAAAAAAACCTGACTGAATATTGATATTTAGCTGGTGATTTTTATAAAGAACAGTTATATTGACTGTGATGACTTTTATATTGAGATTTATTTCCCCTGTACGTTTTTCTTCCCTGTTCTCAATTTACTTTTTTTCTCCCCACTAGGTACTAATGCTTTTTTTTTCTTTCCCTCTATTATATGAATTAAATTTATTTTTTCATGCTTTTCCTTCCAACTGGTTTGGATTGTATGCATTTTGTTTCTGTTAGACTTAAATTTTATCGTATGTACTCTGATTCATTTTACAAAAGATGAATCTAGCTTCTAGCAAAGCTTGTGAATCAAAGAAGTAGGAATTTATTCTGGTCTCAAAAAACATGACCGCTCAGGGGTTTGAAATACAGGTTCATTGTTGTTGTTTTGTGACTGTCACCTGTAATTTCATAGTTACTTGTTAATTCTTACTAATAGTTCTGGGGAATGATCCATCCTAGAGATGTGAAGGCTGCCGTAAATCTAGGGTGTGATTTAATGCATACCTCAGCACTGCAGACTTACTGTTAATGGAGCTGTAATTAGAAGTGAAGTTGCTGCCAGTGACTGAACTTGGGTTGGAAAATGAAAAACAACAGCAAACCATCAAAAGCAAAAATAGACTATGGAACCAGACCAGCTACTGGAATAGCATGAATGAAAGACTTGCCATTTCATTAGTGAACTGAACTTTTTTCTTTTTTCCAGGTGTGGAGAGATAGACTCCTCCAATCACCATGTCTTGGTTGTCACCACCAGTGATAGTTTTAGATGAAAAATGCTGAGGAGGAAAAATACTGAAACAGAGAAATGTCATTTTTCAAAACTATATTTGTCCTTTGGAAATAGTCTTTGGTTTTAGCTTAACTGTATTTATGTTCAAAAGCTTTCATTGAGTATGACCAAATGAAGCTGCTTGCAGCTAAAGGAACAGCTGTTGGAGTGCTATTAGGCTTAAATCTCTGATTAAAACATTGGAATTGTGTTTCTAATCTCCTTTGGGTAAAAATGAATTCCCATGAATATGTTAGCAAAGTGGGCTTCCTGTTACTATTTCTCTTAACATATGTGGTATCCAGAAATGTGTTGATGAAAAACAAAATCAAATCAAGGCAATTGTGATGTGGAAATTGGATCAGGCTTCTGGAATTTTCAGTTCTTGGCTTGCTTTGTGTTATTTACTCTGAGATGCCTGCACAACTCTATGTCTTTGCTTTAGTTTGTTGCTCTTTAAAGATGAAAATTATGATGCGCTTGAACTTGTGGTTGTGAGACAGTCGAGAGCTTTGAAAAAGGCAAAGTTCTGCATTTGAATGAATCGCATATGACAATATATTAATATCAACTTTATGAGTTACAAACTTATTTCACAAAGGGAAAATGACATTGATTCTATGATTGTATAGAAAATTCAGAAGTCTTTTTTGGAAAGAGTTAGGAAATGTTTTCCAACTCCTTCCATATATAATCTTCATTTCTAACCCTTCTTCTTTTCCCTTTAATTATTTCAACTGTCCCAGAAAATGTGACATTCCAGGGGGAGAGTCATTCAAAATACAAGAGATTTAAGAAATATAATATAAAATTTACAATATAAAAATATTTATATTTTTTGCTTTGATTATATTTTAAATAAATTGATAATTTTAAGTACTTTTTTACTTTGAAATTATGTCAAACTTAGCGAGAAGTACCGTGGTTACCATAAAAACTGCCACATACATACTTGACCCAGGTTTGTCAGAGTTTAACTGTTTGCTCCATTGGTTTTATCATTAGCTCTTTCCCTCTTGTATACTCTTATTTTCTAGAACTATTTTAAAGTTAGTCATAGACTAATCCTTAAATAGCTAAATACCTATCTCCTAAGAACAAGGACATTTTCTTACATAATCTTAGTACAGTGATAAAAATCAATACATTTTACATCTAGTCTGATTTTAAATTTTGTCAGTTGTCCCAATAATGACTTTTATAGCAGTTTTCCCCATCCTGGGTCCAAGATCTGTTTGTATGGATAGTATTTAGTTCTCATGTCTCTTTGGTTTCTTTTAATTTGGAACCATTCCTCATTCTTACTTGTTGTTTCTTGACCTTGGTATTTTTGAAGAGTGCAGGCAAATTATTTCGTAGAACATATCTTAACTAAGATTTGTCTGTTTCTTTGTATTGTATTCTAGTATTTGCTCATTTATTTACTCATTCGTTTACATTCATCATGGACTTATTCAATGGTTTATAAACTATTACTACCAGTATTTATTTTGATGTTCAAAGTTGTCCCAGATTGGGTCAATGGATACTCCTTCAGACTGGCTCCTTAGCCTTTTGACATGTCTTCATAATTTGAGTATTCCTTATTTTCAGGCACAACATGATGGTTCAGCCTTTTTGTACTTTCTCTCCTTCAGTACTGGATTCAGCCAGTTCACCAAGGAACCCTAGGTCCTTTTTGTGGAGACTGGTATTTAGATCTTGGTGCTAAGTATGTGCCCATTGCTACTAGAGTGTCATAACTTTTAGGCCTTGGAGGTCAAAGCTAGAAAGAAAGGAAGAAAGAAAAA
Source organism: Ursus americanus (assembly GCF_024610735.1). Classification (NCBI taxonomy): domain Eukaryota; kingdom Metazoa; phylum Chordata; class Mammalia; order Carnivora; family Ursidae; genus Ursus; species Ursus americanus. The sequence goes on along the minus strand of NC_142144.1, from coordinate 49,195,175 downwards.
AAAAATATATATATATATACACACACTGCATATGATAAGTGTGTATACATGTATACATCCATCTACCCATCCATCCATCCAGTAGAAACCACGAATTCACACTGATACTTTCAGTTTCAGTCTAGTACCACAGAGTTCATTCTAGAATTCGTCCTTTCTGTATTTGTAACTCATTTCACCATGGCTTCCATTATTCTCGGTATACCTATTTGCTCAATCCAAAAGAACAAAGTAGTTTTAGAATTTCTAACCTATATTACCATGAAAAAGAAACCTAATCACTAGAGTTCAATATTTGTTTATGGTTCATTTTGTCTTTTGACTGAGGCTATATAGTCAACGTATTGTGTTCAGAAGATACCTGGGCTAGTTCCGTCTTTCTTCAATGTGACTGTATTCTTTATTTGACATACAGTTGGTTCATGTTTCTGTAGTATTCCATTTTAGGATCCCTCTATTCATGCTTGTTGGTTTTATTTATGAATATATTTATGAATATATAAAACATTAATATGGATTCAAAAGTGAAAGGTGTACTCAGAAATGTAACTCCAATTCTTTTCATGTCATTCCCATCCTAGTTCCTAGTACATATAGATAACTAGTCTCATTAGTTTCTGGTTTATCCTTCTTTTATTTCTTTTGCAAAACTATGCAGGTACATGTATATTTTCTTTTTCCATTCTTTCATGCACAAAAGGTAACATGCATTATATATTTTTCAACTTTTCTTTTTTTACTTAACAGTATAGTCTGGATGTCATTACGTATTAGTTCCATAGAGATTATCCTCATTCTTCTTTATAGTAATATATTATCCTTTGTCTGGATACTACCTAGTTTATTCAGCCAGTTTTCTAATGTTGATATTTAAGTTGTTTCTGATATTTCATTTCAGAAACAATGCTGCAGTATATATCCTAATGCAAATATATTTTCATAATGTTGGAGATGGATATTTAGGGTAGATTCCTAGAAGGAATCTACATTGCAAGGACACAAGGTGTATGTATGTATGTATGTATATATATATATACACACACACACGTAATATGTATATATTCATATAATATGTGTATATAGAATATGTATATATAATATGTATACATAATACATATATATTTACACACAATACATATCCATATATATATATATGTGTATATATATATATATACATGATTTTGTTAGATATTGTCAAATTCCCCTCCATAAGGACTGTAGCAGTTTTCATTCCTACCAGCAAGCTGTGAGAAGGCCTTTCTTCACAGCCTTAGCTAATACCCCATGGTAACTACTCCTTTTCAGTATTTTTCTAGGATGGATAGGGAGAAACAACTCTATTATGTCATTGGCATGTTTTGTCTAGTTTATTGAATTGCAAATGGGCCATCAAATGGCACATCCTCTGTTTCCCCAACTTCAACTATTTTTTTCCAATTTAATTTGAAAAATAAAGTTATGGAATCAGATGTTATTCCTCTCTTACTCAAAACAATGGGACTTTTGTATATATCGGTGCTTATCAAACTTTAGTGGGCATCAGCATCAATTGGAGGATTTGTTAAATAAGGATTGGAGACCTGGGTGGCTCAGTTGGTTAAGTGTCTGCCTTTGACTCAGGTCATGATCCCAGGGTCCTGGAATGCAGCCATGTGTTGGGCTCCCTGCTCAGCAGGGAGTCTGCTTCTCTCTCTGCCCCTCCCTCAGCTTGTGCTCTCACTCTTTCTCTCCCTTTCTCTCCCTTTCTCTCAAATAAAAAAATCTTAAAAAAAGAAACCCCACAAAGATTAATGGGGCTTACCAGATTATCTGCATTTCTACAATCCCAGATGATGCTAATGCTGCTGGTCTGGGGTCCCACACTTTAGGGACCTCTAGTCTATATTAATGGAATGGCTTACGGAATATCTCAGGTAAGTTGTTCAATCTTATGACTGACACTGTTTTTAAGAAATTGTATAGGACAGATATCATCATGTCTGTACTGCTGAAGAGACAAGTTATCTTACAGACCTTTAAATCTTAGAGGTAGAAGGAGATTGAATAGTCTAACTTTAAGTCATTCATTTATTAAATCATTCATTTATTCATCAGATTTCTTGGCTTCCGGGCTATATTTGTCAGGCAGTGCAAGGGCTTCTGTTTTACATACTGAGGAATTTCATAAGACAAGTTAAATATATTTTCTGAGATCCTGCATTTTAAAAACAAAAGCCCTTGACTTCAGGATGCTTTGAATAACCTTGGCAGTTCTGTGCCTATTTCTACACATAATTGACTTTTAATGTAGTGAAACTGAAAGTTAAAGCTGAAATTTAATTTCATAAACTTAATAATGACCTTTACAATTGATAATGATATCTTGGTTGCCTTGAGATAACAAACCTTTAGCTAAAACACTATTCTTGAGGTATTTATCTTGCCTCTTAACAACTGTGTTACTTCATTGGTGATAATACCATACCTTTACTGCAATGAAACTACATCAGTTCATTAATCCCATTTAGGTCAGTGTGGAATTGACTGGGCTACCCACTGACTAATGTGAGAGTGTGGTATGTCACAAGAGACCTAATATGAAAACTGACCTCTGTAACCTGGTACGTTATTTTTCCCTAAATTTGCTCCGGCATGTGAAATAGTTATTTAAAGATCCTTAAAATGCAGATACTGAATTTATTTTGTTGTTAAGATGATATATAGAAATTTCTGGCTTGGCAATAGTTAAAATTGGGAGCAGAAAAGGAAAATTTGAAATATCTTGGTTTCCAAGCAACTGGATGCATAATATCAGACCCTTGTACCACTTGCCTAATGTTGAGATGACTGAAGTGTAAATAATTGATTGAATGGAGACTAAAACAGCCATTATAGTCAACTGAATTCTAAGTTATTTGACTTGAGCTCATTATGGCCAGGTTAGTGAATACGATGGCCAATTCTTCAAGAAAAAGAGCCCAGATACAATCTCTGGCATGTCCGTGATCTCGAAAATTAGTTGGAATTAAATAAGCATTCAGTTTTCAAACTCTGATTTAGGGAATGTGGGAATCTTGAGTGATGACCCATTAGGAGGTGAATGAGCTATAACAGAGCCTTGCATTCTCTCCCTTTACCTCCCCCAATATAGAGGACCTTAAGGAATAATTATTCTTTTTTTTAAATTTAAATTCAATTAATTGACATATAATGTATCATTAGTTTCAGAGGTAGAGGTCAGTGATTCATCAGTCTTATATAATACCCAGGGCTCATTACATCACGTGCCCTCCTTAATGTCCATCACCTGTTACCCAGCCTCCTAACCCCCTCCCCTCCAGCAACCCTCAGTTTGTTTCCCGTATTTAAGAGTCCCTTATGGTTTGTCTCCCTGATTTCATCTTGTTTTATTTTTTCCTCTTTTCCCCTATGATCCTCTGTTTTGTTTCTTAAATTCCACATGAGTGAGATCATATGATAATTGTCTTTCTCTGATTGACTTATTTTGCTTAGCATAATACCCTCTAGTTCTATCCACATCATTGCAAATGGCAAGATTTCATTTTTTGATGGTTAAATAGTATTCCATTTGTGTGTGTGTGTGTGTGTGTGTGTGTGTGTACACACCACATCTTCTTTATCCATTCATCTGTCAGTGGACATCTGGGCTCTTTTCATAGTTTGGCTATTGTGGACGTTGCTGCTATAAACATTGGGGTGCAGGTGCCCCTTCGGATCACCACATTTGTGTCTTTGGGGTAAGTACCTGGTAGTGCAATTGCTGCATCGTAAGCTAGCTCTATTTTCAACTTTTTGAGGAACCTCCATACTGTTTTCTAGAATGGCTGCCCCAGCTTGCAAGGAATAATTATTCTTATAAAAGAATGCAAACAATAATATGCCTTACATTCATTAAACTCTATAGTAACATTCACTTCAAATTCTACCTGTGATATTCCTCTTTTCACTCTAGAAACTTTCCTCGATTGAATCATCTCTGCTTGTAGTTTTAATTCTTGTACTTATACTGATAGCTTCCAAATGTAAGCCCTTAGCTTTATTCTCATGCTTGAGAATTCAGACTTGTGTATTCCAGTACATTCTGGGAATCTTAACTATCCATTCATGAATGAAACTTGAAATGTCCTTGTAGGACATAAGAGAATTATGAGAGAATTTATATTACGAGATAGTAAGAGATAATAAGAGAATTTATATTACGTAAGAGAATTTCTCTCTTACGTTCTCCTCATGGTCTCTCGCCTTGACCCTGACTGGTCTACCTGTCCCTGGATGTGGCCATCCCAAGTATCTTCTGTACTGTAACCATAATCTTTTAGAAACACAGTTCTGCTTATGTTACTGCCTTTTCAACATTTGGATGAGGCTTGATCACCAACAGGATAAAGTCTAGACTCCTTAGTTTGACGTGATAGCATGGTATGATCTTACTGTTGTCTGCTTCTCCAGCTGCATGTCTTGACCTTCTCTACACGTATTCGAAAATGCAGCTATTTATGGGGCGCCTGGGTGGCACAGCGGTTAAGCGTCTGCCTTCGGCTCAGGGCGTGATCCCAGCGTTATGGGATCGAGCCCCACATCGGGCTCCTCTGCTGGGAGCCTGCTTCTTCCTCTCCCACTCCCCCTGCTGTGTTCCCTCTCTCGCTGGCTGTCTCTATCTCTGTCAAATAAATAAATAAATAATCTTAAAAAAAAAAAGAAAATGCAGCTATTTGAAACTGCTTTCAGTTCTGTAAAGACACTGTGATGTTTCATGCATCCTCACTTAGGATTGTGCTGGTCTTTCATACTGACCTTTGTGCTCCCTTTTGATTCTTTTGCTTTCAGGACTTTGCTCTAGTTCCTCTAAAATGCCTTTCTCGATTTCTCTTGCTCACCTACCTACTACCATCTCAGATTTATGACCGTTGACCTTTCTCTGTGGTCTCCATAGGATATCCCGTGTATGTCTCTGTGGTAGAATCTTGTCCACTTTATTGAAATCATCTTTAAGTTCCTTGAGTGGAGGGTCTCTGTTTCATTTCTCCTTATATTCCGCTTGCTTAGTATGGCTCTTGAAATCATTATGAATTGATCTGTGCATTTGCCTTATGAAGATATGCAGAATTAACCAGGTAATAATAGCAAGGAGCGTCTTTGCCTTTTCTTTTCAATGCCAATGAGAAGTGGTGACATATTTTTGTATTTAACTTGGGTATCTATTGTTACATAACAAAACACCCCCAACTTTTGTGCTTAAATCAACAAACATTTCATCTGGTCACTGTTTTGTTAGAAAAATCATGGAATCCTAATTGGGCTGGGCTCAGCTAGATGTTTCTTCTTTTATTCTTGTCTGGGGTCAGTCGTATATGTTCATTCATCTGGTGACTTAACTGGAGACGGATGGCCTACCATGCCCTCACTCACATGTCTGATAGTTTGCTGTTGGCCCTCACCTCTGCCCCTCTCTCATCAAGGGAACTGGTCCAGGCTTCTTTACATGGCAGTCTCAGAGCTGCAAAAAAGTGAGGGCAGAAGCTGCAGGCCCAGAAATCACATGGTGACAGTTCTTTCACATAGTAGGTCAAAGCAAGTCAGTAGGCCAGCCCAGATTCAGGTGTGGGAAAATAGATTCAGCTCTTGCTGGGAACAGCAGGCATGTCACACTGCAAAGGAATGTGCATACAGAGACGGAGGAATTTGTGACTTTAAACCATCAGCACAGTATTCCTTGTTAGAATTGGATTGACTTCTTTACTGTTTGAGTTCTTTTTGCACATTGTGTTACTGCTATGGTCTTACATGCTTTACATTTCATATGTCTTCCTCCTTTAGAAGGCTGTCCTTTTTTTTTTTTTTCCACGTAGGAAGAACGTGATAAACATTTGTATCCCCCCATAGTGCGTACCAGATTTTTTTAGTTTGGCAGGGTTTCAATAAATACTTATGGAGTGAATTATCTTTTTTCGGTTAAGGAATATTTCAAGTACTGTTGGCCCTTGAACAATGTGGGAATTAGAGGTACTGATCCCTCATGCAGTCAAAATCCATGTATGACTTTTGACTCTCCCAAAACCTAACTACTAATAGCTTACTGTTGACTGATAACCTAAAAAGTCAATTAACAAATGTTTTGTATGTGATATGTATTATATACTGTATTCTTAGAATAAATTAAGCTAGAGAAAAGAAACATGATTAAGAAAATCGTAAGAAAGAGAAAATACATTTATAGTACTGCACTGTGTTTAAAAAATCTGTAAGTGGACCTGTATCCAGTTCAAACCCACTGTTCAAGGGTCAACTATATACAAAAAGTAAGAAAATAAAATAAAGATTTACCTAGTCACCACCTGAACAGCTTTCCTGCGATAGACATAGTGCCATGAACTGATAATTAAAATAACATTGCCTTCTTAGTTACATTGTGAGTTGTAAGCTGTGTTAGCTGACTTGAGCTTTTAACAACTATTTATGACCTTGTCTCAAAAGGAGGATGAATTCTATATTTCAGGCACTCTGCCTTGCAAATTTAGTTGAGTTATAATTTGGGGATTGCTTTTAAAGCCAAGGAAATACCCCTGCATGTGAATATTACAAGCATCTGGGTAATGTCAGTATCTATTTGGAAAGAATGAGCTAATTACGGAGTTCTTTAAGTTGTATAGAGGTTTTTTGTTTTGTTTTGTTTTGTTTTTTCCCCTGGAGCTTCAAAATTCTTTGTCTCTTACGAGGTGCTTTACAGATGTAGACATGGTGTTTCTGGTACTGTTACTTGTCGTCAGTAATACCCTGCTAAAAACCCTAAAGCTTTTACTTGCATTTTGGATTTGCTTCATGGATGACCAGTAAAACCCAGTAAAAATTCTAAAAGCTTTTATTTGTATGTTGTATGTGTTTCATGGATGGCTTTTCCCAGAGTACTTAGAAGCTGTATGTGTACTAAAGGGAGCTGTAGAGTGAGAAAAGGCAAAAGGTTTAGTTAGAAGAACAGGGAGAAATACATTCTAGTTTAGGGACTGTGCATACTCTTCAGTTTACTTTGTCCTGCATTCTATCTGAAAAACACAAACCTTGCTGTTAATCTTAACTTCTGATCTTAGTCTCTGGTTCCCCACACCCCTTCTTTGCCTCCTTTTGCCTGATTTTACTATAGAAATACTTATGCTTCTAGAATGGAGAGAATTTTTTTTTGCCAAAAATTTGAAAACTATATCACAGATCTCATTACATTTTCTTCCTTAATACATAATTGTGCATCTCTCAAAGTGACACTTTCCCACATCATCTCAATATAGGTTTTTAGAGGTCAGGTTTGTCCTCTGAAAATGAGAGTGATGGTATCACTTTCATTGAATAAATAGGGTGTAGTTAAGAAGGCCTGAGACCTAAAAGATGCTTCCCTAATTGATTTTTCCATCTTCCCTGTTTTCCTTTCTGTCCTTTTTAATTTTTCCTGTTCCTTTTCTTTTTTTCCATACTTCCGCCTCCCTGTTTTTTTTCTTATTGGGATTTCTACCCCATGTGCCAAATATCTTAGCTCCTCTGTCTTGGTTCCTTCCCAAAGAGACTGATGGAGGCCATTGTAGCAGCAGGGCTGCCGAGAGGGATCACAGGCCAGTACCCCAATGGAAGCATTCAGAGAGGGCCTCCCTCTTCCTCATTTGCTCTCCGTCCTTCCTGTGGACTTAGAGGTCTCTGCTGGCGTGAGCATGAGCTTCTGTCTAAAAAGATCCCACATTTACACTCTGACTTATTCTCTGCGAATATTTTAAAAAACGTTTTTTCTGAAAAGATACATCCATGCCCATTTGTCAAACACCTGAATCTGTTCGTTGTTATCTTGTTTTGATCATTTCCATGTTCATATTTACTGAATTACCTTGTTTTTGGCTTATGTTTGACCTTTATGCATACAACACGGATTAGATAATTTTCTGGTGATGCAGTGCTCCGACGTTGTGAAGGTGATATTTCAATATTGATTGTTCTAGTGAATGCTTTGAAATATGATCATTTGGAAGCTTTTAGCAGTTCATAACTTTCACCAAGTATTTATTTGGGGTCTACAGTGCTTTCCTTAATGTGTCAAATGAACGAGTTATTACTTCACACAAGTCACACCAAATCTCTTAGCCTCTGTTTCTTCCACAAACTTCAAAGGAATCAAAAGTGACAGTACCAGGGAAAAATAGGTAGAGATTTTTGATGGAAAGTACCACAAATCATTTTTAGGATATGTTGCATTCCTCTTAAGCATAGAACCAAAGAGGAAGATAAGTGGCAAAAACAGTGTCCTAGTATAATTTGTACAGGATTGAAAGCCTGTACTATAACAATGGTGAGAGGTACTCTTGTAATATTACCAATTCTTGTCTTTTTTTGTTCTGTTTTTCTTTGTTCCCATTGTGTTGTCGTCTCACAACTTATCTGAAAAAACACAAGCACATTTCTATACCTTCTTTAGGCTTTCCTGTGATGCCCCTGTGTGTCTCTACGAGGTCTGTTGACCGAAGTGAGGAAACTTGGTATCAAATGGGAGATGTGTTTGTCCTTTGCAAAACCCATTTGGTTAAGATGAGTTCTAAGAGGTAGCATTTTAACTAGAGTCCCAAGCACTTGCCAACATAATTCTATTTAGCAGATTGACATGATATATGTGCATTTGTGTGTTCAAAGTTCCAGAACCTTTCATGTTAATAAAATCAAAAACTCATGAGAATGGGGTTCTTCTAGGAGGTAGGAAGCTAGAAGGAGTATTGCCCCTGTGCTTACAACAGTGGAAAACCAGGTAGTCCACAGAATCATAACTTTTTTTTAATCCATCAGAGAATTCAAGTCACAGCTAGCCTGAAATCTAAGGAAAGTCATGCTTCTCTAAATAGAGACAGGAGATGGTTCCTTATCTAGGGAAATGCTGGATACCATATACTTGGTAAGAATTCAGCTAAAATTTTCTTTAAAAGTGCTAAAAGCTGAATGTATGCTAACATGGGAGTGGCAGCTGCAAAGAGAATTTGCATTCCCCTATAGACTTTTCTCCACAGACATCACCAGGTGCTCATGGGAAAAATTGGGGGCAGGTCAAGTGACTGAAAAAAGCCTCCTTTGTGGATCAGGCCTTGGAGGAGGTGAATAGCAACCAAATACAAGAAAGGTATGAAACTCTTCTCTGTTACCTCTATCCTTACATGGAACAAAAGCCTTAAGCTCCTGGGGGAAGGGGAGCAAAGCTTGTAGCCTCAGGGCACAGGTGAAGATCTATTGCAGCTGGGTCACAGGAACAGGAAAACCCCTCTACCTCTGGAGGAGGGACAGGAAAATATTCTCCACTTGCACTATTAGAACCCCTAACATTGGGGGGGGGGGAGAACAAGATTACTGGGAAGACCACAGCACCATACATACAAATCCTGCCTAAGACGGAGACTGAACTAGAACAAAAGAATGTCCTCTTAAACACACACATGCACACACCAGTTTCACATGAACTGAGTAGCAACTGACAGTAGTCTACTGCTGGGAAAGGGAGAAGAATGTGGGGTAAGACCCTCTCTGAGGTGTAAGCACAAAGGGAAGATCTAAAGCTGAGGGTACAGCAGATACTGAAAAAAATTATCTGGCCAACCAGTCCCACCTTAAGTACAAGATAACAGTAAAGCCATATAAAACCTATAATGAGCAGATGGTAACTATAGCAACAATAAAACTCATAACCAGTCTCATCTCATGTGTTGACTGAATCATCTCCCCCTATTTACGGTTAGCAGAGACATGATCATTTCCAGGCATAAATGTTATATTTACCTCAGTCTCTCCTGTTCTACACAGGATGCCTGGCTTTCATCCAGCAATTACTGAGACACACAAAGAAGCCAGGAAAAGCAAAGAAACAAAGTAATCAATAGAACCAGACACAGATTTGACCCAGATGTTAGAACATCAGAGAATTTAAAATAACTGTCATCATTAAATGTAAGCCTCATGGTAACCACAAAGGAAAAACCTATAGTAGAAATACAAAAGGAAATGAGAAAGGAATCTAAGCATAGCACTAAAGAAAGTTATCAAACCACAAAGGAAGAAGGCAAAACAAGAGGGAACAGAGATGCAAACTTCCAGGAAACAATTAACAAAATGGCAATAAATACATACCTATTAGTAATTACTTTAAATGTAAACGGACTAAATTCTCCAATCAAAAGGCATAGGGTAGCTGAATGAATGAAAAAACAAGACCCAACCGTATGTTGCCTCCAAGAGACTCAGTTCAAATAAAGGATACACACAGTCTGAAAGTGAAAGGATGGGAAAAGATGTTCTATACAAATGGAAGCCAAAAGAAATCTGGGGTAACTATACTTACATTAGATAAAGTAGACTTTAAAACAAGGAGTATAGTAAGAGACAAAGAAGGTCATAATGATAAAAGGGTCAATTCAAAAGAAGATATAAAACATTTGTAATTACTTATGCACCTCACATAGGAGCACCTAAATATATGAAGCATATATTAACAGACCTAATGGGAAATAGCAGTGCACTAACAGGGGAATTTAATACCCACTTACGTCAATGGATAGATTATCCAGACCAAAAATAAATAAGGAAACATCAGGTTTTTAAAAAAATTTAAGTTTTCATTTAAATTACAGTTAGTTAACCTACAGTGTTATATTAGTTTCAGGTGTACAATATAGTGATTCAACACTTTCATACATCAACCAGTGCTGTCACAACTGGTATACTCCTTATTGGAAACCGGGGATGTACTGTATGGTGACTAACATAATATAATAAAAAATCATTAAAACAAAAAAACAAAAAAAAACAAAACCAAAAAAAACCAACTGGTATACTCCTTAATCCCCATCACTTATTTAACCCATACCCCCACTCACCTTCCCTCTGGTAACTATCAGTTTGTTCTCTAGTTAAAAGTCTGTTTTTTGGTTTGCCTTTCTCTTTCTCTTTCTTTTTTTTTTTTCCATTTGCTCATGTGTTTTGTTTCTTAAATTCCACATAAGTGAAATCATATGGTATTTGTCTTTCTCTGACTTATTTTGCTTATTGTAATACACTCTAGCTCCATCCATGTTGTTACAAATGGCAAGATTTTGTTCTTTTTTATGGCTGAGTAATATTCCATGGTGTGTGTGTACACATCCATACATCTATTCACATCACATCTTTGTTATCCATTCATCTATTGATGAATACTTGTGTTGCTTCCATAATTTGGCTATTGTAAATAATGCTGCTGTAAACATTGGGGTGCATGTATCCTTTCAAATTAGTATATTTGTATTCTTTGGGTAAATACCTAGGGGTGCCGTTGCTGGACCCATAGGGTAGTTCTGTTTTTAATTTTAATTTTAATTTTATTTCTACCTACTGTTTTTCAGAGTGGCTGTACCAGTTTGGATTCCCACCAATAGTGACAAGTGTTCCTTTTTCTCCACCTTCTTGTCAAAACCTATTGTTTCTTGTGTTTTTTATTTTAGCCATTCTGACAGGTGTGAGGTAATATCTCATTGTAGTTTTGATTAACATTTCCCTGATGATAAGTGAAGCTGAGCATCTTTTCATGTGTCTGTTGGCCATCTGTATGTCTTATTTGGAAAAATGTCTGCTCATGTCTTCTGCCCATTTTTAGTTGGATTATTTGGTTTTGGGGGTGTTGATTTTTTTAAGTTCTTTATATGTTTTTGATACTAACCCTTTATCAAAGATGTCAGTTGCAAATATCTTCTCCCATTCTGTAGGTTGCCTTTCAGTTTTGCTGATTGTTTCTTTTGCTGTGGAGAAACTTTATTTTGATGTAGTTCTAATAGTTTACTTTTGTTTTTATTTCCCTTGCTTCAGGAGACATATCTAGAAAAATGTTTCTATGGTTGATGTCAGAGAAATTACTGCCTGTATTGTCTTTTCTAGGATTTCTGTGGTTTCAAGTCTCACATTTAGGTCCTTATTCCATTTTGAGTTTATTTTTGTGTGGTGTAAGAAAGTGGTCCAGTTTCATTCTTTTGTATGTAGCTGTCCAGTTTTTCCCAATACCATTTGTTGAAGAGACTGTCTTTTTTCCCGTTGCATAGTCTTGCCTCCTTTATCAAAGATTAATTAACTGTGTAACTGTGGGTTTATTTCTGGGCTTTCTTTGCTGTTCTACTGATCTATGTGTTTATTCTTATGTTAATACCATATTGTTTTGATTACTACAGCTTTGTAATGTAACTTGAAGTCTGGAATTGTGATACCTCCAATTTTGTTTTACTTTTTCAAGATTTATGTGGCTCTTCAGGGTCTTCTGTGGTTCCATACAAATTTTAGGATTGTTTGTTCTAGCTCTGTGAAAAGTGCTGTTGGTATTTAGTTAGAGATTGCATTAAATGTGTAGATTACTTTGGGTAGTATAGACATTTTAACTATAAGTATTATTCTAATCCATGAGCATGGAATGTTTTTCCATTTCTTTGTGTCATCTTTCATCAGTGTTTCATAGGTTTCAGAGTACTGGTCTTCTACCTCTTTGGGTTAAGCTTATTCCTATGTATCTTATTATTTTGGGTGCAATTATAATTGGGATTCTTTTCTTAATTTCTTTTTCTGCTGCTTCATTATTGGTGTATAGTATTAAGAAGGGCATGTCCTGCAATGAGCAGGGGATGTATACACAAACAATGAAGCATGGAACACTACATCAAAACCTAATGAAGTACTGTATGGTAACTAACATAACATAACATAACATAACATAACATAACATAACATAACATAACTAACTAAATAAGTAAATAGAAATGCAAGATTTCTGTACATTAATTTTGTATCCTGTGACTTTACCAAATTGGTGTATCAGTGCTAGCCGTGTTTTGGTGGCATCTTTCAGGTTTTCTGTATATACTATCATGTCATCTGCAAATAGTGAAAATTTGACTTCTTCTTAGCTGATTTGGATGCTTTTTTATTTCTTTTTGTTGTCTGGTTGCTGTGGCTAGGACTTCCAGTACTATGTTGAATAAAAGTGGTGAGGGTGGACATCCCTGTCTTGCTCCTGACCAAAGAGGAAAAGGTCTCAGTTTTTCTCCATTGAAGATAACATTAGCTGTGGATTTTTCCTATATGGTCTTTATTATGTTCACGTATGTTCCCTCTAAACCTACTTTGTTGAGGGTTTTTTATCATGGATGGATGTTGTACTTTTCCTACATCTATTGAAATGATCATATGGTATGTATCCTTTCTTTTATTAATGTGATGTATCACGTTGTTTTATTTGTGAATATTGAGCCATCCTTAGAACCCAGGAATAAATCCCACTTGATCATGGTGAATCATCTTTTCAATGTATTGTCAGATTCGATTTGCTAGTATTTTATTGAGAAGTTTTATATCTGTGTTCATCAGGGATATTGGCCTATAGTTATCTTTTTTAATGGCATCTTTATCTCATTTTGGTATCAAGGTAATGCTGGCATCATAGAATAAATTTGTAGTTTTCCTTCCTTTTCTATTTTGTGGAATACTTTGAGAAGAATAGCTATCAACTCTTCTTTAAATGTTTGGTGGAATTTGCCTGTGAAGCCATCTGGTTCTGGACTTTTGTTAGGAGGGTTTTTTTTTTATTACTACAGAAACATCAGTTTTAAATGACACATTAGACCAGATGGACTTATCAGATATATACAGAACATTTTGTCCAAAAGTGGTAGGATGCACGTTCTTCTGAAGTGCACATGGAATATTCTCCAGTATAGATCATATGTTAGGCCACAAAACAAGTTTTAGTAAATTTAAGAAGGTTAAAATTATATCAAGCATCTTTTCCAACTACAGTGGAATGAAACTAGTTATCAATTTTTAAAAAACTGGAAAAGTTGCAAATATGTAGACATTAAACATACTACTGAATAATCATTCAGTCAATGAAAAAAATCAAAGAAGAAATAAAAAAAATACCTTGAGACAAATGAAAATGGAAATACAACCTACCAGAACTTATAAGTTGCAACAAAAGCTGTTCTAAGAGGAAAGTGCATAGTGATAAATGCCTACCTCAAGAAGCAAAAAGAGAAAAAAAATCTCAAACAAACAACCTAACTTTATATCTTAAGGAACTAGAGAAAGAAGAAAGAAATGAAGCCCAGTTAGTAGAAGGAAGGAAATAACAAAGATCAGAGCTGAAATAAATGAAAGAGAGACTAAGAAAACAATAGAAAAAAATCAATGCAACTAAGAACTAGTTCTTTGAAAGGATGAAGAAAACTGACAAACCTTTAGCTAGACACACTAAGAAAAAAGGATGCAAGGAAATAGAATCAGAAGTGAAAGAGATGATACAACTGATGTCACAGAAATATAAAAGATCCTAAGAGTCTTCTGTGAACAGTTGTATGACAATGAATTCAGCAACTTAGAAGAAATGAGTAATTTCCTGAAAATATACAACATATAACATGTAGCCTTCAAAGACTGAATCACGAGGGAATAGAAAATCCCAGACGTACAGATGACTAACAGACACATGAAAAAATGCTTTGACATCATTAATCATCAGGGAAATGCAAAGCAGAAGTACAGTGAGATGCCACCTTACACCTGTCAGAATGGCCAAAATAAAAAAACACGAGAAATACCAAGTATTGGTGAGGATATGGAGACAAAGGAACTCTTGGACACTGTTGGTGGGAATGCAAATTGTTGCAGCCACTGTGGAAAACAGTATGGAGAGTGCTCAAAAAATTGAGAATATAATTATCATATGATCCAGTAATTCCACTGCTGAATATTTATCCAAAGAAAATGAAAACACTGTTTCAAAAAATTATATACATCTCTATGTTTATTGCAGTATTATTTATATATCAGCTATACCTCAATTAAAAAAAATTTGTGAGCCTGTATTTCTAAAAGTAAGGAAAGCAATAAAAAAATTTAGGCTTGATGTGAGTTGGAAACAAACAAAAATAAAATAAAGTAAAATAGCAGTGTTCAATATGTTACAGGTTCTCATGAAAAAAGTGGACAATATGCATGAACAGATGAGGAATTTTAGTATAGAGGTAGAAATGATAAAAAATAAAAGGAAAACACTAGAGTGGCAAACATAGTAAATGAGGTGAAAAATGCCTTGGAGAGCTCATTGGTAGAGTTGATATAGTTGAAGAAATCATCACTGTACTTGAATATAACTCAAAATAAATTTCCTAGACTGCAACAGAGAGAAAGAGGGAAAAACAAAAACAACAGAATTAGGCCTCCAAAGAGCTTTAGGACAGTATTAAAGTTTACAACATATATGTGAATTCCAGGATGAGAAGACAGTAAACAAGACGGAAAAAATATTTGAAAAGATAATGGCAAATGATTTTTAAAAATTTACGGTAGATACCAAATAACCGATCCAAAAGCTCAGTAAGGAGAAAGAAAAATGTATAACACAAACACACACACACACACACACACACAACATAGTCAAACTGCAAAAACAAAACAAAACAGAAACAAAATCTCAAAAATTGCTAGAGAAAAAAAGATACATTATATACAGAAGAACCAAAGATAAGAATCAAAGCAGATTTGATTAAAATGAGGCAAGAAAGAAATGCTAAAAGAATGAATTGTCAATCCAGCATCTCATATACAGCAAAAATATCTTTCAAATGAAAGAGGAAGAAAGCAAATCTACCAATGACCTTATTCCTCATTTCACTGCGGGCTTTTAAATGTCTGTGGAGAGGAAGATAAGCATCTGGTCTCAGCCACTTCGAAATGAACTGACAGTTGTGATAAATCACACGTGTGTTCTCATCACTACGTTTGCCTATGACTTTTGAGTTTTGCATGATCCTAGTATATGGTTGCAGCTTTGGTGGCTTATAAGGGCAATGTGCTTGATATCGGTATCAGTCGGGGTTCTCCACAGAAACAGAACCAAAAGGAGAGAGAGAGAGAGAGAGAGTGTGTGTGTGTGTGTGTGTGTGTGTGTGTATCCATATGGAGTGTGTATTTGTATGCATATCTCAAGAGAGTTATTTCAAGGAATTGACTTATATGATTGTGTAGACTGACAAGTCCAAAATCCTTAGTCCAGGCCAGGATGGGACCAGAATGGATACCCTCGGGCAGGAGTTGATGCTTCTGTCTCGAGGCAGAATTTCTATTTCAGGCAAACAGTATTGGCTTTTAAGATTTTTCTGTTCATTGGATGAGACCCACCTACGTTATTGAGAATAATCTTCATTTAAAGTCAGCTGCGTGTGGATATTAGCCACATCTATAAAATACCTTCACAGCAATACCTAGATTAGTGTTAAATTAAATAACAGAGTATTTAAGCGTAGCCAAGTTGACACAGAACTAATCATCACAGGATCCATTATGAGAATTGTAGGAAGATTGATAATGGAATCTTTGCATAGGGTAGAATTGTGTTTTTGGAGTGGTAATAAGAATGATCATAGACTGAGGCACCTGGGTGGCTCAGTCAGTTAAGCGCCTGCCTTTGGCACAGGTCATGATCCCAAGGTCCTGGGATCAAGTCCCGCATCGGGCTCCCTGCTCAGCAGGGAGTCTGCTTCTCCCTCTCCCTCTGTGTGCGTGCTCTCTCTCTCTTTCTCTCAAATAAGTTAAAAAAAAAAGTGATCGTAGCCTGAAGATACACGTTAAGTAAGTTAGTAATAGTAAGAAAGATACAAACTAGTATTAAAGATAGAAACTAGTATTAAAACTTCCAAAGCCTTTATGGGGCACCTGGGTGGCTCAGGCAATTAAGTGTCTGCCTTCAACTCAGATCATGATCCCAGGGTCTGGGGATCGAGCCCCTAAGCTGCCGTCAGGCTCTCTGCTCAGCGGGGAGCCTGCTTCTCCCTCTCCCTCTGCTGCTCTCCCTGCTTGTGTGTGCTCTCTCTCTGTCAAATAAATAAATAAAATATTTAAAACAAAACAAAAAACAAAAAAAGCTTCCAAAGCCTTTAAGTTTGCTCATATGTAGTAAGTCTATGCTTTGATTTTCTTTTTCTTATTTTCCAGCTTTATTAAGATAATCAGCATAAAACATTGTATAAGTTTAAGGTGTACAACATAATGATTTGATGTATGTATGTATGCAAAATGATTTCAGTAAGTTTCGTTAACACTGCATTGATTATCTTAGAATCATTTTAATGTCTAGAACCTCTCAAATTTATTTTGAGTTTTTTCAGTCCAATTTCATACCTTGAATGTGTCCTTTTTATTGAAAGCCACCCTCTATGGATGTACAATTTAATTTTTATTTATTTATTAAAAAATTTTTTTTTCTTGCTGTGCTGCCCAGTGGAGGATAGTTTTGTTAGAAGTATATTCTCATAACATAGACTTGAAGTCCTGGTGATAAAAATCACAGTGTAACAAGTGAACTATAACATACATATGGTTATATTGCAGATTATGTTCCTATAGAAAATAATGGTATTTCTCTGTTCTTGTGAAATGAAAAATCTAAAATAATGATTTATCTGTTCCCCAGAAACCATTGTATGCTGATATATCTTATAATTGCACTTATTAAACTAGAGAGAAATAATGACATAAATCTACGGGTTTATAAGGAAACGATCATAAAGATTACTTATTATCTAGGACCAATAATTTAGAAAGTAATATTCATAGATGAGACCATGGCAATTACGTAGGATTAAAGGAAGATTCCTGCCTAAAGCTATTTTTGTTATGTAATGAACTTCACTAAGAGATGGCTAATTGTGTGTTTTTATAATTCTGTAGTATTTAAAAGATAGGGACAGAGATTGCGTTGCACAATTCAACATGGTAGTAGCAGCTTTCCTAGTGTATTAGCTTTCTGCTTTCTGTGCTCACTGAAATTCATCTGTTCCAGTCTCAGTCTGCTTGAAAGATTCAAATACCTCTGAACTTGTTTCAAACTTGTTACATTAGTGAGATATAAAGTGGTACCAAGATTATCCAGTTCTGTCCACTGAGTCCAGTTTTATAGGGAGACTCAGCACAACATGGTAGCATTTTTGGCCCAGTTTATTATAATCAGTAGAATTGTCTTTTGGATAGTGATTTTTTTCTTGTTATATATATTATTTGATATATCTTGCTTTGGTCAAAAGTTGAAAAAAATGCAGTTTGGAATGGAAATCAGGTGAAAGGAAAATATTGGCTATTAGAGGCAAAGCCCCATATTCTTCAATAGGTGAAACGTTAAATTATTTATAAGCAGAGGAAAAAAGAAGATCCAGTGTTAAAATATAGCAGAAATCATGAGCACATGTAGTGCCCAGATCTGATTTCTAATACCATTCTCCAATAAGAGGAACAAAGACACCTTGGAGAAATGGCTGATTCTAGGACTGGGTCAGGAAACATACGAAATGAGCCTGGAGCATTTCGTAGTGGCAGAGACTAAGAAATTGTGCCCCCTCCCCCAACCACAAAGCAAATAAATCAACAATTTATGAGTATATGTCAGAAGGATGCAGGAACCTACTCAAAGAGCTTCTGAATGGCATAACCCAAGTTATGTAAGTGTTCATGATTCCATACTGATATAAGTAAATGATTGAATAAATTTATAAATGGTGAAGAAGAGATAAATACTCCATCCAGAAGAATTCCAAATAATTTAAGTACTCTGCCCTAAAGGAGAGGACATGTACTTCCTCATTCAAGTGTGATGCTTGCATCTGTCCCTCCAAAGACTATAGTATGGAAAAGGGGTTCTGGGGCAAAGAGTAACTTTAAACTGGAGAAACCTGGCAAACACTACTTGAACCAGGTGGTCAAGGTCAACACCAGCAGTCATAAGTCATACCGATAGCATGTACCCTTGATATATGATGAAATTGGCCCTTCACCTCTGTGTTATGCCCACAAACCCAGTCCAATCAAGGGAAAACATCAGAAAAATTTCAGTAGAGGAACATCCTACAATAGTCCTGACTCATAATCCTTAAAACTCTGTCTATAGCATCAAAACCAAAGAAAAGTCTGAGAAACTGTCATAACCAAGAGGAGGCTAAGGGGACATGAAAATTTATGTGATACCTGGGTTGGCTCCTGGAACAGAAAAGACTCACTAGGCTAAAAAAGAAAGGAAATCTGAATAAACTTTGCACTTAAGGTAATATGCCAATATTGGCTCATAAATTTTAACAAATATTCTATCCTAGGATAAGGTGTTGATAACAGGAGACAAGAAAATTTTGAAGCCCTGCACACATGGCCCCTCTGATGGAACATCCTCACCACAGTCTGCAGGGCCCCACGTGAACTGGCCCCTTCTCCAGTTCCCCGTCTCAGCACTCCCATCCTTGCTATACTGCCTGTTGGTCTTCCTTGGAAAGGTTAAGACTTCCTGCCGTAGACAAAGTCCTTGGCCATTTCATTGGCTGGTTCCTTCTGGGTCTTTATGTGTACTGTTCATTTCATTCTAGTCTTTTGGCAGTACTGCCTTGTTAGATAGGCCTTTCCTGACCATCCTATTTAAAATTGTCTCACCTGTGGTCTATAACCACAAAATCTGCTGCTTTTACCTCATGGCACCTAGTATTTCCTGAAATTATTTATTTATTTTTAAACTTTCTATCCAGCCCACTAGAACTTACCTTCAGGTCAGGGACTTGGTTGGTCATGTTTACTCCTACATCTATGACAACTAGACCAGCCATTGGTACACGGGCACCAAATGAATATAGGGTGAATGAAAGAATTCTCAAATTCTCCTTCCTTCTAATGCTTACGCCATATTCTCTGTGCTGCTCATAAAAATTGTTCTGTACTGTGCGTTATGGTTTTGTATGAATGAAACATTGTTTCTCTTTTGGGTTGGTGCACTATGGCAATTGTTATCTCTGATTTATCTCCTTACCCTGGCCGAATCTAGCTCTGTGCCTGGCAGGAAATTACTGCGCAGTAGTCATTTATGGGATGACTATTTGTGTCTGCTTTGCATCTGTCCTGTAACTGCTTTTAACATAGTCCAGTGGGCTGCCTCCAGCACTGCATAAAAAGTTGGACGCAATCTGCTCTGCTTTAGGACTCTTCTACCTTCCTACGACCCTCCTAAACTTCTCCATGCTTCAGCTCCCTTGATTTTGACGTGTTTGACTTTGGTCTTAGTTTCCCCTGCATCATATATACTCTTTAGAATTGGAGACATCGCTCATAATATTTCACCAAGGCCCTGGCGTAAAAACCCTATAGTATGCTATCTCATCTTGCCCCGTAATTGTGGTTATGAGGATCCTGGGGTCAGGTAAAGCACAAGACAGGTGTTAGGGCACCTACCTGAAGAGCAAGCTCCTCCTTTCTGGAGGAGCCTCATTCCTGCATGTAAAACCAAAAGCACTGAGTTGATTGAACATATGAAACATGCCTGGATTTTTAAAAATCTACAAATAGAGTGGAATAGCTTTCTCTTTAATTTGCTGCTCTTGCTTTCAGGTAAAATTGATAGGATTTGCAGTTAACAGGAGATTTTACACCAACTTAATTGGTAGTTGATTAAATACATAAACTTGTACTTTTCTAGTAATGATATGGATTGTAGATTTCCTCATTCTTGACTGCTATTTAGATTCTTTTTTTCCTGGAGTATTGTTCTTCATCTTGTCAGTATTTGATTTTGATTTTAAAATTAATGACTTTGAATGCTTTTGACAATTATTGCAGAGTACTACATACCCCATGTAAATTACCCAATATTCTTTGAGGGTCTGTACTGAAGAGTTGCTTATTTCAGCCATCAGAAGAAATTCCCTGATTTAAAATATCTGTCAAAATTATAAATGTAACCAATTTCTGAGATTGTATTTCTAAGGCATACTTACTTATATGTGAAATAACATGCGCAAAGTTACATTTTTGAAATGGCAAAATATTGGAAAGAAATAATATAAATGTATATGTTAATAGTGGACACATTAATGCACGGTACATCTATAGTGGAATAATGTGCAGGTGTTAAAAAAGTAAAGGGGGTTTGGTATGTATTGACGTGAAGGAAAGCAAGGTGCAGAGCACTCATATTATGATAGTTTTTATGTAAGTGGTGGGGGTAGCATATGCTGATTCTTTTTTTTTTTTTAAGATTTTATTGAGAAAGAGGGAGAGAGAGAGCATGAGCAGGGTGAGGTTTGGACAGAGAAGCAGACTCCCCGCTGAGCAGGGAGCCCGATGTAGGGCTCGATCCTGGGATTCCCGGATCATGACCTGAGCCGAAAGCAGGTGCTTAACTGACTGAGCCACCCAGGTGCCCCTTCATATGCTGATTCTTACTTGCTTCTTTTGCTTAAGGAAACTCTGGACAGGGAGCTCCTGGGTGGCTCCCGTCAGTTAAGCATCGAACTCTTGAGCTCATTCAGATCTTGATCTCAGGGTGGTGATTTCAAGCCCCATGTTGGGCTCCACGCTGGGTATGGAGCCTACTTAAAAAAGAAAAGGAAAAAAAGAAAGAAACCCTGGACAGATATCCAAAAAACAAATAAATGTGACAGCTTATAACTGTTAGGTGGGGGAAACAAGGACAGGTGGAGATAGAGATGGATAGGAGATTCTTCACTGTATGCTTTGGGGCATATTTTTCCTTTTAAATAGACTTATTTTTTAGAGTAGTTTTAGGTTCGTAAAAGAATTCAGCAGAAAGTACACAGAGTTCACATACACCCCCGTCCTCATACACTCACAGCCTTTCCCACTGTCATCCCCCACCAGAGTGGTACATCTGTTACAACTGATGAACCTTCATTGACACATCATAATCACCTCTAATCCATAGCTTACATTGTGGTTTACTCCTGGTGTTTTATATTCTGTGGGTTTGGACAAGTGTATAATAACATGTATTCATCATTATGGTATCATCCCAAGTATTTCCATTGTACTAAAAATTCTCTGCTCCACCTCTTCATAACGCCTTCCCCATCCCAACCTCTAACACTACTGATATTTTTTGAGAGAGAGAGTGAGTGAGCGTGAGAGTGGGGTATGGGGGGGGGAGGGGCAGAGGGAGAGAGAAAATCTTAAGCAGGTTGCATGCCCAGCGTGGAGCCTGACATGGGTACAATCTCATGACCTGAGCCAAAATCAAGAGTCAGATGCTCAACGACTCAGCTACCCCAGGTGCTCCACAACCACTGATCTTTTTACTATCTCTGTAGCTTTAAGGCCTTTTCCAGAATCTTGTAGTTGGAATCAAGCAGTATTTAACCTGTTCCAATTGGCTTTTTTCAGTTGGTGATGTGCATTTAAGGTTCCTCTGTCCTTGGCTTGGTAACTCCATTCCATTTATCACTGAATAGTATTCCATGTGTACCATGGTTTGTTCATCCATTCACCTAGCGCAGGACATAGTGGCTCCGAGGTCTGGGCAATTATAAATAAAGGTGCCGTAAACATACTTGTGCAAGTTTTTGTGTGGACGTAAGTTATCAACTTATGGTATATAGGAAATGATTGATTTTTGTGTATTAACCTTGCACCTGCAATCTTCCTATAATTACTTATTAGTTCCAGGAGTTTCTTTGTCGATTCTTTAGAGATTTTCTATATGGAAATCATGTCATCTGCAAACAAAGACAGTTTTATTTCTTCCTTCCCAGTCTCTATACTTTTTATTTCCTTATTTTATTAGCTAGGACTTCCTTTACAGTGTTGAAAAGGAGTAGTGAGTGAGGACATCTTTGCTTTGTATCTAATCTTAATGGAAAAGATTCTAGTCTCTAATCATTAAGTATGATATTAACTGTGGGTTTTTTGTATATGTGCTTTATCCACTTGAAGTTTTCCTCTGTTGCTAGTCTGCTGAGAGTTTTTATTGTGCGTGAATGTAGCATTTTGTCATATGCCTTTTTCTGCATCTATTGATATGATGAAATAGATTTTCTTCTTTAGCCTGTTGAAGTGATGGATTACATGAATTGATTTTTGAATGTTGAATCATCCTTGCATACCTAAGATAAATCACACTTGGTCATGGTATATAATTTCCTTTATATGTTGGTGGATTTAATTTGTTGATACATTGAGATTTTTCCATTGATGTTTACCAGGACTGTATATTTTTAAATACTCTTTTGGGGGTTTTTTGAACCATGTCAGTATATTGCCCATTAAAAATGAAGTTTTTTCTTCTGTAAAGGCCTTGGCCATTTGGGAAATTACATGTATACCACTACTGAAAATTGGCTTTGGCTATTTACTCAGGGTCTTTGTGAGCAAAGAAGAAGTGATGTTTGGACACACGGACTTGGGACTCTCTTTTTGAGATTTTTGATTGTTGGCAATCTTATCTCCTCTGAAAAGTACCTGATCATTTCTCCCGGAACAGAAACCCCAGCAACCTAAAGGAAACGTAATGGATGTTCTTTTGGTTGCATTAGATACACAAGAAGACAAAGAGATGAACTAAATATACAATCTCTATAGGAGTTGACATTATTTCTGTTTAAAATGGAGATACAGGTAATGTTTTTGTTTTTATTTTGTTTGACACAATGTGAGTGGTATACAAATAAAAAGAAATAAAATAGAAATAGAAACAAATAGAAATAGAAAAAAATAGAAATAAAAAGCATTTTTTATTCTGCCATTTCATATAAGGGTCAGTCTTTTCATACATATAAAAGGACAACAGAATTGCCACCTGAAAATTTATAATTTTCTCCCTAAATATTGTTTTACAAGAGCTAAATTGAAGTTGCTGAAGACTTGATGCGTTCCCGTCTGGAGGAATCAAGCACGCAGTGAATGGATTGCATGGAAAAGTCATTGGTGGAAGAGGGTCTCATTTTGCTCTCAGGATAGACACTGAACATTATTAATATATTTGGAATAATATTAACCACCTGTGTCTTTGTTGGAATTATGGTAATAATTTAATTTCTGTTGATAGAGGGTTTATTATTGAATGTATCATAGAAATTTAAGAAGCTTATTAATGATCTGGGTTTATATGAAGTATATGCTGGATTTTATTTTGCTACTTTCTTCTATACCTACCACTTTTCAAGATTTTCATTGGTAGTTCTCTCTTTTTGCTAATTGGAAACCTTCATATTATTCAGAAAGGAACAATCATGGTAAAGAAATTGGAGACAGAAGTAGATCTTGGAATGTACTAAGAGTCTGGTATTGACTGCCCATTTTTTATGCTAGTAAGAAAACATCAGTTCCTTTTCTCTGGAGAATTTAACTGCTTTATTCTAAAAGCAACTGTTTCTTTTTTATACCACAGTCCTGGATTTGCTGTATATTAAGCATGGTGTGTCTGTACTAGCTCCATGGTATTGACTATCATTTAGCCTTCAGAATTCAATTTATAAAATATCACCTTTATTTTTCTTTCTGTCAACTGAGAGAGTAGAGCTGAAGCCAAGAGAGGAAAAAACAAATATTTGAGGGTGTGACTGTTATAAGTGTGTGACAGGGAAAAATGAAAATATCCACCTCTAGATAAAGTGAGAGTGTTCTTTCCAGATTTTTGTGTGCCAGAAAAATGAGATGATGATTTCCCTGAAGTGTTGTTCTGAGGCATTAAAATAACTAGGTTAAATGCCAAATTGCATATTCATAGAGCCTACTAAAATTTTTGCCAATAGGGGGTTAAAGACTGAAGTGGTGTTTTTTTTTGTTTTTTGTTTTGTTTTGTTTGTTTGTTTTGGTAGGGGTTGGAGTAGGATAGGCAGCGCTTTGGTGACATCTGTCACAACAATTATGATGTCAAATTTCAAGAAAATCCAATAAAAATTCTAAAACACTGTACATTGAATAAATATTTAGGAAAAGAAAGAAAAATTAGAGGTCGCTATAGGGGAAAGAGGCACTGCAAAGATTACCAGAGGGAATACAGAGGAAGAAAACAATTAGAAAACATAGAGTTAATAAGAAATGTCTTCGTATTCTCCCCCCTGGCTTTATTCAGTGGGTGAAAATTCTGTAATGTTCAGTAGCATCTCTTAGCTCAACATCTTACCAAGATCTTTCCACTTACTCGAAATGTACTTCCTCTGCCTTCCTAGGATGACAGGCACATGACGAAGAAGGGGAGAGGAATTCAGGGACCCTAGGAGCTTGTTTTTGCTTGATGCACAGTGGATTAGATGCCTGAGGTGTCAGCAAATATTGGAGCTTTTTGTTCCAGAAGGCTGGAAACTTTACCTAGCTCCTCTCCTCTGCACACCCAAGGAGTAATTGGATGATTATCACTGAGTCAGTGAGGTTTTTGGTATCACGTAGCCTCAGTGAAACAAATGCGATGGCTTGGGTCTCCGTGTACTCCTGCAGATGGAAACTTTCTGTAACCAGGAGGTATCTGAACTCCCTGCGTGCTCCCCCGGAGCCTTCTGACCTTCTCTGTAAAAAGCCCTTTCTGTGTGCTCCAGGTGGTGGCGGGGGGCGAATGGCAGTTATATAATCACAGCTTCTTTTTCAGTCAGGTTGCCTCTATGCAGAGAGCTAGGAGTGGATTTCTTCTTGGCAGGAACAAGCAAAGAAAACTCTCTACAGATTTTTTTTTTTAAAGGGAAACATGAAAAAAATCTCAAGGACTCTGAAATTGGAGAATAGGTATATTTTCTGAGTAAGTGGTAGGGAGTATTGGGATCATTTCTTAGATCCGACCTTAGTAAGTAATAGAGGCCTTTTGTATTGATGTTACATTTTTAAAAGGCATCTTGAAAGATTGGGGGGGAAATCACTAGACCAGGAGTGGGCAAGCCTGCTAATTGGAATCCAGGCTGTGTTACTGTCTCCATTGATCTGAGATCTGATATGAATCACATGACCCCTTCCCCTTCAGTGAAGGTCCTCTGTGACCCCCAAATCCCTTTCATTCTCGGCCTGTTGTTGTAAGCAGGGGTAGCTTGAGGACTTGGGAGGCCCAATTATGGAAATTAAGAAGATAACTTTTTTTTTTTTTAAATAGATGACCTCATTTAAAAACTGGCTTTGTAACTCAAAGTATATTTTTTTTATTTGCTTCTTTTTTTTTATTATATTGTGTTAGTCACCATACAGTTCATCCCTACTTTTTGATGTAAAGTTCAATGATTCATTACTTGCGTATAACACCCAGTGCACCATGCAACACGTGCCCTCCTTAAGACCCATCACCGGCCTATCCCATTCCCCCAGCCCCTCCCCTCTGAAGCCCTCAGTTTGTTTCCCAGAGTCCATAGTCTCTCGTGGTTCATAACTCAAAGTATATTTTAACTACAAATTGCTGTTACATTTTGTGTTTTCTAATGATAATTCCAGATGTATGTGTAACTGGCTACGAAGAACGCAGTTCTGTAAACAAAACCAAAGAGAAAGTGTGCTTGCACGTATTACTGCGGAAGGGTGGGCACTTGCCTCTCAGGGATGTGGGTCCTTGTCTGGTTTTTTTGCTGCTTCTTACTCCTCACATCTTTTGTGTGGAGACTAAAACTCAAACTGACCTCCATGCATCCTTGCACAGTGTCACCATGACCCTCTTCGTTCACTTTCTTGGACTTGTGCTCATTTTAGGGTGATTTTAGCAGACTGAACACAGAAGACTCAGTGTCTCTTACAGATAGAAGAGTTGATTTAAAAACACAGACAGAAGGGCTGCGTTCTTAGGGGGTGAACTGAGTCCAGTATTAGATCTTTGATGCTGACACAGGCGGATAGTTCCTCCTCAGGTCAGTTGCCCCCCAGGTTCTAGAGAGGCAGGTGGGATGTGGGTACTCGGGGCTGGGCAGGTGCATTGCAGACAGCTGTACAGACAGTCTGCTCTCTTACCTGTTTGTAGCTGGCTTTACACTTTCAGCTTGGGCTCCCCCTCAAACGTATTTCACGTACGCTCCCATCAGAGTAACAGCTAGTTCCAGCTCTTGTTTCACAATATAACCTGAGGAATTCAGAGCAACCTTTCTCATCTTCTGGCATAAATAATTCCCCTATTAGCAACTTCATTGGACATCTCCTGGTGCATAATTTCTGTTAGTGACTTTGTCAAAGAATCCCTATCATTGCCTCCCAAACAGCTTTTTAGACTACTGAG
The DNA here is from genome assembly GCF_024610735.1 of Ursus americanus. Taxonomy (NCBI): domain Eukaryota; kingdom Metazoa; phylum Chordata; class Mammalia; order Carnivora; family Ursidae; genus Ursus; species Ursus americanus. Next base: position 49,168,162 of record NC_142144.1, on the reverse strand, counting down.
CTTGGAATGGACCAAGGAGGCTCTTCAGTATCCCACAGTTTTGTAGATAGAGAAACTGTCAGAGGTATAACCCAGGTCTCCTGATTGCGTGTCCTGGGTTCCTTCTCCTACATTCTTCTTGTTTACTCATTTGCTCTGTTGTCATGTTACTGCCTAAAAGGAAGAAGTAATACCAGCTTGGCATTGAATCTCCAGATCTGGAAATGGGTCAGTATTATTTGAAAGGCATATCCAGGGGCGCCTGGGTGGCTCAGTCAGTTAAGTGTCTGCCTTTGGCTTAGGTCATGATCCCGGAGTCCTGGGATCAAGCCCCCAATTGGGCTCCCCACTCAGCAGGGAGTTTGCTTCTCCCACTGCCCCTCTCCTGCTTGTGCTCTCTTTCTCTCTCTCTCTCAAATAAGCAAAATCTTAAAAAAAAAAAAAAAAAGAAAGGCTTATCCAGTCTTTCTCTTTGTCCATGTGCTTACTGTTACCCCTAATCTTGTGTGATAGCTGCTCTTGGGGGGTTTTGTTGTCAGCCTTAAATATATTTGACCAGGTACCCTGTAAACGATCCTGGAAAAATTCAAAAATGAATATTGTGTACTCTTAATAGAATCTTGGATAGGAAGACTTGGAAACTCGAACTCAGCTCCAGATACAGCTGTTCACTGTCAGTTTTGCTTCACACCTTAAACTCTCTGGATGTCTGTTGTCTTGTCTAAAACAGGGTGCTTTCTGACTCTGGGGGCACCTGGGTAGCTCAGTCAGTTAAGCATCTGACTCTTGGTTTCGTCTCAGGTCATGATCTCTGGGTCTTGGGATTGAGCCCTGTGTCAGGCTCTGTGCTCAGCGGGGAGTCTGCTTGGGATTCTCTCTCTCCCTGTCCCTCGGCCCCTCCCCCCCCAAATAAATTAATCAATATTTAAAAAAATGAAACAGAGTGCCTTCTGACTCTGAATTTCTGGATCATAGAACAATCCAAGCCATACTGTCAATAGTCATTACTCTTAACATAAGCTTTTGAGGTAGAGAGCATTCCAGACCTGCTCTGAGTTCTGGGTTATGTAAATACATGAACTTCTCTGTATCCAGTAGCTCCTAGAAGGTGAAATGCAGCTGGTGACATTTTTGAACTTTGTTTAAACCAACCTGATTTGGTCCATAGAGAAACAGAATTAGATTGAAAAGCAACCTCATCCTTGTGCTCTGTATCCCTTTACCTTTTATGTTGGACAGAGATACAAAGGTCTTGCGGTCATTAACCCTTAAGTTAGAACACTGGGCAGTATTTGTGGGGTAATGTGGGGAAAGCAGCGTATTTATTGAAGAACTTTTATGGTTTATAGTTCTAGGAGAATTTTTTTTTTAAAAAAAAGGAAGGCTCTTATGCTCACAGTTTGTGTGTGAGAGAGAGAGAGGGAGAGAGAAAGAAGATAGATCTGGAAAGTCTTTGTGAATGGGTGAGAACCAGCAAAAAGTCCTTGGGAAATTTTGTTATTATTTAAAAAAAAAATCTCTGTGAATATGTTTGTATTGGAATAGTTCTGAATCCCAGACTTAGATAAACTAAAGAAATAGAACATAGTATCAAGAAGTAAAATTTCATCAAAATCGATCTGTAATAAATAACTGAGAGAGAAGAAAAGGAAATAAAAGATTAAACTAGATGGATAAAATTATAGTTGGCAGGTTATTTAACAAACTCCTTGGCTTTGTTTCCACGAACGTAGAGGAGTTAGACTGAATAGTACTTTGAGTTCCTGTTTTGTGTAGGTCACTAGTAAAAGATGTTTCTGACCTTGAAGGGAAGCTAGATGTTTCATCATTTTTTCCTTTTAGGTTTTTAGTTTTTGTTCTTTTCCTAAAGGTATAGTGTATGCAAATTAAAAAATAAAATGAAAGAAATAAAGAAAATACAGAAGGGCATGGAGGAAAAACCCAAAATTCACTGAAATATTTCCATATAAATAACCACGATTGATTCACTGTCAGTCATTTGGTGAAGGTATTATTAAACTTCTCTGCAACCAGCACGAACTGTTTCATAACATTCAACGTGAAGAAAACAAGTGGTCACATCTATATTTCTCCACACTAAATTAAAACCGACTGAAATACATACTTGCCAGACTGACAAAAATTTCAGTATCACTCTCCAGGGATATCCTCCTGTCTCCCTCACTCCACATTTCCACAGTCCGAAAAGGAAATTCACTGAGATCAGCTCTCAAGCAGGAAGAGCTTGGTATCCATCTGTCTCCTGCTGCTGTCCCTGCCCCTTAGCATCCTGCCCTATTGAACACTAGCCCCACATGGCTGCCCAGCAGTGCTTGCCTATGTTACTGTGAAGCCTCATGACCTTAAGCTCCCAGCAAAGACCATGTGGCCCTTTGAATAAGGGCACCCCTGCCGGTTCAGTGCTTCATCCATTTTATGAGTTACATAGAATTTCATTGATGACATGTGCCATCATTTATTTAGCCATTCATTTAATGGTAAACGTTTAGGTCATTTTTGGTATTTGTTGTAATTATTTCATGATGAATGCTCTCTTCTATTGGTTTTTTAGACCTAATACCCAGGAGTCACGTTGCTTGGTCAAAAGGTGTACCTGTTCAATTTTCATGCATATTGGATATTAGCATTCCAGAATAGATGTACCAATTTATTCTCCCAGTGAGAGTACACGAGAGTGTCCTGCATTGTCACACTTGCTGGCGATCTCTGTGAAAGAAGAAGATAGTTCTGGCTACTATGGTCTCTGAAGAGGAACATATAGGCCACACACAGAGACAAAATTATCTCTAAAGAACTCTAGTAACTCTGTGTGTTCAGGACCCATCTGCTAGGCATTTATTATTTTTCTTTAAAAAAAATAAAATTGTTTTGAATTGATCATGTTAACCCATTTGGATTCAAAGGATGGACTGTTTATCTCACATTCTCTCACTGTATTTGAAGAAGAGGCTGGATTTCTTTCAGCCTCAAAGAGCATTTTTGACCCTTTTATAGTTTTTCTATATACATAGGATTTACCAGTTGAATACATTTAAATTCAGAAACTCCAAGTTAAAATTTCCTAGAGCAATGTCCTAAAACCTAGTTGTAAACTCAAAACACCCTAAAGGAGTTGAAGCTATCTCTCTTGCCCCCCTTTTTCTGTGGTTTCCTGATGGTTGGGTTAGGCTAGCCAGTGCTAATATCTGAGTCTGTCTTTCTTGTTTTTGTGAAGGTAACCAATTATTGTCTACCCTTTGTTCTTCAGCTGGATTTACTTACCATTCCAAAATTTTTGTGTTTTCTATTTATTTTTACCCTTCTTTTTTGGAATATTTCCTATATTCTATGCTTGTGATTAATTTGAAGGGCCTCCTAAACATTATGAAGGCCCATGTTAAAATCTTGTCAGCAATAAGGCCATATGGTTTCCTAGATGTTCTGTAGACTAAAGAAAACACTTGTTCTGATATTTTGAATCAAACTCTAAGGACTTAAACATATGGTGTAAAGATGTTACACACATGGTTTTTAGTATTAGAACCTTATCAAGCAGAGTGGCAGATGGACTTATCTCAAAGGCCTGCCTTAAAGAGGCGGATGGAGCTTTTGGCTGTGTCTCATCAGGCTAATATGGAGTGTGCTTGCCCTTGGACAAGTCATTTCAGATTGGACCTTCTTGCCTTGTGGGTAAAATGAGGTGTAACCTTCCATCATTCCATAACCTCTCACTTTGAAGGGGGCACATGGGAGCAGAGCAAGAGGCAATGAAAATGGAGTTACCAATCCAGCAAGGAGTACTCCCTCAGGGGTCTGAATGAACACAGTCTCTACACGAAAGCCTGTACACAGAATCTTCTCAGAGGAATAAGACAGACTAGAAAAATTGAAAAAAAATCTTGCTATAAAATATCTAGAAATGCTGGGTAAAATATAACAGGTATATGTTTCAATGAATAGCAGAGCTAACCAGACAGTAAAGGAAATATCAGGGACCCAAAATGAAGAGGGAACAGAAGACCTCAGTGGTCCAGGGAGAAGTGGGGGTGGGGGGGGTGGTAGGAGGTGGGGAGTGAAAATAGGGCTTGACTTTTATCTGCTCTTTGAGAGGAGAAGTTGGAAGTGAGTCACCCTTTCCTAAATACAGAACTCAAATAATAACCTTTAAAATCGCACACATGCATGTCCTGACAATGCAAAGTAAAATAGCCAAATGGTTAAAAAAAAAAAAAAGTAAAAGCTTAAAAACAAAATATTACCTACAGTATGAGAGAATTAAGACCAAACCCATGTGTATCCTAGGGCTGCTGTAACAAATTACCACAAACTAGGTGGCTTAAAACAAATTCATTTTCTTACGGTTCTAGAGGTTGGAAGTCCAAAATTAAGGTGTTGGAAGGGCCATGGTCTTTTGAAGGCTCTAGGGGGGCCTTTATGTTTCTCCTGACTTCCTGTGTTGCTGCCAGTCTGTGGTGTGTCTAGTTTTATTGACACATCACTCCAGTCTCTACCTCTGTCATCATGTGGAATCTTCCCTGTGGTCTGTCTCTGTCTCTTCTTGTAAGAACACCAGTCATATTAGATTAAAGGTCCACCCTCATCTAGAATGACTTCATCTTAATCTGATTACATCTGCAGTGGTAAACCAAGCAGAGGCAGACCGAAACAAACAAACAAACAAACAAACAAAATCCCCAAACCCAGAAGACAAACAAAACAGATTTGAACGTACTATCAGACAAAATTAAATTGAGGGTAAAAAGCAATAAATGAAACAAATAATGGCTGGGTTTTTTTTGTTTTTGTTTTTGTTTTTTGTTTGTTTTATTTTACAGAAGAATGATACCCAGTAAATGTATAAGGAGTGATAAAAAAAAAATCACAATTCTTTAGCCTCCAATGAGAAAAAATTGGTTCTGAGAATGGTTGCTAAAGGATGCTAAAGCCATGAGTATATTTTCATGGTGCCAGGGTGTTAGCCCACACAATTCTTGTTCATTGAAAAGGTAGAAATCTATCTTTACGGTGGAGGCCACCACCTTAACCAAACTAAGCATCAGTAATAGTGCGACAACCTGACCTTGTATGCCCCCTGATGTGATGTGATATGAGGCCCACATAACTGCTTAGAAGCAGTCTTCAGAAAAATAGTTAACCTAGATCTAATTAAGCCTTTGTGTCTAACTTTGAGATTTCAGCAATATAGAGGCACAAGTCAAATAGCATTATCAAAAAATAATTAGATGAATCTGAAGTGTGGAACATTCTCAAAACAATTGGTCTGGTCTGTTAAAAAAAAATCAGTGTCATGGAGATTTAAAAAAAAGGGGGTTGGAGAAACATTTCAGAAATAGAAGACTAGAAAGATTAACAACCAAATGTCATGCATACACCCTGACTGGATCCTGGAACAATGATTTAAAAGGTGTTTTAAGGACAATTAAGCAAATCACATATGGATAAAATATTAGATGATATTAAGAAATTGTTATTTTTTTTTTAAAGTATGGTATCAGTATGGAGTATTTGAGACAATATTCTTAGGAGATGCTTAATGAAATATTTAGGAATGAAATGTCATGAAGTTGCCATTTGCTTTCCCAAGGTTAACTAAAATATGTGTGTGAGATATAGATATAGATATAGATATAGATATAGATATATGTGTGTGTGTGTGTGTGTGTGTGTGTGTATGTATATACACATATATATCGCATAGGGAAAATTATTTTAAAAAACACATACATGCACATATATATATATATATATATATATATATTGCATAGGGAAAATGTTATTTTAAAAATCAAGATAAGTATATGGATAATCTGTATATTTCAAGTTTTTAAAATAACAAAATATTGGGAGGTGTGGTAGGAAATCAAGTTAGGCTTACTCCAGATCAGCAGTGATGGCTTAGTATCTGGAAAGTTGCCAATACATTTAACCATATTTTGTCTAAGGAGACATACAGTTCTCTCCATAAGTGCTAAAAGCATTTGACACAATTCTGTATTCACTGATTACAATAATTCTTCATAGGAATAGATTAACATGTTCTTAATCTGTTTCAGCCCCACAAATTAACATCACGCCAAAGCATTAAAATACTCCCATCAGAGTCCAGAACAAGACTATCGCTTAACTTTATTCTGAAGGTACTTTGTCACCAGTACAGTTCAACAAGGAAAAAGGGTAGTCCAGCATTTTGGAAGAGACAGAAAAATCATGACTATTATCAGATATGATGTATACCTGGAAAACTTTCTGCAATCAATTTGAAAAATATGACAAACAATTAGCACATTCATTTTAACATACAGAAATAGCTTACACAGATATAGCTTACATCAATACAAACAACTACCAGTTAGAAGATATAGTAGAAAAGACCTTATTTGCAGTAGCATCAAAAAAAAAAAAAAAAAAGAAAAGAAAAAGAAAAGAAAAAGATGCTTAGGAATAACATTTCTTATTTTAAAAATTAAAAAAAAAAACAAACAAAAACAGAGAAATTCTTCCTAGAAGGTGTAATAGAAAAGCTTCTCATATACTTGCTTAGATGAGAAGACTCAGCATCATAAAGGTATCCGTTTTTACCTAAATTAAGCTGTAAATGTAGTATGATAATTATAAAAAATACTGTTTTAAACGAAATAAGGCTTTTCATAGATTATATGGAGGCATAACCATGTAGAGCCAGGGAATATATAAGGAAGAATCATAAGGAAGAACTAGGCCTGACAGATATTAAATGCATTTAAAAAATCTTAAGTATTTATTAAAACAGTGTTACTGATTCATGAAGATACAGATTAGTAGACAAGAATAATAAATCCATAGACACAATACATGTGGGAATTTAATATGAGATACAGGTGGCATTTCAAAACAGTGAAGACAGGATATATAATTCAATAATTGATGTTGGAACAAGTGGGTAGCCCTCTTAGAAAAAGTTTGGACCCATAGCTCGTATCTTACGCCATGATAAATTCCAGTTGGAGTAAGGACTTAAATACTAATAAATGAAACCATAAAAGCACTAGAGGAATCCATGAAAGGATTTAAAAAATAATCTTGGTTTGGTGAAAGCCCTTCTAATTATGCAAACCCAGAATCTATAGAAGAATTAACATATATACCTACATAAAAAGAAATCATGGTACATGGCAAAAAAACACTGTAAGCAAAGTCATGGAAAAATTTAAAAGAGATAGGAAAGTAAAAAGAAAAACAGTGAACCCTCATGTGCCCATCCTCTGATTTCAAGCATTATTAACTCATGGCGAATCTTACTTATTTTGAAGATAATTTTTGCTATCATATCATCTTACTCCAAAACATTTGTGTGTGTGTGAAGACCATTAAGAAAAACATATTAAAATACCATTATCACAACTAAAAAATTCTTTAATATCCATAATCATGTTTAAGGCATAGGAAAATGAACCATCTGGTAAATAATACCACATAAATATAAACACTAATGCATTTATACGTATATATATTTGTATATGGCACAGTCTATGAATTTAGAAATGTTAGGAAAAAATAAGTTAAAAAAAGAAGGAATATGCTACAGAAAATGCCTATTAAACTAAATTTAGACACTTCTCCTTTGCAGTGTCCCAAATGCTCTGAATCTCCTAATGCCTTGCAGTCGGCTGGTTATATCACTTGATTATCCTTTTGTTAATCCTGGATCTTGCTCTGACCTGAATGAAGCCATTTGCTTTATCTTGCCCTTAGAAATTGCTTGGGACTATGACAGATGACAACCCAACAGTCTTTGATAAATTCTGCAAGGCGTGTATACCTCAGACATTAGCAGGAACCTCACGCTCTTGAAAGAAGACTCAACACAGATGAAATACAGAGATAGCCTGAGTGTCTCCAAAATTTCCACCATGTCACCCGATGAAAATATGGTAGTGCAATATTTTAAGGATTTTGTGGCTCAGGAGAAAAGAGCAACAAAAATGTTTTTTAACAGTAGACTATGTGGACCTCTTCATGAAGTTATTTAAAATGCTTTCAAGACCAACTAATTGTGAAATTGATAAAGGTCAAATTTTAATGTCATAAATTGGCTTTTTAAATGAGGGTTAGAATAACATGACAGTGCCATCCAATTTGTTTTACTAAGAAAAATTAAAGAGTTTTTTTGAGACCTAGAGCTGAAGACTGATCAAAATAATAGATGACAGATTTTAAGTAATACTTAGAATTGTATTATTTGAGAGTTTACCCCCTTTTATTCTAGAGTAGCTTAACGACTTGCTCAGGGCCACCCGGGAGGGCCTGGACCCCAGGTGTCTGGACTCCCAGACCTGTGCTCTTTCTACAGGATCATACTTCTTTTTATACCTTTAGATCAGTTATCTTCATTCCCTGAGAATGTGTGTGGAGGTTTTTAGTAGGGCATGCTAGGCCTGGATGTATTTTTATGCTCTTTTTATTTTTATGCTCTTTTAATTTAAAACCTTCCTCCACATTGCGTGTGATTCTAGCACCTTTTCAGGAACTTTCCTGTCCTCCAAGTTTCACCAGCCTCTCGGTTCTGCCAAATGCAGCAGGAACAACTGCTATTCCTAAAGAAATGCTTAGTTCACTTTATTTCCCTGTACCAGGTCTTAGCCTGGTAAAATTTTATGGTCATTCATCTCTGTCATAAAATGATTGCAGTGCATTTAATCTTTCCTGTGTTAAATTACATAGTACATGCTGTTTATGTCTTCATTCTGGTTTCTTTGGTGTGTAATGGAAAGTTTTGTTTATGAAGGAAGATTTGCATCTTTTCATTTTCCTCCCGGCTTCAGACATCTCATAGACGGGCAGCTCACGTTCCTTGGATCTTCCTCATTAGTCTCTCTCTTCCTGATATCTAATACTAATCTCACACCATTAAGATGAATAATGACCCCCCCCCAAAAAAAGAGTGCTGCTGCCCATATTAGAGGGCTTTGATTAAGAGCTAGAGAAGGCTAAACAAAGCTGCTGAAGGGTTTTGGCTCAACAAAACATTAAGTGTTGAAAGGAGATGCAAGCAGTGTGCTTTGTTAAGAGAATTGCGGTATTTCAGGGTAAAAGGGGATTTTTAGGCAACGTCTGTGTATCACCACTTACATACAAAGTCCCTGCACTGCCAACCAGTGGTCAGCCAACTCCTATTTGACCCACCCTGAAGACCAGAAATTTTTCAGAGCAGCCTAGAGGGATAGAAGGAACTTGGGCTTTTGAATCTGGTAGATCTCTGGATCCTGACTGCAGCACATGTGTCCTATGACCTTGGGCAAGACCCTTAACTCTCTGCTCCTCAATTTCCTTATTGTAATTTTATTAGATTGTTGTGAGAATTAAATTAAATAGGACTGCTGTTCTCAGCTAGTCTGTCACATCATCCACTACCCGAAGCTGAGTTGAAATAGATCTTCTGGATCTCATCTCATCTCTGAGTCTGCCTTTTGGGGCCACGAAGAATGTGCTGGTAATCTCAGTAGGTATCCTCTAGGGGCATTGAGTCCCAGATCTCAACTCTTTCTTTAGAGCTGTTTCTTGTTCTTCGTGTATTTGAAAGCTGTGTGATCGGAGGACAGCTGCAGACGAAGCATCCGGGCTGGTCGCACCTTATAGCATTCCCTGCGACCGCCTGCATCTTCTGCATTTTACTGAGTTTATGCCGAGCCTTCTCATTCCTGACCTTGGTGTATTTAGGAACAGAAGCTCAAATTAAATTTAATGTTTCATTTCAGTCACCAGCTGCTGTGGAAAGTTCTTCACTTTCTGGATGCACATATACATATGTTTCAGCAAAAGAGAGAGACTTGTATTGGCAACAGACATTTATTTTACAGGTCTTAGCGTTTCCCTGTAAGTCCCTACCTCTAAGATACAAAGGACAGCCCATACACAAGCCTGTTCTATTTGCTGCTGAAAGCACAATGCTGTCCATTCAACATAAACAAATAATTAAGCAACCTCAGAGGGATATACTATCTTATACACCCTCATCACATGCATTTACTCCTAACATTTCCCCCCAGATGCAAGGTGAGACCTGGAGGGGGCTGTATTTTCACACCTGTCCTCTTGGAAGCATGTAGATTTCATATATGATGTCCCCATTATATTATATTACACGGAGAATTCAGCAAACCTTCATCTCTGGGCATCTCCATTAGGAATTCCCTGTGATTCGGTGCTGCCTTCAGGACATCTAAGATGGGGAGAGAATGCGTTGTCCCTAGATTTTGGACTGGTCTTTTCTTCCCCTGTGGTCATCTTTGCTCTCCTCATTTGTGGTGCTGCTTCTTGACATTCTTATCACATGGCTACTCCTTTCTTCTTTTTACTGGTTTTTCTCATTTTTCTACATTTCACTTGTACTTGAGTTTGGCCTTTATAGTCAGTGGTGCTGAATTTTGTTTCAGTTTAACAGATTTTCATGTTTCATACGTTTTGAGTTTGACTCTTCTTGGCCCTCTTTCATGTCAGATGTTTCTTCCTAGTGAAACTCTACCTTGAGTAATTTAAGAACCCTAGAAGATAACAATTCCAGTTTGAGATTATTCTTACCTGGGCTTTTAAGCATGTAAAATTTGTGGATGGAACCCTCAGATCTTGGCTTTCTTAGAAATGTATTCAAGTATATAGGTAACAATATATATGATTATATTACATGGTACTCCTAAATTAAATGAGCACACAGTCAGGTGTCCCCAGTGGCTTTCACAGACTGCTTTACTTACCCTCATGTAGCTCAGATAATAAATGCCCTTTGTTGTGCTACAAACCTGCAATGTCAAGGAGGTCCGCTTCTGAGATCAGTTTAAAAGTACTCTCTAAAAAGCTGTCTGCATGGCCCCGTTTAAGAAATTAGGCTATGCAAATCCAACCTGATTATAAGATTCAGGTTTAAGGAAATTTGAAGTGCATTTGAGATTCTTTGTTACCATAGATCTTAGATTTTACTGGAACAAAAAAAACCCTTAATTTTAGGCTTCTTAATTTTTATGTGAGAAGATTCCAGCACCACTGCATTATCTTTAATTCTGAGTCCTAAGGCTGTAAATTTTCTCCATGTTCAGAAATTGATTCTGTAGCCTTGGTACATTTCTGTTTTATCAGTTTGTTTCCTGCTGCCATGGTTCTTACACCTATCAAAACATCTTGTTTCTAATGTGGGCAAAGTGTTTAGCCCAGAGGTTCTGCGGATTGGTAGTGTGATCCAGATTGTACAGGTTGAGATGTTTCCCAGAGCTTATTCACATAGGGCCCACGAAGAATGCATTTGGCTTGGAAGAAGCTTGTTTTTTTTTTTTTTTTTTTTTTTGTTTGTTTGTTTGTTTTGCATCTTACTTGCAAAAGAGGTCATTCCTTTACATTATCTGGTGTGGACCAAGGCCATTACCTTTTTTAGTACCAGCTCATGAATAGAAAACCCAGTCATGTAGTCTGTAACTTTTTTTTTTTTTTCCTGCAGCAGTGCAGTCTGGAAAGCTAGAAACTTTTTGGAAAATCTGACATTTTTCTTTACCAGAAAGATTGAGAGTTAAAAAAAAATCAGCAATCATCTAGCATGCACAGTTAGAAACTGTTATTAATTTTAGTGTGAATTGTTGTTCAGGAAAACCATTATTCATAATCCTTCTTCAGGCTTAGCTGCATGCTGATATCTAATAACTAATATCTTATTAGACAATGAAGCCATTTTTGGTCTGTGCATGAGGGTAAAACAGAAGCTTATTAAACATTTAACCAAGAAGTCATACTAGATTCCCAGTCCCAGATGCAAGAGCATATTTCTTGTGTGGCTTGTTCATAAAACCGGAGCCCCAGTCCGTGCACAGATACTCAGCAGAGAGAGGTGCCCCAGATATTATCCTATTTCTGGTCCCATATCTGACATGCAAGTGGGCTTTGTATCATTTGCCTCTTTTCCTTCACTCTGCTTAGTGCCCCCCCCCCCCAGTGCATCATAAGGAGCTTAAGACTGAAAAAGGAAATCAACATACGAATGACCACATACTACATGTGAAAAAAGGTTTTGTCATTACATATATATGTATATGCATTTAACTTGTGTGCATAATCACACACGTTTAACCTATATTCTGTCTCCTCTGTTACTTTGCTTACTTAACAATATAGCAATATTTTTATTCTTTGGACAGCTAAGCTGGCATTTATTCATTGAATAAATATGTATCAGGTGCCTACTATGTTCTGTACATTATGGTGGAGTATTGGGGACGCAAAGAGGAATAAAATTGCCAATCTTGTTATTAAGTGGTTTTCAGCCTTATGAGGGAGATAGAAATATAAACCATTAAGAATGGAGTGAGGGGAGTGTGAATAGAGGTTCTATATACGTCAGGTGCTTTGGAAAGAGTAAGGTTCTTGGGAGCAGGAGATTCTGGGGAGGAGTGGAATTGTCTGGGAAGGGTGTGCTGTATTGAGGAATTGGAATTTAACCTAAAGTCAGTGAAGGAGCTGTTAGGGAATTTTAAGCCTGGGAGTGACATGGGTCAGATTTACCTTCCAGGCAGTTCAGTCTGTGGACTACAATACAGGAATGAGAGGGTAAGGCGATTTCCCAAAATATTAAGCATAAATTACCATGTGACCCAGCATTTCCATTTCGGGGTATATACCCAAAAGAACTGAAAGCAAGAACTTGAGCAGATATTTGTACCCCCAAGTTCACAACAGTATAATCACAATAGCCAAAAGGTGGAAACAACCCAAATGTCCATCTACAGATGAATGGATAAACAAAATGGTGATATACATGTAATAGAATATTTTTCAGTCTTTAAAAGGAAGGACATTCTAACACATGCTCCAGCATGGATGAGCCTTGAGGACATTATGCTAAGTGAAATAAGCCAGGCATCATCTGTGAAGTGTATTAACCATACCTACTTCGTAGAACAACAGGGTAGTCCTAAGTAGGGAATGCGTTAATTTATGTAAAGTGCTTAAAGGATCCCTGATGCAGACTAACTCCTCAGTAAACACTAGCTGCTGCTGCCACTACTGCTACCAGTTTTTCTTTATTTGAAGCAACAACTTGTGAATTTGGCCTGTTCACCTTGCTTCCTTGTCTTCAAAGGAATGTCTTATTTTTAACAGTTCTATTGAGGTATCATTGATATAAAGTAGCTGTACCTATTTGAAGTGTACTGTTTGATAAGTTTCTACTTACATATATCCATCAACCACCATTAAAATCCAGAAAGTGAACAAATCCATTACACCCCCAAAAGCTTTCTTAAGCCCCTTGGTAATCTCTCCCTCCCACTCCTGACTCTGTCTCCCCAGGCAACCACTAATATTCTTTCTCTTACCATAAATTAGTTTGCATTTTCTAGAGTTTTATATAAATGGAATCATACAGTATGTATTCTTTTTTTGTCTGCTTTTTTCATTTAGTGTAATTACTTGGAGATACATCCAAGTTTTACATGTATGAATAGTTTATTCCTTTATATTGCCAAGTATATTCTATTGTATGGATATACCACAGTTTGTTTATTCATATGCACCTGCTGATGGATAATTGGGTTGCTTTCTGTTTGGGGATATTGCATATAAAGCTGCTATGAATATTCATCTATAAGTAGTTCTATGGAAAGAACTTGGGTTTTTTGTTTTAAAAATGTATTTTTTGGGGGCGCCTGGGTAGCGCAGTCATTAAGCGTCTGCCTTCGGCTCGGGGCGTGATCCTGGCGTACCGGGATCGAGTCCCACATCGGGCTCCTCCGCTGGGAGCCTGCTTCTTCCTCTCCCACTCCCCTGCTGTGTTCCCTCTCTCACTGGCTGTCTCTCTGTCACATAAATAAATAAAATCTTTAAAATAAAATAAAAAATAAAAAAATAATAAAAATGTATTTTTTTATTATGTTCAGTTAACCACTGTCTAGTACATCATTAGTTTTTGATGCAGTGTTCAGTGATTCGTCAGTTGCATATAACACCCATTGCTCATCACAACATGTGCCCCCTTAATACTCATCACCCAGTTACCGCATCCCTCCACCCCCTCTCTTCTGTAACCTTCAGTTTGTTTCCCAGAGTCCAGAGGCTCTCATGGTTTGTCTCCCTCTCTGATTTCTTCCCATTCAGTTTTCCCTCCCTTCCTCTATGGTCCTGTCTAGCAAAATAATTATGTATTTTATTTGTAGAAAAAAAATAAATTATTTAAAATGAAAGAAAAAATGTATGTATTATTTACCTCACTGAAATAGTCCTGTAAGAATAATATAAATCATGTTTATTTGAAAGAATCAGAGTTCATTGTATGAAGCAACATTGCCAAGATAAAGCAGTAGTCTCATCACATATCTACAAGTGTAAGCAGTGCAAATAATTTTTCAAAAATTGTTAGCTAGTACTACTAAAACACATCTAGTTAGCTAGTACTACTGAAACACAGCTAGTTAGCTAGTACTACTGAAACATAGCTAGTTAGCTAGTACCACTAAAACACAGCTAGTTAGCTAGTACTACTAAAACACAGCTAGTTAGCTAGTACCACTAAAACACAGCTAGTTAGCTAGTACCACTAAAACACAGCTAGTTAGCTAGTACCACTAAAACACAGTGTTAGCACTTAGACAAGATATAGCTAGAACAGAACAAAAGATTTATAGTACTGCTTTTTTAGAGCTGAATCAGTGATATGTTTTACTTAAAAATGCATTGCCTTTAACTGCTGTAATGACAATGGTTTTAGGTAGAAGTGCTTGTATTTAGCCACCAAAAAAAAAGCACGTTCTTGTTCCTTATTTTATTCTTCATTCTTAGGTTTTCTATTCCTCATACTATGACGTATCTGTATCACAACTGACATTTTTCAGTTTTACTCAAAGAACACTGAGACACATACAGACCAAACTGTGACAACTCAGAATTTAGAGAAGTAAATAGTGGAGTATGGAAGAGAAATTGTGTCTCTAATCAAATAATAATTAAAAAAAATTCTTCATTTTAGGCATACCAAACTGGGTTCCATACTCAAAATCTTTTTTTTTAAAAGGGAAAAGCAGTAGTTTTAAATATACATTTCTGTCCACTTTTTTTTTTCTTTTTTCTTGGGTAAATCTAGGAGAGAGATGGCTGGATAGTAGGTACATGTTGTAAGTTTTGAGGAAACTACCAAAGAGTTTTACAAATGCTTGTTCCATTTTATGTTCCAGTAGCAGCGTGTGAAAGTTCCCGTTGCCCACATCATCACCAGGGCGCGGTATGGCAGGCTCTTACATTGCAGCCACTCTAACAGGTTTGCAGTGCCGTTTAGTTGTGGTTTTACTTTGTATTTCTCTAGTGACAAATGATGCTAATCATCTTTTCATGGGCTTATTCGCTCTTCCTGTATTTCCTTTGATGATGTGTATGTGCAAATCTTTTGCTCATTTTTAAATTGGATTGTTATTGAGTTTTGAAAATTATTTATGAAGTTCTTTAGTAGATATATGCTTTGTAAATATTTTCTCCCAGTCCAGGGCTTGACTTTTCATGTAACTATGTTTTTGGAGGAGCGGAACCTTTAATTTTGATGAAAATCTAATTCATCAATTTTTTTCTTTTCTGATTTGTGCTTTTGGTGTCATATCTAAAAATTCTTTGCCCTCTAATCTTCACCAAAGTTACAAAGATTTTGTCCTGTTAGCTTTCAGAGGCTTCATAGTTTTAGGTATTGGACTTAGATCTAAGATTGGGGTGAGTTAATTTTTGTATAGGGTAGAATGCCTGGACTGAAGTTTTTTTGGTGTGTTTTTGTATATGGATATCCAGTTCTGAGTTATTGGTTGTTAACTGCTTGTTCATCACTGAATTGTCTCTTCACCTCTGTAAAAAAAAAAAATAGTTTTCCTATATATCTGGATTGATTTCTGGACTCTTATTCTGTTATATTGATCTCTTTGTCTATCTTGTGCAAATACCAAACCATCATGATTACTGTAGATTTGTAGTCAGTCTTGAAATCAGATAACGTTAGCTCTCCAACTTTGTTCTTTTTCTAAGTCGTTTTGATTATTTACTTGCATCATGTTTCTGGGTGGATTTTAGAATCTGTTTGTCAATTTCTACACATACGTGAAGAGACTACTAAGATTTTGATTGGAATTGCATTGAATCTATAGATCAACTTGGGGAAATAGAGATCTTAACAACATTGAGTTCTCTGACCCATGAACAAAGTATATCTATTTAGATCTTCTAAATTTTTTCTTAGCAATGTTATAGTTTTCATTGTACAGGTCTTGTACATCTTTTTGTCGGATTTGTCTCCAAATATTTTACATTTTTGATGTTATTTTATTTTACTTTTAAAGATTTTATTTATTTATTTGAGGCAGGGAGAGAAAGAGAGCAGGAGTGGCAGGAAGGGGCAGAGGGAGAAGCAGACTCCCTGCTGAGAAGGGGCTAGATCCCAGGACTCTGGGGTCATGACCTGAGTGGAGAGCAGATGCTTAACCAGCTGAGCCACCCCAGTGCCCCTTTGATTTTATTTTATTTTTTTATTTTATTTTTTAAATTTAAAGTCAATTAGCCAACATATAGTATATCATTAGTTTCAGAAGTAGTGTTCAGTAATTTATCAGTTGTGTGTAACACCCAGTGCTCATCACGTCACGTGCCCTCCTTAATGTCCCATCACCCAGTTACCCCATCCCTCCACCCACCTCCCCTCCAGCAACCCTCAGTTTGTTTCCTATAGTTAAGTCTCTCATGGTTTTTCTCCCTCTCTGATGACTTCTCATTCAGTTTTCCCTCTGTTCCCCTCTGATCCTCTGCTCTGTTTCTTACATTCCACATGTGAGTGAAACCATATGATAACTGTCTTTCTCTGATTGACTTATTTTGCTCAGCATAATACCCTCCAGTTCCATCCACACTGATGTAAATGGTAAGTATTCATCCTTTCTGATGGCTGAGTAATATTCCATTGTGTACGTGCGTATGTGTGTGTGTGTGTGTGTGTGTGTATGCGCCACACCTTTGATGCCATTTTAAAAGGTATTTTTATTTCAGCTTCTGATTGTTCATTGCTAGTATATAAAAAACAATTGATTTTTGTATATTGACCTTATAACCTGCAATAACTTGCTAAATTCACTTATTAGTGCTAGTGTTTTTTTTTTGTTTGTTTTATTTTGTTTTTGTAGATTATTTGGATTTTCTACACATTTATGTCATCTATTTTCTTCTTTCATAATCTGGGTTCTTTTTATTTCTTTTTCTGGCTTTATTGCATGATAATAAGTATCTCATTGGCTAGTAACCTCTATTACAGTGTTGAGTAGAAACGGTAAGCATCAACATCCTTGTGAACATTCTGTCTTTGTTCCTGATATTGGTGAGGGGGGAAGCATTCAGTTTTTCACCACCGAGTACAATATTACCTGTAGATCCCTGTTTTCATTTTGAAGGCATTCTTTATATTCATAGTATCTTGAGAGTTTTTATGAGAAGTAGATACTGGATTTTATCAAATGATTTTTTGGCATCGATTGAGATGCCCATATGATTTCCTTTTTTTAGTTTCTTCATGTGGTGATTGATTTTTGGAATGTTGATCTAAAGCCTATGTGCCTAATAAACTTCACTTACAAGTCTTTTCTTTTTTTTTTTTAAGATTTTTATTTATTTATTTGACAGAGAGAGAGAGCCAGCGAGAGAGGGAACACAAGCAGGGGGAGTGGGAGAGGAAGAAGCAGTCTCCCAGTGGAGAAGCCCGATGCGGGGCTCGATCCCAGAACGCTGGGATCACGCCCTGAGCCAAAGGCAGACGCTTAACGACTGCACCACCCAGGCACCCCTATTCTTTTAAAATTTGTAGAATCCGTAGTCATGTCGCCTCTCATTCCTAATATTAGTGATCTGTGTTATTTTTTCTTTTTTTCCTGATTAGCCTGCCTAAAAATTTATCAGTTTTATTGATCTTCTCAAAGAGTCAGCTTTTAAACTTTTGACTTTTCTCTATTGTTTTGCTGTCCTTTTTTGTTGTTGATTTTTACTTTTGGAATTTACTATTTTCTTTCTTCTGCTTACTTTGGGCTTAATTTGCTTTTCTTGTAGTTTCTTAGGATGGAATCCAAAGGCATTGATAGAGACCTTTTTTATTTTTTAATATAGTTGTTTAGTGCTAGAAATTTTTCCCTAAATACCACTTTAGTGCCGTTCTACAAATTTTGATATGTCATATTGTCATCCAGTTCAAAATACTTTCTAATTTCTCTGGGATTTCTTCCTTAACCAATGATTATTTAGAAGTGAAATAACAATACATATTTGGTGATTTTCAGAGATCTTTCTGTTACTGATTTTTAATTTAATTCCATTATAGTTAGAATATATACTTTGTATGACTTCAGTCATTTTAAATGTACTGAGACTTGTTTTATGGCCAACAGTATGGTTTGTCTTGCCAAGTATTACATGTATACTTTAGAAGAATGTGTATTTTGTTGTTGGGTGGAGTCTCTAAATGTTAACCAGGCCACGTTGGTTATAGGGTAGTTAAAATCTATACACCTATTGATGTTCTCTCTACTACCTATTCTAATTACTGAGAAAGACATACTGAAATCTCCAACTTTAATTTTGGATTTATCAGTTTCTAATTGTTTTTATGTGTATTTTGCTTCATTCATCTGAAGATCTAATATTGGGGCATGCATATTTAGGATTATTGTAGCCTCTTGATTAATTGATTCCTGTATTATTATGAAATAACCTTCTTTGTCCCTGGTAATATTCTTTGCTCTGAAATCTATGTTCTTTAATACCAGAGATATTACTTTGTGGTACCATGGTGTATCTTCTTGACCCTTGTTACCATGTGTATCTTTTTCTGTCCTTTTAATTTATTAGTGTCCTTATGTTTAAGGTGTGTTTCTCATAAGCAAATATTGTTGTGCTTTACTCTTTTATCCCATCTGACAATCTCTACCTTTTAATTGGAGATTTTTAGACCATTTACACTTAATGTGTTTATTGATATCTTTAGGTTTAAATATATCATCTTGCTACTTTCTGTTCATTCCATCTGTTCTTCTCTTTTCCTCTTTTTCCCCCCTATTTTGCATTATTTTTATGATTCAAATTTATTTCCCTTGTTTTATTGGCCATATGTGTTTGTTTTGTTATTTTAGTGGTTGCTTCAGGTGGTGTACCATATCCATCTTTAACTTATCACGGTCTACCTTCAAGTGATATTTACTACTTTATGTATAGTATAAGAGCCTTATAGCAGTATACTTCCTTTGTTCCCATCTTGGACTTTATGTTATTATTGTCATGTATTTTACTTTTAGTTGTATTATAATCCCCATAACACATAGTTATTATTTTTGTTTGAACAATCAGTTATCTTTTAAATACATTTTAATAAGGGCAAAAATCATATATTTAACCATGTAGCATTTTATATACTCTTCATTTTTCATGTAGATTCAAATTTCCATCTGGTACCATTTTGTTTTTCTTTGAATCTTCTTTATCATTTCATCTAGTGTGGTTCTTGTGGTAATAAATTATTTCAGCTTTCATATGTCTGAAAATATCATTTAGTTGTCTTTGCTTTTGAAAGTTGTTTTCACTGGATATAGAATTTTTGGTTGGACAGTTTTTTTCTTTTAGTACTTTAAAGATGCTGTTCTACATTCTTTTTGCTTTCTGCTGTTCATGTTGTTATTCAGAAATTTTATTCCTTTATTTATTTTTTTTAGGTTTATAATTTTATACTTGGGGTTCTCTTTATTTTTTTATAATAATATTTTTTATTATATTATGTTAGTTTATTGTTCATGTTGTCATTCAGAAATTTTATTCCTTTAATCTTCCGTATGTCACAGGACTTTTTTCCTCTTTTAAGATTTCTTGATTACTCATTTTGAGCAATTTGATTATGATTTACTTTGGCCCAGGTTTCTTTATTTTCTTACATTTAGGGCTCGCTGAACTTCTTGGTTTTATGGGTTTATAGTTTTCCTAAAATTTAGAAAAATTTCAGCCATTCTTCAAATCTTTTCTCTGCCACCCCCAAACTCTCCTCTCCTTCATGAACTAAAATCACGTGCATTGTTGTGAACTTACACTCACTTGAAGTTGTCACACAGCTCATTAATATTCTTTTCTCTTTGGTTTTTTACATTCATTTTTTTCTGTGTTTCATTTTTGCATACTTTCAACTGCTGTGTTTTTAATTCCACTAATTTTTCCCCCTGCAATATCTCCTATTGCTAATTTTTCATCTCAGACATTATAATTTTCATCGCTAGGAATTTGATTTGTATATATATGTCTTTATTTAACTTTCGAACATATGAAATATAGTTATAATTGTTCTAATGTCCTTGTCAACTAATTTTATCATCTCTGTCAGTTTTGGGTTGGATTTAATTGGTTGATTTTCCTCATTATGGATTTTTTTTTTTTTGCTTCTTTGCATACCTGATAATCTTTGGTTGTGTGACATTGTAAATTTTACCATATTGAGTGCTGAATATTTTTATTCTATAATAATTCTTTAACTTGGTTCTGGGATGTAGCTTAATTACATAGAAATGATTTTATCCTTTCATGTATTGCCTTCAAGACTTGCTGGGGAGGAGCAGTGCAGTGTTTAGTTTATAACGAAATCACCTTACTTCACACTAATGAGATGAATCCCTCACCTTTCTGATACTACACTATGGGTCAGATATGGTTTTCCAGTATGTCTGGTGAGAATAGGCAGCAGTCCTGGCTTTGTGGCTTTGTGTGAATGTTGGGTGCTATTCCCTCTAATCTTCTTGGATAGTTCTTTTCCTACTCTTGGTTATTTTCTCACATGTATGTTTTTATCAGTATTCTGCTGACTAGTCAAGAGGACTCTCTATAGACCTATGAGGTGTTTTCCCTGTGCAACTGTGCTCTTCTTTCCACTCTGGAACTCTGTCTTACAAATTCTAGCCATCTTGGTCTATCCTCAGACACTGATCTCTGAAGCTTCATGTGTGTGCTCCCTCTTTGCATTGTGGTCTAGAAAATCTCTCAAGGCAGCAAGTGAGGATAGCTATAGGGCCCATCTCACTTGTTTCCTACCAGTGAGGGATGAATGTCTTTCATTTCCTGATACCCAGTCTTGAAAACTGTTGTTCCTCACACACACACATGCATGAGCATGCACACACACACACACACATACACACACACACACATACATATTATATGGTGGGTTGTTTGGTTGGTTTCAGAGAGGAGGATAAATCAGCCCTTTCTTTATCTGTCTTGCTCTGGAATTAGTCTGATGGGATGCTTTTTGATTTGTCAGAACCTGTGAGCTAAATGATCTTTAAAGGCATCCAATGGGAGTAGTGATAGAAGGCTGAGGGTCTCATCTTTCTATCCATAACCAGCCTGTGTAAGTTGTCTCAAGACAGACTCATGGAGTCTGCTAGTTGGATGGAACTTTGCAGGTTTTTATGACTGATCCTCTAACTGATGCTTAAAATCCTTTTTATACAGTTTCTCCTATACTTTCACATTTTGGGCAACTCTCCCTTTTGAGGAATACATTTTCTATTTTAGATGTTTTTCATGGTTAGAAACTTCTTTCTAATATGAGCTGGAATCTGTCTCCTGCTAACCTCCATCTAAACTTGTCTGGTGATGTCATGTGAAATTAATCTAATCCCTTTTCCACGCAATAGTCCCACTCATGTTTGAGGACTTCTTGCTTGCTTCCTTCCTCAGTCATCTCTCCAGGATAAATATCTCTTGATCTCTGTTAACCTCAGTTGTCTCATTTCTAGAATGTGGTATTTGTTTAAAAAAATAAAAAAGGATTCTTGTGTCTGTGAGTGCCTTCTTTAATGAGTCAGATACCATGCCAGATGCTAAGGATACAGAAGAGAATATGCTGTCTCTGCCTTCCAGAAATTCAGTGGGGGAAGGGAACTCAAATGAGACAGCACAGAGATAAAAGTGCCTATAAATGGAAGTATGCAGGATATGCTGTGCCTGGCCCAGGATTTTAGGGAAGATCAAGTTAATTAAGATATTCGAAGTATAGTCTATACACTACAAAGGACTATAACTGTGTTTGGTATTAACATTATTAGCAGTAGGCAAAGATGTATCAACAGTTGATCTGTTCCCATTATTTTTTCCCAAAGTATGTTATGCCCCTGACCTTTTCAGTTTTGAAGTTCTGTCTGAAATCCCTGGGTTCCACATGATTCATGAGTTTTGATACGTGATGGTGCCTGCAGGAGGTAAACCCTGCCAATAAGTTTGTTCCTTCTCCTGCTACTGCAGGTTATTTGGGCTTAGCTCTCATAAAAGACAAGTTGTACCCAGTGAATTTTTATGTGAATTTAGATCTTGTGAGCTAGGGGTCCTGTAAATCCCTACAGCTGCTTTATTGTGTCATACTTGAAAACTTTAGATGGCAATGCTAATACTTCAGCACTTAACATATGGAGAAACTGAAAACCACTTGCAGAAGAAAGTGTTGGCAAAATCCAGATATCGTGATTCTGCAGCACTAGGTCACTCTGTGCCTCCCTCACACGGTGTTAGAGCTTCTCCTCAGGATTTTTTCAAGCATCTTATCCCATGGCCCACAATGTGAGTAAGAGGAAGAACTATATATTAATGGT
The DNA here is from genome assembly GCF_024610735.1 of Ursus americanus. Taxonomy (NCBI): domain Eukaryota; kingdom Metazoa; phylum Chordata; class Mammalia; order Carnivora; family Ursidae; genus Ursus; species Ursus americanus. The sequence continues at coordinate 49,145,525 of NC_142144.1, read as the reverse complement.
GTAGGAGGACACACAATGTGGCAGCATTTCTTACACTTGGGGAGCATGTTAAAGATGCAGATTCCTAAGACTGCACCTTCAAATATTCTGAGTTAGCCATTTGGTGGGTGTTGGGGGGTGGTGAGCTGCAGTTGTACTTGAAGTTTGTTTCTGGAAATTCTAGTACAGGTGGGACCTGCTTTGAGAAACATTGGTGGGAGAGTGAGCCTGTGATTTGAGGACAGTACATCTAGTCTTCCTCCTTCTCCTCCCCCTCTTCCTCCTCCTCCTTCTTTTTTTTTAATACATTCTTTGAGAGAGACAGCAAGCATGTCGGGGGGGGGGGGGGCAGGGAAGGGAGGGAGAAAAACAGGCCTCCCACTGATCAGGGCGCCTGATGTGATGCCGGGCTCGATCCCAGGATCCTGAGATCATGACCTGAGCCGAGGAAGAGGCTTAATCAACTGAGCCCTCCAGGCGCCCCAGTCTTGTCTTGCTTCTGACACTGTGTTTGTTCTTCCATCCTTGCCTGCACCAACTTTGAGGGTCTACTCGTTATCAGGAATTTATATCCTGAGGAGTCAAAAAGATGAGTTAGACAGTTTTTGTTCTCAAAGAATCTTCAGTAGAGCCTGAAGATACCTGTGTACCCTGGTTTAGTCACAGTAGCTATCGGACTTTGACTAGGTTACTTTTAAACTTCCTGAGTATAATCTGGATGATACAATCGACCTATTCTTCAGGGCTGTTGGGAAAACTAACAGGAAATCAAGTACCTTCCCATAGTCAGAGCAAATGTTACTTCGTCCTGTTTTAGTGTTAAACATGCTAATGTTACTTACTTTCCAGAGTGTCTAAGCTAACTAAAATTCTAAACTCTAGAACTTATAGCATTGTAAATGTGAGTTAACTATTTCTAGACAGTATGAACTGTCTCCAAGCCTATTTCCAATCAACATTTTCATGATCTGCCAAATTTAGGGCAAATTATAAATATGAAGAGAGAATAAGATCTTACTTGGAATATAAAGTTAAGCTTCTGGAATCAAACACATGTCTTCCCCCCTGCACTGGAAAGTTTGAATGCTCTTGTACTTACTGATATTTAAAGTATAGTACTATGTGAAGAATTTTTCTGCACTTCTTTTTTTGCTCCACCTGTGCTATTAATAGCTATAAATTGCATGTCTTTTTCATAAGTAGAATTTCTTTTTGTTTCTATTAATTACAGAAACTCCCATATATTTTTGATATGTTGAATATCCTATTTATAAAATTAAAGTTGACCCAAACAAACAAAATCATCATTGACAAGGTAGATATGAATTTGTAATTTATCAGTAGAATGAAAGATGTTTTAATTTATTCTGCTTGGCTTTAAAATTATAATTTTAGTATCATCTCTTCTCACAAAAAAAATTAACTTAGTACCAAGACATGACACAACAAAGAGATTAACCTGAAAATGAATTAATTGCATGATCTTCTGACTCTTTGGAGTGGAGAGAAGACAAATCAAACAAGAAATTTACTGCCTAGCACTGTTTTGATGTCTGTAGGTGTTTTTCACCTAAAATATGAGGAAATGTGAGAAATAAAGGACTTAATACTCAGTTTTCTAAGTGTTATTTTTTAAAAAGCCCCATAGCCTGAGAAATTAAAGATGTACAGCGATCCAAACTGGTAGTTCTAAATGTATGATCCATGGTCCGCTTGTACCATAACCTCTTCATAAGTAAGCCACCAGAATGTGTTCAATGTACACAGTTAATGTTTGCTAAAGGAGTTGCTGTGTTGTCTTCAAGAAGAAACATTTTGATGAGATTGAATGGCAATGTGTTGGTCAGCCAATAACCATGGCAAATCAGAGGTGGGAAGTTTTATTGGGAGATCAGGCTGGTAACCACATGAGGTCTGTGTGTCAGGCTGCAGTGGCCACTTTTCTATGAGGCTTCTAGCAGTTCCTTTCTTGCTAATTTGCTTGGGTTCTGCATCTCTGTTCAGCCCTGAGATCAGCAGCTTGGATTGACTGCCTGGATTTTGGTCCCTAAATGCAGACCCACCTGACCCCTTATCTGACTTGGAAAATTTGCATTGAAATGGCCACATCCAGTGGCTTCCCTGGAACTTGATTATTTCAAGGTTTCTTTTAGGATTACACAAGTCATATTCATTCATTATGAAAAGTATAAACAAATAGAAGGAAAAAAATTAAATAATTTATAATTCTTTCACCAGAGATAGTTTTGATATTTTGAGGACTTAGTCTTCTCTTTTAGATTTTCTATATGTATATTTTTAAACAGGATCCTACATTTTAAGCCTGACATATTTTCACTTTACAACATGTAATGAATATCTTTTCCTTTATTTTAAGTAGCTCTGCGTTCCTTAAATGAATATACCAAATTTTGCTTAACCAGTCTGTTGTCTGTTTCTTAGTTTCTTGGGAAAGTTTCTCTTAAATTTCCTACTCCTTTTTTAGCTGATGTAAGGGAAAAAAGTGTATTTTCACATGTGCTCACTTATATACTTGTTCCTCAGTATGCATTTGTGGTTTTGACTACCAATAGGAAAATAAAGACCATGAAAAAGGACAGTGATGTCAAAAGTAATGCTCAGGCATCTTAACTCTGTGGTCCCAGATGATCTCTTAGCATGGAGATAAGGAGGCCGAGTTAGAGCCAGACATGCTCTACCTTGCCTGTCTGCATTGACAGTAAAATGATCACAATACTACATAATAATCAAATAATGATAAAATCATAACCAACACTTAAAGCACTCACTGTTAGGCACTGTTCAAAATGCCTTCACACATTTCAGCTAATTTAATCTTTATAACCACTCTGGAGGGCATGGTCCCTTAAACACAACAATATAAAGGATATTTCAAATCACTAAGCCATAATTCAGACTTAAGTGGGAAAAAGACAAAGCAAGTTTCTACCTGTGTTAAAGTCTACAATAAGAAGATTGAAGGTCTCTTGAATAAGGATGGTGAACAGCGGTCCAAAAGTTAGCAGACCTTTCTACATCGATGTATCTCTGATGCATCAATCATTGTTGCAATGAATATATCAACGGAGGAAAGTAGTAGAGGCAGCAACCAGAAAAATTTCCGTTTATTTGAAAAATATAAATGCTTCATTGGTAGTTATTTTTATTTATTTATTTTTAAGGATTTTATTTATTTACTTGACAGAGAGAGAGAGTGAGTGAGTGTGAGCGAGAGAGTACAAGCACGGGGAGCTGTAGAGGGAGAGGGAAAAGCAGGCTCCCCACTGAGCAGGGAGCCTGTTGTGGGGCTTGATCCCAGGACCCTGGGATCATGACCTGAGCCAAAGGCAGACACTTAACTGACTGAGCCACCCAGGTGCCCTCCATTGGTAATTATTTTTAAATGTTCTGCTTAAGATGGGTCAGATTTTCTGACCCTTTTAAGAGGAAAAAACAGTTCTTAGGAAGTGATAGTCTCCATATGGTTTTTAGTGACACTCTTAATCCTAGTCAAATGTAATATAGCCCAAGATGCACATAGAACTCTATAATAATAGCTAAGGATTCACTCCCCCTCTACGTAATTCCATATCCCCTTGGAAGTACAACGTCTAGACTATTTTTCAGATGAGGAATCAGAGTGTATGAGAAAGTGAAACACTTGTCCAAGATGACATAACTAGGAAGTGGGAGGATTAGAACCCAGAAGTGTGGCTTTTCAGGCTTCCTCTGTTTATCAAAGTTAACCTTAGACCTGATCTGCACCAGTCCTGATCATAGTGATTATGAAACTTGTCTATTTAGTGAGCTTTCTTAGTCTCCACTTTTGAACAGCTGGCATTTTCAACTTAGAGGTTCTCTCTTTTTTTTTAGTTGATTTTATTTTTATCTTATTTTTATTTATAATATTTTTTATCATATTATGTTAGTCACCATACAGTACATCCCTAGTTTTTGATGTAAAGTTCCATGATTCATCACTTGTGTATAACACCCAGTGCACCATGCAACACGTGCCCTCCTTAATACCCATCACCTTACAGTTTCTCATAGGTATGTGGCTATCATCTTTTCCCTGCTGGACAAGATCTTGTTGAATACAGTTAGTATCCATATTCGGGAGAAAACATTTTCTCCATGCCATCACGAACATTAATTTCTTCTTGAAAGTATTCATTTTGTTTTCTATTTGTAATTTAACTCTGTGGCTTTTGAATGTGCAATAGAATGTTGGTTTACAAAAACTCCTTCTGTTATCAAATGGCTCATCACTTCCCTTCCCTGCCCATTGCAACTGCTACTATCACCTCTTGTTGTCTTTGTAAATTAGCCATTTTCTTTTGTATAATTTATGTCCATAACTGATTATAACAACTAGGCTTCCAGGAGGAACTAGTGGATGTAGCTGAGAGGTGCATACCCAGGGCACGATAAACACAATTAGCTGGTTCTTCAAGTTAGCTCATTATCTCATCTTGACTAATGCCCATGCTCTCTTTCTCTCACAGACGTCTTTTACGTAAATCACCAGTGCCTGATTGGAAAATTTGCTTTCATTGTAAAAGATAAATAACACTCAACAATAAAAGCTCATTTAGGACACTCAGAAGACAATAAAAAAATATAATGTTTACTGAGAGCCAAAGCAAGCTTATTGCAGTGGTAGAAATAAATGGTCTTTGTGGATTTCATTTGTGTTATTTCTGTTTTTATAACGTATCTTCAAATTCTCACCTTATATATTTCTTATCTTCTTTTGTAGCACCAATAATCAGTGTTTAGGGAGCCTTACAGCATTTCTTCTGACTGCACCCACTATTTTTACAAACCTTCAAATCTTATATTTCCAATAAAAAATATGAATTAGGGGCACCTGGCTGGCTCAGTGAGGCATCCAAACTTTGGTTTCGGCTCAGGTCATGACCTCAGGGTCCTGGGATTGAGCTCTGTGTCAGGCTCCACATGCTGGGCATGGAGCCTGCTTGAGATTCTCTCTGCCCTTCTCTCTGCCCCTCTCCCTGCTCATACACACACACACACACACACACACACACACACACACTCTCTCTCTCTCTCTCTCTCTCTCTTCCTCTAAATAAATACATAAATAAAATCTTTATTAAAATATGAATGAATAAATTTTTTGGTTGTCTAATGTAATTGGTCTCACATTACTTTTACCTTCAGTATCACCCACATGGCTCATGTTTATAAGCTGTTAATAATAATTTAGTGAATTCTTTCTGAAGACTAACAAATGACTATGTATCTTTCATACCTCGACTTAAATACAGATGGCTCACTGACAATCTAGTTGAGAAATGTATCTGTTGTAATGAAGCAGCTGTTAACTTGTCATAAACATTCAGCCCATGTACATGAGAAATTTTCTCTATTTAACTTCAAAAATAAGGCAGCTTTCAGGTAAAATCATTTAACAACTGAGATCTGTATTTTCCTTCATATTTTCTCAGAATGACTTTGCTGTGGTAATTCTTCCACATTCTTCCTCGATTTGCCTGAGAATTCCTAATACCTGAGAAGACCATTTTCAAGTATGTTTTTTGGGGGGGGTCTTTCATCTCCACAATCGAAATGTACATATCTTTTTCTGATTTTTCTTTCAGCACTCTGGCTCCCATTGTTTTTGATGAGAAGTAAGCTGTTAATCTTATTGTGGTTCCATTGAACAAGTTGTTTTTCTCTTACTGATGTGAGCGATTTACCTTTGGCTTTCAACATTTTGTTGAGTCTGAATACGGTTCTCGTTGGATTCCCTACTTGCAGGTCATTGAGCTTCGTAGAAGGTAGATTAATGTTTATCATCTGACTTGGGAAGTTTCAGTTCCTGTCTCTCTCTCCTGGTATTTTCATTGTGAATATGTTGTACATTTAATAGTGTTCCACCTTTCTGAGACTGTGTTTATTATTTTTTTTTTGTTCATTCTTTTATTCCTTCTGTCCTTTGGATTGCATAACCTCTATTCCTCTGTTACATGTTTGCAGATTGCTCCTTCTGCCAGTTGAAATCTACTACTTAGCTACTCTTGTGAATTCTTCATTTCTTTTTTTTTTTGGCTCCAGAATGTCCATTTGGTTCTTTTTCATAATTTCTGTCCTTTTATTGATACTTTGTATTTGGTGAGACACTGGAATCATAGCTTCCTTCACTTCTGTAAGTATGGTTTCCTTTAATTCTTTGAACGTATTTATAAAGGCTACTCTCAAGTCTCTGTTAATTCCAACTTCTGGGCCCCTGTAAGTTTCTATTGCCTGTTTGTTTGTTTTTTTTCCCTTTGTGAATGAATCATACTTTTATGTACCTTTGTTTTTGTTTTTGCATGACTCATAGCTTTTTGTTGAAAATTGTGCATTTTAGGTAATATATTACACTATCTCTCAATACTGACTCCCCGCCCGCCCCCCGCAACTTTGGAGAAAGTTTATTAAGCTATTCTTTGTTTGGTTACTTGTTTTATATATTTAGTAAGCTGGTTGGACTAATTCTGTGAAGTCTATTTTCTCCACGTTATGTACTCTGTGACTTACCTGCTCAGATTTGTTCCCCCTGTTTTCATCTTTTAGCCTGGCTTTCTGCAGGTTTTCCTTGGGTTTACATACATCATTCTATCCATTTATTTATTTATTTATTTAGTTAGTTATTTTAAGTTAAATAAAAAATATTTAAGTATTTTAAGTATTTTAAGTTAAGTATTTTAAGTTATATTTAAGTAACTTAAAATATTTTAAGTATTTTAAGTTATTTTAAGTTAGTAAGTTAAGTTAGTTATTTTAAGTATCTTGAGGTCAAGAGTCGCATGCTGAGCCAACCAGGCCCCTCTGCACACATCATTTATTGTCAAAGTTTGTGTTTAAGCTGCCTTCGTCATTTGAGTGTGTGTATGGCTTGTCTCCTGCTCTCACAGTTCAGGGAATTCAGTTTCCTCCTGCTTTAAGTCTGGTGGTTCAGAGGCCCTCCCTCCAGTCTCTCCTGAATGGGTGCAGCACTGGAAAAGCCCATGAGGGATGAACGTACTTCTATTTCGTCTGACTTCCTGACTTCCTCCTAGGTGAGAGTGGCTTATTGCTCAGCCAGTGTTGGCGAAAGGTTGTGCTTTAGCCCCTTTAGTCAGTAAGACTTCCACATTTCGCTGATGGATCTGTGGTATAACTTGGGGAATTTTTTTATGTCTACTCTATATCCCACTATGGTTACTCCTGACGGGGTGCAGCCTAGGATGATTTCTTGACCTTCTGGACCCTCAGGGATGTGTGTGATCTCAGGAGGACTCCTCTTGGATGTCTCTCAGGTGCCTCTATTGAATTATGGCTGGTTCACTTTGTTCTACTAATATTATGAAGTTACTAGCCCCCATTTAATTGATTGCTTGCCATCAGAATCTCCATTGTTTATGACAGTGTCCTTAGGCATGAATGAAGTCAAACTCTTCAGACAGGGTGGTGGAGCTCTCAGTCATTAGGGCCTGCCTCTCTTCCTGAGCGGAATATCTCTGCCACTGAGGCAGACCTTTGAGCCCTCCCTGCTTCTCCCAGAGGGTCAGTCCTTCTCTCCAAGGAGGCACTGGGTGGCCCCTGGTCTTCTAGCTTGCTTCTCTCAGTGTACGATCTCTATATTTTAGGAGTGAACTAGAATTGGGGTAGTTGGAGCCCCATTATCCTCAACTTCTTGCTCTTGACGCAGAGCCCTGCCCTACAAATGGGAACTTAGTTGCGGAGGGGAGATATAACTGTCTTAGCAGCCTCTGCCCAGCTCTGTGTTTCTGCAGTGGAGGGGTCGGGGGTGGAGGAAGGAGAGGCACTGGCAGCTGGCCCCTGTCACATGAAACCATATCCCTAGATTAGCTGCTGGGAAGAGAGGGAACCCCCATGTTCTTGGCCATAGCCACCCAGAGTAGAGCTCTCATCACATGCTCTTTTTTTTATTCTTCAAGGCTGTGCTCCAAGTTAAATGACATTTAGCTCATCCGATGACTAATCCTTCACTGTAGTTGAATATGCTCATTAGTTTGTGCCGTCTTATGTCTTTATGCTCCCTGTTAGTACTGTGACTGCCACTTCATAACAAGTACTCAATAAACGTCTGTGAATGGGTGAGTGGATGGATGAATGGATGGATACTATACTTTTCAAGTGATACGTTTATATTTACCCAAAGGGAGTGATACCTGTAACGGGGATTTCAGTACTTTGGGACCTGCTGGGCATGGAAATAGCTCTGGACTCTCCTGACCCAGCCTAGTAACAGCCAGCCTAAACTTTTACAAATAAAAGGGGTATGAAGAACCACTTCATAACATGAGTAAGGAAAGAGAACCCCATAACAGAGTCAACCTTATTAGCAAAAAAAAGGGGGGGGGGGCGTGATGTACATTTTATAGAATAAGAATCACAGAAAGTCAGTTAGTGTGAAAGTATATGCAATTTCTCTGGTAATCAGGAATATGGAAATTAAAACAATGTGATATAAATTAATGACCATCAGATTTGCAAAAATGAAGAAACCTGTGAAATAATATTGAGGAAGATGTGGAGAAATGGGAATTTTGCTATACTTCAGGTGGGGCTGTAAATTGATATAACTACTTTGGAGAGTAACCAAGTTGAAGGTTCATGTACTCACATACTTTATGACACAGTAATTTCACATCGAGGCATATATCTTAAAGAAAACCCTCACTGGTGTAGCAGGAGGCACTCACAGAGGGATGCTTATTGCTGTGTTGTTTGTAATAGTGAAAAATGTAAAACAACCCAAATACACATCACTAAGGAAATATGTAAACAAATTTGATATATTCTTACTGTAGAACATAATACAGCAGTTAAAGTGAATGGTTTACCCTACATACAGCATATTGTGTAAGTTTCATGTGTAAGAAATTATAGAAGGATATGTAAAGTAAGATACCACTTGTATATGTAAAAAAAAGAAAATATGTTTCTATATTATTAATGTATAGTACAAGTGTCAGCAAGCTGTGGTTTGTGGGCCAGATCGGACCCATGGCCTGTGTTTGAACAACTCACAAGCTGAGAATGATTTTTATATTTTCAAAGTACTGTAAATACAAGAAAGGGAGGAAGGAAGGGGACTCTGATTATGATTTTTCTCCATAGCAAGTCAGACCTTCAAGGGAAGCCCTTGATTTCTGAATTCTGGAAGAAAATTTGCTATATAAAAGAAGAATGCTTTAATTAAAAGAATGTATGTCATGGAATATATCTGATTTCCTTAGCCCGTTGGGCTGCTCTAACAAAATGCTACAGACTGGATGGCTTATACACAGCGAAAATTTATTTCTCACAGTTCTGGGGGCTGGAAACCCAAGATTTGGTGTCTGGTGCGGATTTTCTTTCTAGTTTATAGAACTCACATTCTTACTGTGTCCCTGCATGGTGGAAGGGACAAAGGAACTCTTGGGTGTTTCTTTTATAAGGGTACTAATCCAATTCATGAGGGCTCCGTCCTCATGATCTAATCACTGCCCTCGGTCCCACTTTCTAATACCATGTAGGGGGTTAGGATTTCAACATGAATTTTGGGGGGCAGGCACAGATATTCTGTCTGTAGCACTGACTTTCAAGTGCTAACTATGTTTATCTTGCACTTTCCTAAAACCTTACTGGCTCCTGCTATACATCTACTCTGTGTGCAGAGATTCACATCCCCTCCGCCTAGCCTGGGTGGACAGGTCCAGTAACCCACCTCCAGCCTTTGTGCCCTAGGAGTTTCTTCGCAGTCTTGGAATTTTCAGCTTTTCCTGTGTGTTGCCTGACATATCAGTTAAAACACCTGTAGGCAGCCTTCAGCCAACGGGAACATGAGTCAGATGATAGCCTGAGCTTCCTGTTCCTCCAGGGAGCAATACTGAGAGGCATTCTACATGGTTCCTCACAGGGATCCTTCAGGATCAGGCCGCATTGCCAAGCTCCAGCTCAGAACACACCTTTGGCTTTCCTTTCTCTGCCCCTTCCCACTCCCCCTCTCAGCTTGGTGAAACCGCTGCCCCTTTATCCATGTCCCTGTTACCGCTTTGAGGATCTCCAAACGAAGACAGACACTTGGGCCATAGAAGAACAAAACTGTCATTTGGGAAGGACAGCAATATCTCGGGAGCACGGAGCATAAAAGGAGCTTAAATTATATTTGTTACATTTTATTTAAAGTATCCGTAACAAATAGGGCAAAAAATGGTAGCTTTTTAAAGGGCAAGTGGCTTTTATATGGATGTTTACATTTTGGAGTTTGAAATGAAGTGCTGGATTTCTCTGTGAAACTAGTCTTCCTCTTTGACTTTTAATTTTTCTTTGGGATCCTGTTTCTTGTGGTGCTTAAAATCCAATTTCTTTATCTAGGCATGTTTACCATACCTATTTGAGTTGAATTAATTCATTATGAGAATAAAAGAGAGGTGCCTGGATTTATCGAGTAGAGAAGATGCACCATAGTAATTAAATTGCAAGATACTTTCTGTATTTCTTTGCTTTTCTTTTATTCTTTTTTTTCTTTTTTTTCTTTCTTTCTTCTTTTTTTTTTTTTTTTGTGCTTTGCAGCATAACTTTCTCCTCTAGCAGTCGTGTGGTATCTAAGACCTTCTGCTTTGCTAAAGATATTCTCCTAAGCTTTAAATGACAGGCTGATACATACTCTAAGTTAGGAAATATTATGTAAGAGTAGATGGTAATTCACTCAGGAAAAACACAGTTTGTAGGAAACTATAAAATAATTCATTGGAAAATTTCTTTTAGATTTCAGAAAATTAAGTCCTGCTGTGGGTTTTCATGTGCTGTATAGGGAGGGGAACCAAAACCCAAACAAAAGAACAACGGCAACAAAACATATATATATATATATATATATGTTTTGTTCTCTAAGCCTACTTAGAGAACAGGATGTTTTCATTAGCAAATTTGGGACTTGATGCATGCAGGACTTCTTCCAGGGAGAAGCCATATGTTCTCTTGTGCATGCCAGACTTGTGACAGTCACGATTCTGTGGTCCTGCAAATGAAAGCAAAATGTTGGAGAGCCCTTACAGCAGGAATCAGACCTAAAGCAGCATCCTTTGTGATGCCAAGCTCTCCTGTGACTGAATGACTTTGTGGGAAGTATATCTAGTGTGATGTTATAAAATCATAAATCCTCTCGTGTTTCACCGTCATTGCTCTAAGGATGAAGGCTTTCATTTAGCCCAAAAGGGTCTGTAGGTTGTGGCCCCGGCTGGCGTCTCTAGCTTCCTCTTGGATGTTTTCTCCTTCCCTCTCTAATCTTTGTTCATGCTGGCCTCTTGGAAGAGCCAGGCTTATCTCCCATATTCCTCAGGGCCTTTGCACATCCCCCTCACTGCATCTTCAGTGCCTGACACATAAAAGATACCCAGTAAATATTTTTCAGAGGAATTAATGACAGATATTAGGAGGTTGCCAGATTCTCTTGTGGCAGCCATGGCAGAAAGCAAGCACATAAAACGCTACCTTTGTCTGATTCCTACTGTTTTCAGTGGGTGTTGAGTAGCCCAGCTCTTGCTTTTACCCTGCTTTCTCTAACTTGTTTTCATTACTTTTTTTTTTTTTTTTTTAGATTTTATCTATTTGACAGAGAGACAGCCAGCGAGCGAGGGAACACAAGCAGGGGGAGTGGGAGAGGAAGAAGCAGGCTCCCAGCAGAGGAGCCTGATGTGGGGCTTGATCCCAGGACTTCCGGGATCACGCCCTGAGCCGAAGGCAGACGCTTAACGACTGAGCCACCCAGGCACCCCATCATTACATTTTTTTATCAACAGTCATGCCAGCATCGAAACAAAACAAAAAACCTGTTTAAGATAGTACTGTTAGAGAATGTGTCCAGAGCCACCGCTAATTACCCTGTTTTCTGTCTCTACGTTTTGCCTTCAAGCTTTGTCGCCGACAGAGGGGAAGGAAGACAAGCGACTACGGTGATTGTTTAGGGGAATGTCAGCTAATAGAATTGAATAGAAAAAGGAAGTTAAAGGAAAAAATAAGTGGATCAAATTAGTGTAGAGGTTGGCCTGCTTTCCCACTGCCTTCTCTGCTCCTACATTGCAGACCAGGCGTGTGCCAGGCTGCGTTAGGCACCGCGAAACGGAGATGAATGAGGTCGAAATCACTGCCTTCCCGGAACTCTCAGCAGTTGGAGAGGCATTCAGCTAGATGACAGTGATACAGAAGGCAGTCTAGCAAGTCTGGATAGAGTGAGGCCCAGGGTCTGAGGGAGGCCCGGTAGATTTGGACATCTTGACACGGGACAGTAAGTTGACCTAGGCATGGTGATTCTGGAGGCATATAGGCAAAGGAAGGAAGTTACGGATTTATTTCTGAAGGGTAGTAAAACTGAATTGATTCAAAAAAGATCCTTGTGAGCAAGAAAATTTTAGTAAGAATTTTTGGTCATATAAAGTTATTGAAAACAAGTTCGACATTTTAAAGTATTTTTTGCACATTAAAGCGTCCCCTGATGCTTCTGCCATCTATTGATTACAGCCAACCCAGGTGGACTCTTTCCTGGGACACAGGTTCCACTGGGCCTGGGAATCAGGACCTGGATTTCAGTCCTGGCTCTGGTACTGCCTGGCTGTCTGACCCTAACATGTCTGCTCTCTTGCCCCCACTTCCTCAGGGTTCCCATTCCTGTTCTTCTCCCTCCTCTTCACGAGATGGTGTGTTCCCTTCTACACTCCAGGTTTACTCCTGCAGTTATTCTCTTCCCCTTTCCTCCAGCCCTCACCCAAATTCATAATTGGAATTCCTCATTTTGCCACAAAGAGCAAACTATACTGTATAAGCTTCTGAGTGTGTTCTTTTCCTTTCATTTTCTCCTACTTACGCTCCTGCTAACTCCATGAACCAATATACCAGAGAACGTTGGTAAAATGAGTTGATTTGGCAAGAAGAGGTCACTTCTGCAAAATGCATTCTCAGTGTAGCATTACATTCTGAAATGTAAATTATAAATTCATCTTTAGTAACAAGCATCCAAGGTATACCATTTTGCTCTTAAAGATCCTCTTCCAGAATAATGCCGTATATGGTAATGGCCCTCAAACCTTTAACTGGCTTGCATTTTGGAATGTGTTCATGTTTCTTCTTTCCACCACAAGTTCATCCTAGGTAGAGGCCTTCTGGAAACCTCTGTCTTGCTGTCACCATGTCCATGAAATTCCATGTGATGTCACTCTGTGACTCTTAGGGAAGTACTGCCAGTGGTGCTTGTAGGTCAATGACACGGACCCTTTGCAGTGGTGAAGTACTCTACAGTGGACGCAGCCCTGAGTCAGTTATCTTCTGTGATCTTCATGACTGCCCTGTGAGGTAGCTTTGCACGTCCATACAGCGGAATGTTATTCAGCTGTGAAAAGGAGTGAATTATTGCCACATGCCGCGACATGAAGAACCTTGGGGACATCGTGCTAAGTGAGAGAAGCCAGACACAAAAGACCACATAATTAGATGACTTCATTTCGGTATAATGTCCAAAATAGATAAATCTGCAGAGACAGAAATTTGAGTAATTCTTGTCAACAGAGATGGGGCTTCAAGTGAAATTGGGGAAGAGCCCAGGGAGTGATGCTAATAGGTACAAGGTTTCTTTTGGGTATGATGAAACTGTTTAAAAAATTAGATTATGGTGATTATACAACTCTACAAATACATTAAAAATCACTGAATTGTACACTGCAAATGAGTAAGCTTTGTAGCATATAAATGACATCTCAATAAAGTTGTTAAAACTTTTAATTCATTCTTTTTTTTTCTCCTGCCTCTCAGACCTTAAGGACAAGAGACTTCAAAATAGCAGACACTGGGCCCCCTTCTTAGTATCCCTTTGGCTTCACCTTTCCCCCGGGTATCCAGCCTCTTCTTGAAAGTCTGTGCCTTCTAAATATCCCTCTGTTGGGGCGCCTGGGTAGCGCAGTCGTTAAGCGTCTGCCTTCGGCTCAGGGCGTGATCCTGGCGTTCCGGGATCGAGTCCCACATCGGGCTCCTCGGCTGGGAGCCTGCTTCTTCCTTTCCCTCTCCCCTGTTGTGTTCCCTCTCTCGCTGGCTGTCTCTCTGTCACATAAATAAAAATAAAATCTTTAAAAAATTAAATAAATAAATAAATAAATAAATATCCCTCTGTCCCTTCGTCTTGTGTCCAACGCAAACAAATAAAAGAACAGCTTCTAAGAGTCCCTGAATTCACCACCTACTACTCACCAGGAGGTGCTGACATTAGCACATTAGTAAGCTTGGGAAGAATTAAAAAGAGAATATTCTAGCCTGTGGCCTTTCCATTTTACTCTTTGGCATATTTTTATTAGAGCTCTGCAAGCAGTCATCTCATTTAAGAGCAAGTTTCCCACGTGATTGAAAAGCACTGGGCCGGGACTTGAAAGAAAAGTGTTAGTTTGGAATGCTTGTACTTAGGGCCTGTCCCCAATTTAATGCACAACTTTGAGTAGCTGTAGAAAAGCCAAGGATTTTCCTGTTGTGTACACACACACACACACACACACACACACACACGTATTTATAAATGAGTACGAAATACAGCTATTGGTACATAGTTGATTGGGGCAGTAGGAAATGGGACAATCAAGAGAGTAGCTTCTTTCCACACCTTGAAAGCATATTGGGAAAGAGGAGTCCAAGTTAGCTGTTAGACGGTGGGGGTGCAGTGACATTACTCTGAATAGACGCTCCAGCTGTTGTAGCTGCCTGTCCTGTTACATGTGCCCTGCAGGAGCGGACGACACAGGAAGTTCTAAGAGGAGAGGTGGGTAAAAAGGCAGAGCAGGATGTGTGTGATGGGGGCGCCTCCACCACTTCTCTTCTGACTTCAGCGTGAGCCTGCCCGGTGTGAGCCTCCAGGGAGCTGGCTGCAATGCAGGCAGCAGACCTTGAAGCTGGGGGTAGAAGCACGTTGGTGCCTCTGTCAGTGCACAGCCCTCTTAGACGCTGATGGGCTGATTAGCAGTTAGGAAGTTCTGCCTGGGGTCAAAAATGAAATCTGTATCTATATGTCTGTCCTGTCACTAAGGTGCTTTTTGAAGTCTTTGGTTCGGATGCTGGAATTTCTGCATATGTGAATTATCGAACTTGATATCTCGGACAGGGATCCATCTCTCTGTCTTGTGTGATTATTCTTTGTTCCCAGTTTAATTCCTTTGTCAGTAGGTCACTGATTTTCTGTATAAGATCGTGGGTCTCGTGTCTCTTCATTGAATGCCATGTGGCTGTCCATCACTTCCATGACCATCTCTGAAGTCTCTTCATAACTTTTCCCTGTTTTATTTCAGGTTAAGCTTATGATTTGTTATTACTGTTACGAGTATGGTGCTAACTTCCTTTGGCTTAGGAAGGAAAGAGCATTTACCTCAGAATAGAGCTTGGCTGCCACATTTGGTGACATAAAATGCTATATGGAGAGCTGATTATCTTGAGGTGTGAAATACTTGTAGGAAATCTCTCACAGGTCTTGAGCTCCCCCTTGACTTGCAGTTTGTCCCTGATGTTTTCTTTCTGCCAAGCTGAAGCACCTGCCTGGGATGTGTGGAGGATATGAAGTACGTACCTGGGATGTGTCCAAGCGTAGTGATGAAAACGGAGCACATTCGGAGCTGCTTGCTCTGTAGCACAGCTCGGACTCGGCTGCTGTCAGTCACTCTACTTTGCAGGGACATTTCCCATGCTTCCAAATGATATTTCTAGCGGCATAAAGTGAGATGGAAGAAATACT
This sequence comes from Ursus americanus, assembly GCF_024610735.1. NCBI lineage: Eukaryota > Metazoa > Chordata > Mammalia > Carnivora > Ursidae > Ursus > Ursus americanus. The sequence continues at coordinate 49,129,786 of NC_142144.1, read as the reverse complement.
AGATACACAATTAAGAGGATGTAGTTCCTGTTGTCTGATTCCTGATATCCTTGAGATCACATGTATTTTACCGTGGAGCCCACTGCACTAACCTAAATCACATAAAGAGCAGTTTGCATGGTCACAGAGCTATCAGACTCTTGAATCCTATGGCTCTTGGCATGATTGTTCTAACCACCACCCCACTGTCCTCCGCTCTGTCTTTCGGGTTTACTTATACTCATTTGAGAAACTAATTCCTTAGTTTCTTTGATCCTTCTCTTTCCAGATTCTCCCTCTAGTTTTGGACTTCTTTTTTTTTCATGGTCCTTTTTGTTGGTTTCTTCCCCTGCTAGCCCTTCATTATTGGTGGTGCTCAGGGTTCCCTTCTTGATCTATAACTGCTTGCTGCTTCACGCTCTCCCCGAGCTATCTCTTCTGCTGCTCTTGAGGTTTTACAAATCAAATATAAAGTGCTGGCTCCACATATCTGTCTCTTGCACTGACCTCTCCCTACAGGCTCAGACTCATATATCTGATTGCTGGACATACTTTACTTGGACTTCCAACTGAGTGAATCTATATCTGAGTTCTGTTTATTTGTGTTCATCCATCCATTTGCCAAAGTCTGAGACCTAGGAGTCATCCCAGAGTTCTCTGCTTCTCTATCAAAGTAGTTGCAAAGTCTTGCTTACTTTATGCCCTAAATATTTACTGGGTCCATCCTTACTCCCAGAGTTCTTGGTTCAAGCCCTCATCTTCCACCTGGATGATTGTAGGATTATAGTAGCATTCTTACTGGTTTCTTTCTTTCTTTTTTTTTTTTCCTAAGCCAGTCTTCACTTTGTAATCCAATGATTTAAAAATTAATTTAGCTATGTCATTCCTCAGCTTAAAAGCTGCTAATGACTTTCCATCAATGTTGAATTAAGGTCTTATGGTAAGTCACTTTGGAAAATATTTTGGCAGTTTCTTAAAAAGTTAAATATACGTTTACCACTAGACCCAGTGGTTCCACACCTAGGTTTCTACCCAAAAGAAATAAAAAATATATCCCCACAGACATGTATGCAAATATTAATAGCAGCGCTACTCATAATAACCCCAAACTGGAAGCAATTCAAACGTTCATCAGTAGAATGGATAAACACATTGTGGTCTAACCATGCAGTGGAATACTACTCAGCTATAAAAGGAACTGAACTACTGATACAGGTAACAACTCAAATGCCTGTGCTAAGTGAAGGAAACCAGATATTTAAAATTACCTATTATATGAATCCATTTACGTGACATTTCTAAAAAAGGTAAAGTTATGGAGATGAAAAACAGATCAGTGGTTGTCTAAGGGTGGCAGTGAGCATTGACTGAAAATGGGCACCAGGGATGATAGAACTATTTAAAACTCGATTGTAGTGATGCTTGCACAGCTACATAACTCACCAACACTCAGAACAAAACTAAGGTCTTTGGTGTGGCCTAGAAGGCCCACTACCTCTTGATCTCTCCTTCTTCCTACAGCTTCAATTTTTGTCATTCCCTGCTTTATATTCTGATATTTCACGGTACTGAAATATTTGTACTTTCCTGCAAATACTGTGTTTTTGCTTGCTTGCTTTTTGTCACTTGGTAACTTCTACAGGAGAAAGCTGCTTCCTGTATTCCATGTCTACTCTTCCATCTCACTTATATCTATTCGAGAATCAGCTCAAGGATCAGCTGTCGGAAGTTTTCCCCAGTCTTGTCTTCTTATCTAGCTTAAGGCCAAATTGTCCATCCTAGACTTTGGTGGTAGTCTACTTTTTTAAAAATAAGATTTTGCTTGTGAGAGAAAGACAGCAAGCAGGGGGAGGGGCAGAGAGAATCTCAAGCAGACTCCCCGCTGATCACAGAGCCCAACACAGGGCTCGATTCCACCACCCGTGAGATCACGACCTGACCTGAAACCAAGAGTCAACCGATTCCATCCAGGTGCCCCAGTATTCTACTTTAAAAAAAAAAAAAAAAGTACTGACCCTATTAAATTGAAATAGTTTGTTTATATTTCCATCTATCCCACCAAATTGTAAGTTTCCAGAGAGCATGTGCCATGTCCAATTTGCATAGGAAATCTCCAGTGCTAGCAAAATCCCTGGTACATAGTAGGCATTCAAATTGAGGTCTGTTCCATTCATGCCATTTGATGAATTAATGTAAAGATGATTTGTTTTTATTTTTGTTTTTGTCAGAATGAGATTTGCATTGAAATAACGCGATTTGGTGGGGGGTGGTGAATACTGTAGCATTTTCTTTTCAAACACTTTGCATGGTATTTTCTCTTTTCTTCCTTTTCCTGATTTATTATCTACTTTTGGTCTACTGTAAGTAGCACTCTAGCAGGTAGGAATTGTGTCTATTAGTGTTCTCCAGAGAAAAAGAACCGATGAGATATGTAGGCAGAATTTCTTCTTTTTCAAGGCAACTTCAGTTTTGTTCTAAAGACCTTTCAGTTGATTGAATGAGGCTCACCTACGTTATGAAGGATAGTCTCCTTTACTTAAAGTCAACTGATTGTGGTTGTTAACCACATCTATAGAATATCTTCACAGCAATACCTAGATTAGTGTTTGACTGAAAAACTGGGTACTATAGTTAAGTGAAATTGACACATCAAATTAACCATCACAGAAAAGACATCAAATTTTTTTTTTAAAGATTTTATTTATTTATTTGACAGAGATAGAGACAGCCAGCGAGAGAGGGAACACAAGCAGGGGGAGTGGGAGAGGAAGAAGCAGGCTCATAGCGGAGGAGCCTGATGTGGGACTTGATCCCAGAACGCCGGGATCACGCCCTGAGCCGAAGGCAGACGCTTAACCGCTGTGCCACCCAGGCGCCCCAAGACATCAAATTTTTAATTGTAAGGGGTCTTAGAACTCTCCTGGTTATCTGAGCACACCCTGTGCCTGCCCCATTTTTTGAATGAGGAAACAGAGGCTCAGTGAGTTTGTGGTTTCATTTCACAAAACCGAAAATGGCTTTCCTGCAGTTTCTCTTAGCAAGTGAAAGCCTAAGGCTACTCCATCTTGCCTTATCAACTGAGTCATCAGATATTAGGTTCTGTGTCATTCATTAACCAGGACTGAAACCTCGAATGAATTACTGATACCTTTTATTTTTCTTTGTTTGAGTTCTGTTTTTCTCTCAAGAGAATTTATGGCTGAGCTTTAAATAGAATTTTAAAAATACTACATGACATAATTCTCGCCCCAAGTATGGAGTCTATTTTTAGCACACACTGTCCTTTCATATCTTGTTCAATTTCAGTGACTTATTGCAGTGGACTATGAAAATGTATAATTTTTTTCCTATTGTCAGAGATGGGAAACTTTATGGAAGTATTCTCTCCCTCTGATGAGCCCCCCTCCTAAATGATTCTTTATCGGATAAGGAGCTAGCTGATTTGGAAAGTTGAAAAATAGAGAAATGCTGGTTGTCTTTTATTCTGTACACTTTTCATACTTTAAAAAAATTTTTCTAGAAGATAAAAATGGGATCATTTGCAAATGAAACTATAGGTGATAGTATAAACTGTCTTTCTGGGGAGGGACTGAAGTTCTGTATGATACTTCAATAATCAGTCCTACCAACTCCCTTTGAGTTGTATATGTAAGTAATTAGCTACATAGTCTTTGGGAAATTCTCACTTTGGGGAAATGGGGCTTAGAAAGTTATTACTTTTAACCCCAGTGAATCACACCAGAAGTAATTATAACATGATGCAAATCAGTTACTGCATTTTCTATATAGTATTAGACCAGAAGCAAGATAGGGGGAGATTGGAAGCTGGGAAAAGGGTGACGTGCTTAGCCCACCCAAGCTCATTTTAAAGTTTTTAGCTCCAGATATTTCAAGAAAATCAGTTTTCATCCTATTGAATTCTTGGGAGGTAGGGGGAGTCACAAGTTTTTATATCATGTAAAGGGAATCTTTCCACTTTTCACTCTTCAATATACAAATTCTACTTGAGAGTAAGAAGTAGAATTAGCCCAATTTAGATAGATAAAAACGCCTTCAATCATTCTCTAAGAATATCGGAAGTTTCTGGTTGGAAAAAAAATAAATATATATATTTTTGAAACTCACTTTCAAAACATCATGACATTTAAGCATTCCAATTTAATGACAGCTGAGAAAAACTGGTGTGAAACTTATATTCCATGAAATGAATCCACCCTGCCTTTCAAACATGGGAATACCACCATCTGGAAAATCAAGATCTACTTGTGTTTAGCCAAATACCAAGAAAGCACTGCTGTAATTTTGACTCACCTGTTTCCTTCTTAATATCTGATATGCCACCAAGTATTAGAATTTTTAGTTTTTGGTACCTTATTAATGAGTAATGATTAAAGAACTTTCATGGAGAATTAGAATATGGGCTTTTTAAATTTATTATCATAGGTGATACCTTTCTACAAGTACTGGGAAAACAGTACTGTGTTCCACAGAGGTAGTTATCATAACTTCTTTTTAAAGAACTTGTGCATTAGTAATGTTATTCTTTAATGCATTTAAATTACTTAGTATTTTTTGACCAAGTATAAGAAACCAACTTAAAACTCTGCCTTTCATGTAAGACCACTTGTTAAGACATAATAAACCCTTATTTTAATCATGATTTTTGATAGTTTTGATAGTTTGATATGTTTTTTATATGTGCATTCCAATTTAATTCTTTAAAAAAATCCAGTGTTGGATAATGTTGCTTTTCATTTCTTAGGTGAAGAAATTGAGGCACTAAGAAGTTATGCATCTTCTCTTTCACACAGTTATTGGGTGTCATTGTCAGGGCCAAATTCATGTCTCCTGACTCTAAATCCAATTTGTTCTAAAATCTTAATTCGTGTGGCTCTCATTGACTTACTCGTCATTGAGATCTCATTTTACATATAAATAGTTTTGTGGATTGTTCCATGGTGCAGATGGGCAGGATAGTGTATGAATGCAGTTCTTCTTTTTGCTCTGAACAAACTAGCTATGATTAACTTATGGAATGTTAAAGTGATCCTATTTTAATATGAGTAAACACATAGTGCAGCACTTCATGAATTATTTTTGATTTAAAAAAAACACTTGGGAAAAGCATTTTATTTACTTTCTCTCATGTGGGGTTATATATATATGTGTGTGTATGTGTATATATACACATATACATAAACATGTTTGTGTGTGTGTTTATACACACATATGTATATAAACTAAAATACATATATATATATTTAGAATCAGGATTAATGGGAGAATATATTTTATTAATAATAATTATAATTGTTCTAAAAGTAATTTGGTGGGTAAATGTTGAACGGTTATAATGAAGAGAGATATTCTCTTTAACCTTGGCTATAAATAAAATATACATCATAAATTGTTGAATTTTCTAATTTTTTGCCTGTTACTGATAGAGCAAAAGATATGACACTTCAGAGGAAAGATTAAACTCTGAGAAAGGAGATACAAAACCAGTGCTAACTCATCGTTAAGGGTCTTCCTTTAATTTATGTATGACTTTTGACCTTAGAATAATTCATTGAGATCATTTTTCGACTGCTAATTGAATGTCTACTTTGTAAGCACTATGTTAGGTACTACAGCCTTAGACATTTTTAAACAAAGTAGCATAAGATGTGATTCCTGCCTTTAGCATCTTAAAATTCAGATGAGCAAAGATCTCATCAGTTTTATCCATGAAGTGGCTAGTTCCAGGTATTCCAACACATGATGCACTAAGAATGCAAATGAAGTCTAATAACTTCCAGCGGGGGGTGGGGGGGCAGTCGGTATGATCTAGAAGGTGAGATCTGGGTGAGCATGTTAGATAATCTGTAGAATTTAAAAAATAGAAAAAGGAAATAGGTCCAAGTATAAGACAGAGGGAATAAACACAGCACATTTGGTGGATGGTAAGGAAACCTAGCTTTGTATGATGTATATAATAAGAGATAGAACTAAACAAAGACAGAGAAGAAGTAGGAGGTAAATCACTTTGCATGAATGAATTTCATATCAACTTTACTGAATTTCACTGATGTGATTTTCAAGGAGACCTCTATAATGGCAGTCGGAAACATGATAGTTGGACCTTCAGTGTTTAGTAAATGAAATGCAATGCAGGGAAGAATCAGAGCTAGAACTAGAGGAGGGAGTCTTTTTCCCAGCAGTGCCAGTTAATGTGGAGGAGGATGAGTCATTGTTGGAAAGCAGTGCAGCATCCTCTGGGCTGTGAAAGGTGCTCATTTATTTAAGCTGTCTCTTGCTACTGGTTTCCTTTGACATTTTTCTTATTTGGTGTATGGAGAAAAATAGCATGAGAATGCTACTGCAGACTCAGAATTAATACTTTTAATTTAAAACGTGACTTGATCTGTCTCATTTTTTTTCCTTTGTGGAAATTGTACCTTTTGAAAGACCATCCTAGAGTGAGGTGATCAGTCTTATTTGCCTCGCTTTATGTTTTCTTTCATCAACCTAACATTAATATTTACAAAAGGACATTGTAGTTCAGTTCCACAAATCTTAACCAACAATGTGTTGTAAGGAATATAATGAATAAACAGAGGAAGTTGAAATTGTTGGTTTGATTGGAATACAGGGTATACATAGAGTGTAATAGTAGATAAGATTAGAAGCAAAAGCTCTCAATGTTGTGTTAAGTGTATACAATTGGGAGTTTTGAACAGAGGAGTTGTTTTTTGATGTTTGGGATTTTTTGTTTCATTTTGGGACGTACAGGGGAGTATATTGGCTTATTTGTACTGTTTTGTTTGATCCAGATACCTTTTGCTGATGTTCATGTAAATAGATGATCAATTAAAAAAATAGGTGGTCATTTTCTCAAGTGGTAAGCATATTAGCCAAAGTATATTAAACATCATCTGAAAATATTCAATACTATGAAATCTTGGTTTTAGGAACCATCTCACTGGAAAATAGGGCAAAACTATTCTTAAATAATTGGTATTAAGTAAGGAAAACAAAACTTATTGTTGGCCAGATAGAATCAGGAAGCCTATATTCCTCACCTTGACACTTATTCATAAAATGATAGAAGTTTTAGTAATGACATTCAAAGATCAGGAAGGGAAAATATTTGCTACACTCCTAAGGAATGAGTCAGTGTTATGTAGCCCACTGTTTAACTCAATGCCTTGGTATATTTAGATCCTTTGTGACCTGAAAAAATAATAGCCCCAAGAACAATGGAGATACCATTTTGAATATTGCTTTTTTCCCAAGAATCTAATTAGATAAGAAAATTTTATATCAACAAACCAATCAGATCAGTACCAGTATCTAACTGCTAGCCTCATTTAGTATGTTTGGTGAGCTGTTTCTCTCAGAGCAGCTCAAAGGTCAAGTTTTGTAGAAAAGAGAAAGAGCCTAGTATCTCTCAATCAAACTTTCTCTTTCTCTACCTCCCCTTTGCTCTCTCACTCACATCCACACCAACACTAAGTATTTTAAACCAAATATGTAAAGCCAGTATACTGATGTGTTGGTATCAGTGTGAGTTATAGGACTAGTTCTAAATTATTAGTGGCCACTGTGATTCCATTTGGTATTCTGTTTGATTTAGTGAGCCAGTTATTGTGATGCTAACCTGTTTTTAAGTGCAAGAAGGCAGGAAATCGAAATCATTCCCAGTTGAGCAATTTGAGATTGAAAGTGTAATATAGGCTTTGTGCTTTTGATGAGGGCCACATTTTATTCCCCAGAGATGATCAAAATGTGATTAACCCAAGGTTACCAGGATTCTCTAAAGTTACTATAAATGGAGACATTTCTCATCTATTTTTTGGTAATAATTTTGTAAATAAAAATTGTCTCCTTCATAGGTCATAGGAGGGTCTATTTTTGACCAAAATGGGGTGTTGAGATACAGTGAGTTCCCTGACTTTGGAGACAGCCAGGTAGAACTGAGAGACAGTTGATTGGAGGCTGTAGTAGTAAATATTTCTTGATTTTGTAAGACCGACTAGATTAGAGTTTCCCTGTCCAAATTAACTGAAAATCATGTACTTTAAGAATAATAAGACACAAAAGAGACTGAAATGTGAGCTAAAACTGTTGTCAGCTGAGCAAAGTTTGAAGGGATCGAATCTGTAAAAATCACAGTAAAAATTTGTTTGATGATAGCAAAAGTTGATATTAATTACGTATAAGGCTCCTTCTCTTATGATTTTCTATAACTTAATCCCAAACATGCAGGTCAAATCACTGGCACTTGGATCCCACTAGGAGATTCTAAACTGAATTCTAGGTCTTTCCTACCCCCATTTCTGGTTTGGTAAAAATCTAAGAAAGGGGCAAAGAAGCAGACTTCTGTTCTATATTACAGTCAGGCTTTAGATTAGATGCTTTGATGCAGACAAATGCTGGATCTGTACGGAGTGCTGAAATAGTTGATAACTAGCATCATTCAGGACACGGGTTAAGTGAGAGGGCTGATGTCAAGGACCAAGGGTTAGGGGAGAGAATCTAATGGAACTTCAGGCAGAGAAGGCCAGCACCATGGACAGTTCCCAAACTAGGCGAGGGATACAAAGAAGCCTAGGGTTTAGCTTGGAAAAACTGCATTCAGGTCCTGGTTCCACCTCTTCCTAGCTAAATATCACTAACTTGGACAGGCAGTTTAACTTCTGCAACCCTCAGTTTTCTCATCTGCAACATGGGAACAATATGTGCTCTACACAGTTCTTGTGATACACAGATTAGATGATAATTTGCAAGTGAAAGTATGTGTCAGTTATACAAATGAAAGGCGTTAATATTGTTTTATTAGTTACACTTCTAATAATTGACCTTTATTTACCTAAGGTTGTATTATATTAATGAAAATCGCTAATTCTTCTCGAGATTTGACACAACAGTTAAAAAAAAACTGATAGGGAAACCAGCATAATATAAGCGGTTATATACTTTATTGGTGAGAGAAGGGAACTAGGATTTACTGCCTATCTTGTGGGTTCATACATAGGTTCTTATACTATAGTATTTAATTTTCATAACCACTCTGTGCACCTAGCAAAGAGTAGAGGATTCTGTCTCTGCCATGGCCTTTCATCACAGCACATTCCTTCTGTTACTACTGCAGGGAGAAATGGGTGGCATTTGGTATACAGGGCCAGTGTGATGATAGAATTCATACTCTCCGTTTTTCCAGTGGTCTCCTCTAAAGGTTTTCCTAATGGCAGAAAGCAGGAGTGAAGGACAGAGAGAAAGGGGGTAAGGAATACACCAAAGCCCCCAGCAAGGGGATATCAGAGTTCCCATTGCCAGGAGACAGAGCAATGTCTCCAAGGACTCCTTTAGAAGGAGATAGACCAAACTTACTGAGATGACCCAGGTTGTCACTGAGATTGCTACAAGTCTGGCCTTGGTGGTGTTCTTCCCTAAAGAGCCCTTCAATCCAGTGGTTATTGAACGAAATGAAAAATCATACTTCGATATCTGTGTGTGATAACTTTATCTAATACAGTGACATCTTAGTGAAAAGCATCTACCTACCTTCATAATTAGAGTATTTTAAAAGTTTCATGTCATTATCATTTAATATTCCTGCCTTTGATTAAACTAAGATATTTTTCTTGTGATCCATTCATGCATTTTTTATTAGATTTAATTTAAATCTTTATTTCAGAATAGGACATTTAACTTTTTAATGAACATGAATTCTACATGTGGAAAATGATTGTTTGCATATGTAAATTGATGAATGTAAAATGGATCATAATGGGAATTGATTGGGTAGCAAAGAAATACCCTCAAATTCTTTCCATATGGTTTATCTCATGTTTATAAGGATATAGACAGCTACAGGAAGCCTTATAAGATTGCTATTCATGTCCTTTTCTCTGAAGATCAGCTGGGCTGATTTTTTTCTTACCAGTTTGATAGATGCTTGTGATTATCTGTTCAATAGCCCATTGAGAAATAGTTGAAGAAATAGCAATTTTCTACCTAGGTAGCATTTTAGATCCATTATCAGAGGGAAATGATAATTGTATGATGCTGTTGTCCCTCGGAACTTTCAAAAGAAAAATATTAGTGATTAGATAGTTATATAATGATGTATATAGTAAAGAACACTGGGGTCGAAAGCAGAAGAGATAAGTTCAAATTCTTGCTTCAGTACCTACTGCGTGCCCGATCTTTGGCAGGTTGTTGAAACCTTCTGAGCCGCAGTCTCCTCTTATGAAAATGGGACTGTCCGCCTACGTCAGAGAATGGTTGTGAGATTATATGAGATGAGTTTCTGAAAGTGCTTGAAACATTCAACAAACATTTTCAAATGTTTTAACAAACATTTTATTATTCTCCTTTTTGTTTTCTTTAGAAAGTGAGTGAGAAGGTTGGAGGAGCTGAAGGAACCAAGTTAGATGATGACTTCAAAGAGATGGAGCGGGTAAGTCTTCACAGAGCTCCTTTTGACGTGAAGTTGTCTAGCATACTGAGAGGGGAAGGGGAGACTGCTCCCCGCTGGTACCTGAAAATGCATTTTGTTATTTTAAAAGGTACTCTTCTTTTACTGTCTATTTTAAAACAGAAGATGCAAAATATCTTGTTTTCCCTTTGCACTACCCTGTGAATGAAGCCTCCGTGAAGGTGAAATGAAATGTCATAACATAATTTCCTGGTGGATTTTATCATTGCTTTTGAGAACAGGGACAACACGAAGTTGTGTTTGAATTGGAGGTGAGGTGGGAAGGAAATCAGGGAAGGCAGGGAATGGTGTCACAAGAGTCTGAATCATTGCCTGGCTTGGGCGGACCTCCTGGTGGGGTCGTGCCAGCCAGAGGCAGCAGGTGTGGCAGACAGGAGGCATGAGGGGACCTGCTCGTCCCACAAGTCAGTTTATTGCTCTGAGTCTCTGATTTTTGTATAAATGTAAAGTGAGAATACTAATCCTTACTTGGAGGATTTTTATTAAGGATTAAAAATAATGTAAGTCATTTAGCATTCTGCCTAAAAGATAGCAGGTTCTCAGCAGGTGAGGATGAAGTGGCAAACAAAATAGCCCATTTGATTTTTCTTGTGACATCCACCACATTTTCTTTTTGAGACCATTCATAGTGAGTGATAGGTTTACGGTGAAGAGTGTGTGTCGCGTTGTGCCAAGAATTGTTTCAGATGTTCAGTTGCTGATGGGTGAAGGATCTGGGAGTACAAACCCTGTCCTTGAACAGAGAGGATGTTGAAAGCCTACAGTACCTAGAGAACCACATTTTTACTTAGGTCACATCAGTTCTGGCAGGCTGCCTCAGTTTTGCTGTCTGTGCTGTTTGTGTGAAGAGCCAAACAAAGAAAATTCCTAGGTGCTGTGTGTCTTGTCTTTTTCAGTTTTTTTCTTTTGAGTTCATTGGTGAATTCAACAAATTCTTGTTTTGTGTCTTCTCTAAGCCAAGTATGTTGGGTACAGCAGTGAACAGATAAACAAGGTTCCTGGTGCCTCAAATTCATAGTCTAGAGGGGAAGGCCAACTTTGGGCACATGCTGACCAGTGCGGTTAGTGTAACAAACCGTGGTACTGGAGAAGCTTGAAACAGAGGAAACACACTCACACAGGGTGATTACAGAAAGCCTTCCTGATATTCCAATGATGATGTGGAGGATGAGTAAGAGTTATTAGAGTTATATGCATCTGGTAGAAGAAACAGCAAGTAAGAAAGAACAGGACATGTTTGAGTTCCTGGGGGAAAAAATTAGTTGCCAAGGGACAGGGGTCGTGTGAAATAAGACTGTGTAGTGTTTACCCAACTGGTCATCCTGGCAAAGTTCTTAAAGTGGACCTCACTATCAGCATAGGTACCCTTGAGAGAGGACATTTAATACAAGAGTCCTTAGTCCCAACCAGAAGTCTGGGAGGCCAGCCTCTTACACCTCATGCCTGACAGCTGTTTGCCCCCAGTGGGGTAAATGAAGTCCTCATTGGTCCTTATTTCTCATCTCTGGACAATTCTAAGTACCACCTGTTCTTTAACCAAAGCTAGTAGACTCTGCTGTTCATTGTTCTGGAAATGGTATTTTACCCATCCATCTTCTGCAGCATCTGAGACCAGACACTGACTCACTTGCCTATAATGACTTGACTCCTCCACTCCCTGTAATATTAGAGTTCCTCATGTCTCATAAGGAGCAGCTTGTAGGTCTATTAATTTGCACCAGCCTCTGTCTCCACCCATTATTTCTCGATCCCCTTATCCTTTGAATCCTCCCTCCCTCCTATCTCTGCATGCCTCCCCAGTGCCATGTTGTTAATGACAGATTAGTCAGACGTTCAGGAAATTAGACCTAAGGAGTCAGAATTTGAGTTCAGCTTTCAGCATCTGCCAGGACTAAAGATAACAAGGTAGGTAGCTCACTGACTAAGCTAAGGCAAGCTTTCCATTTCTTAAATGAAACTAAAAAGAATAGGAAATTTAGAGAAGAGAGTAGAATTTATCACTGAGCAACTCATTAAACCTTTGAATCCATGACAATCTTGCAAACTAATTGAAATGAAAGAGGATCATGTTAAGTGTCTTACTTCAGGTAAAGACCCAAGATATTCCTCTGGGTCTGAGGGTAAGGTTATTTCTCCTATTTCTTAGAAAATAATAAGCTTCTGAAGTTTTTGTTTCAAAAAATATATTCCTGGAATTAAAAACAACAACAACTGCTGATTGTTTAAGGAGCACACCTATGGTTTTGTATTTGGGTTTATACCTAGTAAATTGAGAGATTTACATTTCAGAACAATGTGGAGATTGTTTTATTTCATTTTACTATGTGCACATTCTTTTTGTCTTATCTGTGGCTCTGGGCAAATTTTATACTCTCTAGCAGTGCAAAATTTGCATTAAAGGTAAAGATTTTTGTGGTAATTGGAAAGCATGTGTCTTGGATTTGGAATCCAAAATCTTTTCTGTCCTGTTAATTTCTTGATTACTCATAAAAACATTTTAGCTCAATGTTCCCAAGCCTACAAAAGAAGCACCTATCCATAGTCAGTTTTCTGATCATCAGGCATTTGGGGTAGAGAGACCTTTTTGTTCAACTGTGTTCTTAGAGGTGCAATTAGACAACAAAATGAAATAAATTAGAGGTTTGCATCAAGCAGCACTACTGGGAGAGAGAATTGGGTATTCCTAGAGGCTGTTTCTCTAATCAGCCACCCCAGCCCTTCTCCTGCCGAGATGCACTAAAATTACACATGTGTCTCTAAGCCTTCACAGCTCCCAGAGCTGATTGGGTGGAATCCTGCAGCTCTGTTGTCTCTGCAGGAGCCCTGCTCATTGCCATTTCTTTCCTCCACTTAAGTGCCTTGCATAGAATTGTTTATGTGTTAGTTTTAAATGGAATCTGTTGCTTACAAGATTTGTTAAGTACAGACTAAATTTATTACTGTGGTGTAGACGTTGTGTAAGATTTGTTTATTGAGAAACTATAGATTTTTTGTCAAGAGGAAGTTCTAGAATTTGGAGGATCTCTAATTCCTTCTCAAATTTCCGTCTGTTGCTGCCATTCTGTATGTGTGTGTGCCCATGTAGATGTGTGTGTGGTTATAGTAATTCGTGTGGAATATCTGTAAACGTGTCCTCCATGTGCAAAGTGTTTGCTGGGCACTAGGAATACAAAGATAATTAAGTTACAGTTCCCGCCCTGTTTTGATGGAAGAGGCTTCCAGTTTTGATGGAAGAAATAGGCACATAAATCACGTGGCTTACAGGACATGGTGCCCTGTGGAGGATTTCCATGAAAGACAGGGTGGTTTCATGGAAGAAAGATCGGTGGAAGCTTTCTAGAGAAGAGGGGTGCCTGAGCTGAATCCTGCTATTTTCTCCTATCTCTGCATATATGGGTAATGTAGAAGTCCAAACCAAGGAGTATAGTACCTCTTTTTACAGCCTGAAAAGTGTCCTGGTAAATCCCTCCTGTTGAAACCAGAAGAGGTCATAGGGTTGGAAATGTGGCTATGCACCACTTCAGTGGGAATGGAATTCTTCTGAAGTGTAGCCTCAAGTTTTAAGACAAGCAGGATGTTGGAAAAGAATTGGAAGAATGCCATTCCATATGAAAGTGAGAAAGAGTGGATTATTTGCAGAGTGGGGTGTGGGGAAAAGGCTGATAGGAGAATGTCTGTGGTCATTATCTTCATGCATTTAATTAGTCATTGGGTAGAAAGGGGTTACATCTTTCTATCCAACTCCCAAGTGGTAAAAATAGAATTAATGAGTAGAAACTGTGGAGAGAGTCAGGCTCAATGTAAGAAAGAATTTTTGACTGTCAGAGCTGCTTAAAAAAGCCATGGCTGTAACTGAATTCCCCATCACTGCCCATGTTTTAAACAGTGGCTAAAACCACAGTGTGACTGACAGTGGTGTGAGGCACACTGGTCATCATCTCTTTGGAGTTTTGTGGCAAGTAATTTTGTCACTAATAATGTCACATTTTAATAATATCACTTCGTTGAATTCTGGTGGTTTATCTCAAATGAAGGAGAAAGGTATAAAGTTCCTGCCAGCAGGCTCAGAGTAACGCCTGCCCCTGAGTGCACCTGTCGGTGTCTGTCATGCTCATGAATGTCTTCGTGGATGTGATGGTAAAACAAAAGGTGGGGATCACTGTACTAAGACCCTCACTCGCTGGCATAGACTTGTGACATGGGTGAGAGCCCCAGATAAGATGAGCTTTAAAGATACCTTTCTGCTGATCCTGAGATTCAGGGAAGTCAAGTTTCTTCTCAGTGATGTGTTTATAATACACTTCCACGCTAATATTCATTAAAGGTAATGCCTAAGAAGATTAGCAAAAAAAAAAAAAAATACACTGGGGAAATTTCAGCCTAATGCCTTGTTTATTTTTATTTTTCAACACACTATTAATCAGGCTTTCTGAATACCAGGTAACTGCTATACGCAGAGCAATTTGGGAACAGGTACATTAATTCTTCCAAGTCAGTAGGGAACTATTAAAACATCCTTATTGGGCCAGCCTGTATCTCACTGCCAGACGAACTTTCCCAGGGAGCTGTTTTCATTATGTCTCTGTGACTTGTTTAATGAGGTGTCTCATTCAGGGCTCTCATTGCTTTAAGTGGGTGCGTGTACATTTTTCATGGGTTCATTTTCTTAACTTCAGTGATGGGAAAATAAAGAATTTGAAAAGATTTTAGTGTTTCATGTGACACATTAACATTTCTTTTTTTGTAACCACTGTGAGTTACCCCATGTCCAAGTGGATGCTTAATTCATCTCTTCATTATTGATCACCAAACCCAAAAACTGTCTTCCATTTTAAGATACCTATTTTCTCTTAAACTCTGCTACTGCGTCCCTGAGACAGCATCTGGGACGATGCAGCCTCTGATGGTATAAAGTCCTATCTTTACTCCTTTTGGTGCCCCACAAAGAGTGCTTTGTAGTTCATGGGTGTTGTCACCAAGCTTCAGGATGCAATGACTGCTTTTTCTCTAGTGGAAAAGGTAGTATTCAGATGTCTCAGAACCACAGCCCCCTTCTAGTCAAGCCAGTGCCTTTGGGTTCCCTGTGTCTTGTCTCTAGAGGTGGGGCCGCTGCTGAAATGACCAGCGTCCATAGGTTCAGTGTGGCACACGTTGGTAAAAATAGAACCTTAGCGAGGGATTGGCAGACTCCTGTAAGCATATTAGGCTTTGTGGGTCAGAGAGCCCCTGTGGCCTCTGCTGTTACCTCTCACTTCTGCTGATGGGCAACAGCAGCCACTGATGATGCCCCAAGTGAAAGAGCATCACCGTGTTCCAGTCAAAAGACTGCGATTTGAATCTCATGTAATTACTATGTGCAGTGAAATAGGAGTCTTCTTTTGACTTTTTCCAACCATTTAAAAATATAAAAACAGCTAGTGGCCCAGATTTGGCCCAATGGCCACAGTTTGCCAACCCTTGCTTTCGCCTAAGGAAGAAAAATGGTATAGTGAGTAGAGCGGGTAAAGAGAGCCAATTTTCTCCCTACTCAAAGTTGTAAGTCACAAGACTGGAGGGCAGAGGAGGAACCTCCTGACTGAAGTATGAGAGTTACTAAAAGCCTGGTATTGAGAAAACTGAAGAAAAAAGACCAGAAGGATATATGCCTATGCTTCTACCTTCAGAAAAAAACAAAACAGAACAAAACCCCCTAAAACCAAAACAAAAAACAAACAAAAAAAACAACCCAACAACTTACATTGAGTTTTTATGTCCTGAAAACATAACCTATTTTTATATTTTTACAGTTTCACCTCTAAACAGCCTTCGCTAGTGGCTCCCTACCCCCATCCAGACAAGGCTAGTTAAAGAAGTGGAGTCTCAGCAGTTCACAGCAATGGGAGTTGTGATTTATGATGCATCAAAACTTATTTTCAAGTAATGGGAAAATTTGGGCATTGAGGAAATCATACGATGTAGGTTATAAGTTCAGAGCTAAACGGCTGTTCTCAAATGGGAATGAGCTCTTGCAAGTTAGAATAAATTATTTAAATGGGAATCTTAGTTCATGTTAATTATATCAGGCCTATTAATAAGAGAATATGTGCTTGGACATTACCAGCTTAAGTATATAAATAGCTTCCTAGCAAATACCTAATAAGGCACACTCAGGGTTCTCACAGGGTAATGGTCCTCAGCCTGTCCATGACTGACATAGTTTAGCAAAAAGACTCCCAGACATTATTACCAAGGACAGAGATGGAGAGAAGTTAGAACCTGGTCAGCCTCCAACCTGCAAATGGCCATTGGACTATTTAGCTCCTCCCGCGGTCTTTCTTAGAAAACCTCTGACCTGTGACCTTTGAACTACTTTTCTTCCCAACACAGCCATAGTGGATGTGTGACCCCAGACAGTTCATTTCCCTTCCCTAGGTTCGAACTTGCACATTCAAAACATTAAGGCTTTGGATTAGATGTTCCACTGGTCTCTATTATGTTCTTTAAGTCTATCAAGCGATATCGGTCACAGTAAAATCAAGAGAAAGATTCCTGTGAATGAATTTGCTAATAAGCTGTTCCCTATTTGAGGTGTGTCTTGATAACACTATGCATAAATAATTATATTGGATGAAGTTGTTTTCAGAAGGGGATGTCAAGCGAATTTTATTTTACACTCTGATCAAAAAGTTTTGGCTAGAGCTTGTTTTATGGTGATGTCTAGCTTAGGAAACTAAAAGTGTCAAAGTCTGCCTTGTTGGGCACAAAATCTGAAGATCTGAGGGTGGTATGGGCTCCTTCCTGGAAGATTTTGGTGAAACCACAGGGGACACTGGGTAGTTTTTATTCCTACTTCCCTTTGAAGATCGAATCCCACCTGGGAACTAAACTTTGTGCTCTAATATTGGCATCTCTGTGCCCTTCCCTGAGACCACTGGCTTTAGCCAAGTTAGAGGCTTCTATTAACAGAGCCTGAGTAGTTGAGCTGTCTATTTAAAGAGCTCAGAATGGACAGGGGATTCTATGCCCTAAATGAGAACCATTTTTCACACCTTCCCTGCTGACCTCTCTATGGACCACTCCAAGTACACACTTCTTGAACCCGGCCTCTGTAGAGAAGTCTGTGTAACGGAGGGCATGTGGTCAAACAACTCAGTGTGGGAAAGCCTCCCTTTTGCAGAGGCCCAAAATACCAAAATGGTATTAGGGTAGAATAGTTCTTGTGAATGAAGTTTCCACAGGTTTTGAGGAGTTTAAAAAAAAAAAAAAACCTAGGAGATGAGATGGCACGTGTTTTCCCCCTGGTCCCGTGTTGGCCACTGCCAGATCCCCAGCCCCATCTGGGAGATGTCACAAAGAGACTTACAGCTCTAAGTTGGGCTCTCTCTTCATTTGGGAGGTATCGCTGTTGCCTGTCTTTCTATGAGGAGCTTACACTTTCAAGAAGTTATAGGGTAATAATTAAGAACAGAGACTCTGGAGCCGGAATCAGGCGAGTTTCTTAACCTCTCTGTATTTCACAGGGTTGCTGAGGATTAAATGAGTTAAGGTATTTAAAGCTCTTAGAATGATTTTTGATGAACAGAAAACACTTTATGATGGTGGTGGGCATAATTATTATTGAGGGCAGAGGTGGGGGAAAGTTAGAAATTGGTTAACAGCCTAGTAGTAGATGACTTCAGACTATCAAATGGTCAGTGGACAATTCAGTTCCTCCTCGGGCTCACTCTCTTAGAAACCTTGAACTTTGGGATTGTTTCTTCTCATCATAGTCACACAGGACCCTTGGATACACATTTGACATTCAGTTCCTTCATCCCTATTATATAGTCTTTAGGAGATCTGTGTTTCCCTCCTGCCATGCATGTAACCTGGACTTTCAGCATGTTTGCTGTGCACACAACCTTTAATTCACTTCCATGACACTGAGTGCATACTGGGTGGTT
The DNA here is from genome assembly GCF_024610735.1 of Ursus americanus. NCBI lineage: Eukaryota > Metazoa > Chordata > Mammalia > Carnivora > Ursidae > Ursus > Ursus americanus. The sequence continues at coordinate 49,111,402 of NC_142144.1, read as the reverse complement.
GGTATTCTGCTAATACTGCCTGTACCTCCACTTAGGGCCACACAAGTCCTGTACCACACAACTCCAGCGAACCCCTGTTCACTTCTGTACTAAACATGACTTGGTACATACTCAAATCTAAGGCCTCCTACAAACTCAGATCAACCAAAGGGACATGGTACAGGGTTCTTATGTAGGCTGGCAACTCTTGAATAGGAATGCCTCTTAAGATAATTTTATACCATGATGACCTCATAAGAAAAAATGGTTTTCTCTGTTAATTGCAGTAATAAGAAACTCTTTACATAAAAATATGACTGCCATGGAATAGGAAATTATTAAATATTGAAAAACCAAACTGAATGATAAAATATGCTATGGTTTGGCTTGGTTTGGTTTCTGATTATGAAAGACACTTACCCCATCCATAAAAGCCTCATTTTATATGTAGGTACAGTATGTTACTGAAAAAATTCTTGGAATTAAGGGAGGAGCCCTTGAACTCCAGTTAAAACAAAACAATAAAGTCCCCTTGGACTTAATTAATATCTGAAATTCTACCATCAACAATTTCTTTCACTCATATCTATGTCATATATCCCATGCACATACCTTGGATAGGAGGATGCATTTGTTTTTATTTAGTTAGGTCTCCCGTGGCGTGGAGTGAGTGAGTGGACCATGCATGTGGATAAGGAAAGGATTTTATCAGGGAATGAAGAGTGAACTATTACAGATTCTGCATGAAGGAGGAGGGCCCAACAGAGAGAGGGCATGCTGACCTGCTGAACGCAAATGCTGACCATTCAAAATTTTGCAGAGATAGACTCTAAGATTGAGATTTTTATTTGGAATTAACCAAAAGTTTAAGGATTGATTAGGAGTGTTTGCTCAATAATTTTAGATACTTAGGATGTTCTGAGAACTTAAATAAAAACTTTCCATCTTGGGGTGCCTGGGTGGCTCAGTCATTAAGCGTCTACCTTCAGCTCAGGGCATGATCCTGGAGTCCTGGGATCGAGCCCCGCATTGGGCTCCTCCACTGGGAGCCTGCTTCTTCCTCTCCCACTCCCCCTGTTTGTGTTCTCTCTCTCGCTGGCTGTCTCTCTGTCTGTCAAATAAATAAATAAAATCTTAAAAAAAAAAACCACAAACTTTCCATCTCTTACTTGAATAAACAGTTGGTGTTACATTTTTCTTTTTTTTCTGTCCCCGATACCTGCCACCATGCCTGGCCCACTGCAGACATCCCATAAATGCCTCTGGGGAAAAATATGATTCATCATCTCCATGTTCTTCTTCTTTTCTTTAACTTTTATTTACATTTATTTTATGCTGAATTTATTCATGGGCCATATGTTTTTATTCCTTTGGTTTTCCCCCTGAGGTGTATACGTGTGCACACCTGTGTACATGCAACCTCCTCTTTGGTTCAGGAACATTCTGTTCTTTTCAGTACGAATCATCTCAGTGCAGCAGAGAGAGCTCACGCAGGGGTTATTCGGACTATGAGCTCTATAAATCTGGGGTTCCTTGGGGGTTTCACTCACCCGGACATGCTCAAGGACCAGAGAATTGACATCAAGAACCTTAAGTTCAGCGTTTTTGCCTGTATTTTTACGCATGTACAATAAAAATTCAGTATTTGATCGGGTGTAGGCCCTGTGTCCAACCCCACTGTTTGGCCTGGACACACCTGCCAACTCCAGCCTTGTAACGACGGCATGGAACATATTAATTCTACAAAGCAACAGAATTTTGGTGGCTTTTTGGATATGCATGCCCTCCATGGCTTGGGCAGTTTCAGGAGTATTCTTAAAGTGAACATGGAGATTCGAACCTCTTGATTTGCCTGATTGTGTGGGGCTTTCTGGGTGAACTTAACAGGGAATCATTTTCAGAGACCACCTCAGGCCACTTAGGGGAAGAAGAAGCTCTCTCCACCTTACTTGCCAGAAGACAGTGAAGTATGTTTTGAAACAGATTTTAGGAAATTCCAGGTTCCTCTCTCAGTGAATAGGGTTTCCACGTCTTGATGGAGCCTCGCTGAGTGAGACGCGACTCTTCCTTCTGGGCGTCTCCAGCCCCTCACAGCGCACGGCAGAGCTTGGCGCTCTGTTGTAGCACCCGTGGTTGTATAGCTACTGAAGCAGAACTTAGGTTCTCGAGCTAATAATTCTTGTCACTTAGAACATCTCTTTTCTCATTTCAGAAAGTGGATGTCACCAGTAGGGCTGTGATGGAAATAATGACCAAAACAATTGAATACCTTCAACCCAATCCAGGTAAGGGATTGCTTTATACCTTCAGCGTATCCCTCCACGTAACTTGTAGTTTCTCTTCGATTGATAGTTAGGTTTGGTGTGCCGCTTCTTCCTCAGCCCACCTTTCTGGAGCTTCGGTGACTTCCTCCTGTATAACACCTTCACTGAGGAGGAGGGGGGACTTTTTAAGGCTCACGTCGAAGTAACTGGAGGATTCTGTGATACTTTGGCTGACTGTAGGGTATTGAACAAACAGCATGGCAGGGACAGCCTGGGTGGCACATCAGGGCAGGGTAGCTGCATGCTGTTGGCAATCAAACTTTGATTTTCAAGGGATGGTAAGAAAGAATTGATAATATTAAGATAAAATATAGTGATTCCCAGAAGGCGTGAAAAAGTAGAAAGTTTTTGTGAAACACGGAGGGTTTGTGTTCATACAGCATCACTGAAGTTTTTGGAGGGTTGTTCTTCATTCTGATTCTTCTCTGAGTACGTGGCTGGTTAGCCTTTGTTCCCGCTAACTCGCTACTCTCTAAGAGAAGGAAGTTATAATAGAGGTAATGGATCTGCCCCTTGAAAGGAGAACCAGAAAGAACTGGGCAGTGTCTGTGGACACAAGGTATAACAAGGCAGAATGGCCTATATCATCGCCCTCCTCACTCCTCTTCCTGACATCAGTTCCGATGCAGAGTGTAGAAAGGCTGGAGGAAAGCCTTGAAGCAAGACTGAAGGTATTTACCTGACAAGTATGAATATTTAGAAAACTGCTCACTTTGGGGACTAGTTTCTTTGGGAGTTTCAGGTTGGGAGTCCAGTGTCTTTGGTGGTCCTGGGAGGGTGGTCTGGACACTGCGTCATCCCCAGTGTGTTTGGATACAGAGCACTAGTGGGCAAGAGATGAGAAAAGGAGGTGTGGGATAAGCGGTGAGCTAGGGAGGGCAGTAGGAGGTGCTGACTAGCTCTCTACTGCCTCCTGCTGCTGCCGAGCGTTATTGACCTGTGGTAGCACAGCCGCTGGTTCCAAGATGAACAAACCTTGTAGGAGTAACAGTCTTGATTTTTTTTTTTCTTCTTAAATACATCAGAGATGGGATTATGTAAGGAAGGAAAATACAGAAGTAAGTATAGTAAGCTAGAGGAACTAGGAATATAACTGATTGTGAACCAGATGGTGAGCAAATTAGGCACAGTGGCAAAAATGAAGTTCCTAATTTTTACCAGAGCCTTCTTTATGAACTTTATAGTCGTTCCACAGAGATGCAGGGATCTCTTAGATGGTCATTTATTCCTTAGTATTCCTAGCACAACGTGTTAGGTCAGGTTCTGGAAAGAGCTGCTTAACCTGCCTCACCATAAGAAATCATTGAATAAGGGCAAGAAATTTGTTTTCATCTTTGCAGAGAACTTTGAAGTGCTCTCTGATCTCCTGGGATTTACACATGAGTTGTGCTGGTAACTCATTGTTGTAAGGCTAAGATAATTATAGGGCAAGGGAGGGAAAATAGACTATTTATTGAGCACTAATGCATTTTTAGGGCCCTGCTAATTATATACACTGTCTCAACTCTAAAAGTAACCTTTTTTTTTTTTTTCTGATTGGAAAAATAGCACACAGTTGAACAATTCCTAATTATGGAAAAGACACTAAAAGTCCATTGTAACACAAATCCTTAGAGGAAACCATCAGTGTTCTTGAGTATAATGGAACTCTGTTGTAGGTAGGTATAGTGTGTTGAATGGTATGGCCCCTCAAAATTCAGGCCACCCAGAATCTCAGAATATGACCCTATTTAGGAATAGAGTCTTTTACAGATGTAATTAGTGATCTTGAGATGAACTCATTCTGGAGTTAGAGTGGGCCCTAAAGCAATGACTGGTGTCTTTGTAAGAAGGGAAAACATAGAGACACAGGGAAGAAAGCCTTGTGAAGCGGAGGCCGAGACTGGAGTAATGTGGCCACAAACCAAGGAATTCCAAGAGCTGCCAGAGGCTGGGAGAGGCAAGGAAAGGATTCTCCCAGCCAGCCTCCAGAAAGAACCAACCCTGCAGACTCCTTGATTTCAGGCTTTTGGCCTCTTGAACTATGAGACAGTAAATTTTGTTGCGTTAGCTCACACGGTTTTTGGCAATTTGTTATGGTAGCCCTAGAAAACTAATACAGTGGGCTAGCCTTATTTTCTGCAGGAAGAAACAAGGGCCCGTGAATTTAAGAACCTTTTCCAAAGTCACACACCTAGGAAGGGATGAAGTCAGAATTGGAACCAGTCAGAGTGGATACAACAGAAATTCAGAAAGGAAACAAATAGTAGGATTGAGACTTATTTTTATTTTAATAAAAAAGATTACAGGAGGAGGTAACAGGGGAGATAAGAATTTTTAGAAATGACATTTTTAATAATATGCTGAATGTGCTTATTAGCTGCCAACATGTTGGTTTTATGGCTATTTGAAAACTGAACGGACATCTGCCTCCAAGAAGAACAATTAAGGTCATCACCAGGCAATCCCAGGTTGGTTTCAGAAAAGCAGTTATATATGGACAGGCCACATATGCGTACAAGTGTTTTGTCACCCAGAAGAGTCCAGAACAAAACAAAATTTCATATACTTATTCTATAGAATTTAAACAATCTGTATTTAATTGGTCTGTGATAGACATGATTTAGTTTCTCCGTCAGTTCTTACCCTGAGAGCAGACACTTGGCTATAGCACTTTGGAAAAGTGGCTGGTCAAGTACATTTGTTCACTATCCAAGTGTCCTTGACAAGGGTATGGAGGAGTCTAGCAAACACTCAGGGGCACCCAGTCTTTGGATGCAGAAGAGCAGAAAGAATATTCTCAAACTCATTCTTGGTAAATACTTTGACCACTCGGCCTCTCAGTGACCCCAGGAACTGGGTCAACCAGTATGTATCACTAGATGCTGGTCCTGAATAAGCGAGATCTAGCTTGGGTCAGGACAGAGACTGATGCCAGCCAACAGATGTACATGGACAGACTGGTAGATTCAGTGGAAATTTATACTTTGAAGGGTTTGAGAATATCTTGTATTAGATTAGTATCCTGGGATGTGTTCTGGCTTTTAGATCTTGCAGGTTGTGGAGCATATCCATCTAATATATTCTTAAAACCCCGTTCCTATTGAAATGATGACCAAAGAGAGTCTGATTAATTTTCATGAATCTGTAGATATGTTCTACACTGTGTAGGCCCCTTTTCCACTCTTGCCCACTTCCAGAGTGGGGTTTTTAAATGGCAAATCTGATCATATCATTATCTTGCATAAAACCTTTCAATAGCTTTTCATTGCTTTTAGGATTAAGTTTCAAATTTTTAAGGTGGCTTAAAGGGCCTTCCTTGCATGGTTAGTTTGCCCTTCCCCCCTCCACTTTGCCAAGCAAATAGTACCCTTGGGTCCAGCATAAAGGTCATTTCAAAGCCTTCCTCGACCCTGACCAGTTAGGTTCCCCTGTCAACTTCCCTGTCACAATTCCAGCTGTCTTTCCCTGGTGGCACCTGCCACATTTCCTGTAAATGTGTGTTATGTGTGTGCTTTTGTCTGTCTTCCCCTGTAAGGACAGGACTGTGACTGTCTTATCCCCATGTCCCCAGTCCCCAGCTTGGTTCGAGGCAACTGGTGGCACTTGGGTATTTGAACAAATGAATTAGGAAACACCGTTGACAGTCATTGGCTAAAGTGATAAAACTGCTGTAATATAGAGAGAAGGAAAAACTCTTGCTTTTCCTTAAACCATCAGCTCTTCCCATATAACATTTATCATATGCATTTATTTTTATGCAAAAACCAACTTTAGATGTATTAGGGATAGAAACAGGACCAAGATTGGGCCCCTGACTTCTGGTACTTCACAGCCTAATAACCTAAGATACATACACCCTGAGGAGAGCAGCCTGGAGGACTTCACAGCTAATTCCTTCTGGAAATTCCACTAACAAAGTGAGCAAGGGTGAATGGTCACAGGTTTATAGGTATGCACTGTGAACCAAGGCTTTCAAGAACATAGACCAGAGAGCTGTAAAGTCTTCTACCACAGATTGTGAAATATTCTGAATGGAACAGCATAAATCAGCACAAATTTGCAAACTACTGAGAAATAGTTCAAACGTGAGAAGCATTAGTACTGATCGTGAGCCCTTATATTCTTATGGTGTCAAAGAACAGAGATCACTGAAGAAGATATAAGTCAGTTTTCTTATATGAGTAGTCTGATGCCTTATGGAGAAAGAAGTACTAAATCAGCATTGTCCAATAGAAATAAGATGCAAGCCACATGTGTAATTCTGAATTTTCTAGTAACCGCATTAAAGAGTAAAAAGAAAGGGAAAATTGATTTGAATAATATGTTTTTAACCCAATATATCCAAAATTTAACCAATATTAAAATACTGAGAAATTTTACATTCTTTTTTATTCTTGGGCTAGGTTTTTAAATTCAGTGTGTGGTTTTTTTTTTTTTTTGAGAAGATTATTTACTTCAACAAGATTTTCAACTTAGTTAAGTAAGGTATTTTAAACTCATCGTTTTATTTATTTTTCAAATCTTCACATTTCTATTCTTTTTTTAATAATAATTTTTTATTATGTTAGTCACCATACAGTACATCCTTAGTTTTTGATGTAGTGTTCCATGATTCATTATTTCTGTATAACACCCGGTGCTCCAAGCAGTATGTGCCCTTCTTAATACCCATCACCAGCCTATCCCATCCCCCACCCCCTTCCCCTCTGAAGCCCTCAGTTTGTTTCCCAGAGTCCATAGTCTCTCATGGTTCATTCCCTCTTCTGTTTACCCCCCCTTCACTCTTCCCTTCCTTCTCAGTATGTATTTCATACTTAGAGCACAACTCAGGTTGGACTAGCCACATTTCAAATGATCAATAGCCTCGTGTGGCCAGTGGTTCCCATAATGGACAGCTCTGGCTAATTTGCCATTCAAGCTATTTATTATATTTTGATATATGTTTGATGTTTAGCTCCTTGGCTTATGTATATTGGTGGTGGTTTTTTTCAGGAGAGAAATAAACCCTTGATTTTAGACTAGGATATCTTTTTTTTTTTTAACCTTCTACAAATCTGTTACACGGCATTGCACTGGAGATCTTCCCCTGAAATAGAATGATGGACATGGCCACATTGGGCTGTGCTTCCTTCCTAGCCTTAGCTTCGTGGTTGTGACGGAGGCGTTTTCAGTTTGCACTGGAGTTGTCCTGACCCTGAGAAGTTGCATAATCCTATGCAAATTTCCAAGATACGTAGATAAAAAGCAGTTTGGACATGAAAACACTGTGCACAGTCAAGGTTTGGTTCTCTGCAGAAATGCTCTTTCCTTGAATGCCTGCATGATTTAGCTCCAGCATGCCTCAGATTGGGGTATTAAATCGGGGTCATTTTGTGTCTATTCATAATTTTTTAATAATAATTTTAAATCTCATTTGTGGAATGTTGCCTGTGGAAATAAAAGTTAGCTGTATTAATTTTGAAATATCTCATTAGTCCCTGGGAAGATATTACATCAAAATTGTTATACTTCTTTCCCACAGGCTCCTTCCGTAGATGAAAATACAGTGATTGTAGGATATTTGGTGACAGTGGGACTGAAATCAATACATATATTATTTGGCATTCATGTATTCAAATCCTTGGCTCCACAGCATCCTCAAATTGCTGTTTCCTGGAGGGCAGGTCCTCAGTTGTATTCGTCTTGCTTTTCAGGGCTCTTAGCATTGTGCCTGGTTCCTTGTCTGCCCTCCGTATGTCTTCTGATTAGGTGCACAAATGAATGTATCTATTTTTCTCTTAATAGGGGATATGTACAGAGTCTGGTAGCTGGAGCTTTTACATTCCTAAATCCTGACATTGAAAAGTAATGAAAATGCATGAAGGACAGATGACAAAAGTAATTGTGAGGAAAATGTTGTTACATTTGAAAGGAATAAGGTCTTTCAGGGATGAACATATCAAAGAGGAAAATACGGCGGGTGGTACTGGTGTCATTCATACACTGTATGTACTGAGCAGGCCGGAGGGTTTTCCTGTTTTCACTGTATCTTTGGGAAAAATATTGAAAATGAATAGGTTCCTAATATATTTGAGGCATCTTAAATGATCCGGTTTTAAGTCAGGTGGCACTGATAGATCACTGATACTCATTTTCTGTGTCTCTAAAGGCTGCTAAAGCCGGACTTTATATAAAATGTACTTAATCATAACAGATATTAGACATTTAAAATATGCATATATATATAGAAAATTAAGCAAATGGAGTCTCACTCTAATAGCCTTGAGTCACTGATCCCCTACGTGCGTGTGGTGGTCCCTGCTCTCTGTCTTTCCACGTCCCTTCTCCCTCTTGTACATCCTCCTGCAGGCTTCTTGGCCTTGGGGTCTCTCTGCTGCCTCACACTCTTTCCTGCAGCAGGACTTGACACTTGGCCATTCCCACTTCTTGGAATGCCCACCTGCCCCTTACCTGACATCTGTCCTGTTACTCATCCTTCCTGCTTTGTCTTAAATATCACTTCCCTGAGAACCATTCCCTGAGCCTCCTCTGAATTAGCCCCACCCCGCTGTTGCATTCTCGTGAGGCCTGCATGTGAGTCCCCTCCACAAATCTTTCCAGTGGTTCCCATTTAGAATAATATTTGAAAGCCATTATCATGGGTTATAGGGTCGACGATCTGACTTCATTTCCCATCTTCCTACCCGTCTCCATCGGCTCCCTGGGCACCAGCCTCACCAGCCTCCCTGCCATTCCTCAGACACAGAGCACCCCCCCCCCATCTGGACGGGGCCAGCCCTGCCGGCTTCACCTGCTTCCACATCTCAACGTCCTCACTCAGGTCTCTGCTCGAGTGTCTTCTTATTTGTGTGGCTTCCCTGACCATTTGTTTAGAACATCACTCATCACTCTTTAAGCCCTCTCTGTGTTATTTTTCTTCATGGCATTTCTCACTGCTTAACCTTCTATTGCATGTTTGCTGGTTAAGGTATGACTTGTGTCTGCCCCCATAATGCAAGTAGCCCGAGTGCAGGATTGTTGTTCACACACTGCAGTCAGAGAGCCCAGTTCTTATCTTTTCTTGTATTTCTCACGGTATTTGCTTTTATGTATTTTTTTATTTGTTCAGAATCCTGTCTTCCTCTGTTCCTACCCCCTGCTTTACATTCTCCACATAGCAGCTGGGGCATTCCATTATAAAGATGTAAGTCCTATGTCGTCATTTCTCTGCTTATTATTCTCCAGTGGCTTCCCACTGAACTGAGAACACACTTACTGGCCATGAGGCCCTCCGTGACTTGGCTCTTGCCCTACCCCTGAGCTTCTGCTGCTCTCCGTCCACTCTCACTATCTTCCTCCGATCCTCAGCCATGCTCAGCTTCTTCCCGCCTCAGGCTCTTTGCACACGAAGTTTCTCTGTCTGGGACTCTTCTTCTGGCTCCCATGTGGCGGCACCTTCTCTTCATTCCACCGCCCTATGCGGTCCTTCCCTGGACACTATCTGAAGTAGCCTCTTCTCACTCTTCTCATATCCTTTTTATTCTTCTATCACCATTTGAAATTATTCCATATTTTCTTTTTTTAAGAATCATCTCATCACCCACATTTTCCATGTCGAGTGTAATTTCCACCAGGCTAGAGACCCTGTCCTGTTTACTATCCTTAATATACAAATAGTGCCCTCAGTATTAAATCAGTGCTATTTATCTCTCCCGCTGTGTCATAAACTCATCAGAGACAAGACTGTATTTGTTTTGCTCATTTATATACCCAGTACCTAGCACAGTGGTGCGTAGTAACTGTTTAATTTGCTGAATTGAATGAATGAGTCAGATCATGTTAAGCACATTGAAGCTCCATCTATAGCAGTAGCTGACCCCCCAGGTAGACTCGTGATCTGCAGACTCGAACGTGCCAGGATCAGAGCTGTCACTGTCTATGTAATGTCTACTTGGTGTCATGTACAATTCATAGAGTTCACAGTTGCTTTGGAAAAAGCGTGAAAGTGTATAATCTCATGTTTAAGGTCATTGGGCTGGAGCTATTGAGAGAACATCCATATTTACACACACAGATCATTGTTCCTATTTTCACATTTCTGAAAACTGAAGCTTCAGAAGAGACTAAGTAATTTCTCCAGTGTTCACATATGACTCTCTCCACAGTCCATTTTGTTTTCACTGTCATGTTCTACAAAATGTGGAGATACCTTTAGTCTAGGGATGTGTGGTGAAGATACTCTAGAATGACCTCTGATGACCCACACCCTTGCCCAATCCCTTCCTTTTGAGCGTAGGTGGGATCTGTGCCTTGCTTCTCACCAATAGAATAATGCAAAGTTAATGGGATCAGCACCATGTTGCCTTGATTAGGTTACAGTGTATGGCAAAGTTGATGGGATGTTCCTCCATGATCACATTATTTATATAAATCTTTCTTAGTAGTAGAGAGATTCTCCTACTTGTCCTGGAGGAAGCAAATTATTATGTTACGACTGCCTGAGGAGAGGGCCAAGTGTCAGGGAGTTGAGGACAGCCTCCGGAATATAAAGGTGGCTGTAGCTGAGAGCCAGTAAGAAGCCAGGGCCTTTAGTGATACCACCACTAGGAATTGAAATTTTGTCAACAACCTGCGTGAGCTGGGACACAGATTCTTTCCCACACAAGCTTCCTGATACCAAGATGGCCTGGCTGATACCTCTGTAGCTTGTGAGACCATGAACAGAGGACTCAGTACATTGCACCTGGACTTCTAACCTACAGAAATTGTGAGATAGTAAAAGTGTGGCTTGAAGCTACCAAAGTTGTGGAACTTTCTTACGCAGCATGGAAAACTAATACAGTATGGCTGTTTGTTCCCCAACTAAAGCTCCTATTTCAGGTATATCACTGTCTTCTGGGGTCATCTGGCCATTTGCCTGATCACTTTTGGCTTCCTGGATACCTTCCATGGGAGCAGGAAGTAGATTAGGAGAACCTGTCTGCATCTTTTCAGCTTATGATGAAGTCTCCCAAATTCCCTGGGGAGTGAAGACTGAAGATATCTTTGAAACATGAGACAGTGAAAAGCACTGGACACAGTGCCTGACATTTTGTAGGGGCTCGAGAAATGTCACTCACCCTTCTCTTGCCAATGGTCTGCAGGGCCTGCCTAGCTGGGGGTATCTCAGGGGCTTGCCTAGCAATTCCTCCACAGAAAGATGCACAGTAAGGTGAGGCCTCCACAGATACGGCCTCCAGGGAGAAGTTCCACTGCAGGACCCTCCCCACACAGTAACACGGTGCAAGTGTCCACCCCCTGTCTGCTTCCTGGGCCGGAAGAAGCAAAGGCTCATGATATTAGTAACTCGTGGGGGTTGTGTATTTTTTCAAGCTGCAGGAGCCGTGTTATGCTCCTGTGCTGTAATCGCCTGCTTGCCCAGGGCTCCCTGTGAGTCCTCTTTGGCACAAGCAACACCCCTTGTGGAGGAGGGAGATGTTCACTGGCCCATCTCATGGGCTCTTAGGGCTGCTGTGGAACCCCCCCCCCCAGTGTCTTAAAATACCTCCCCACTGCTTCCCACTCAGCAAGGCATAAGAGAGCTCTGGTGCCTTGGAGAGAAGTGTTATATAATTACCATTATTTGGGTTGAGAGTAGCATAATCCAGTGTTAGAGTTACATATTTGTATAAGTCAGACCTTCCTCTTCTCTTTCCTCAGTCTCTAGAAGAATATTTATAGAATATTTAACTTCAAAAGAAACTGCATAGGTGGAAATTTACGCGCATCCTTGCTACCATGTATATATCCTTTGCATCCTTTAGTAACTGTTAGTGTGCAAGTCCAGGCAACACATTGCCTACAGTGTAAGGAGCGTCAGAGAGCTCATTTCAGATCTGTAGATACTCTGAGATTTCACCTGGGCGAATCAGGCCATTACACACGGGTTGCCAATGTGAAATATATGCTGAAGTGTTATTTACTACATACATTTTGTTGCAAATATTAAGCTCCAGATCTAATTTAGTGTGATTTGAGGATTTATGCTCACATTTCAGTTGTAATCTCTGTACTAGGCTTTACAGATTTAGTTAAAATAATTCAGAATTAATTTATTGCACCAACTAAAGGCATCATTGAGCCTTGATAGGTAATGAAGAGGTAAGCGGACTTCGAGCTCTTGGAGGCCATTTCGATGAAATGGCTATCAACCACAGTTTTCTCTAGCCAAAAGGGGGAAAATAACTCACATTTATTTAGCACCTGCTTTGATTATATCCATCCATCCATAATAAAATCACAGCAATTCTATCACAAAGTATTATCATCTTCCACTTATAACCAGGCTCGGTGAGGCTGAGAGGGTAAGCACCTCTCTTCCCTACAGAGCTGGTAGCAGAGCTGCAATTTGAACCCTGTCCTGTGTTATTTCTTCGATAGCATGTGTCCTGACATTAATAAGTAAGAAATGAAAATAGATTCTGTCACACAGGAGAATGCAGTTCTAATTGTTTTATTTTTAAAAAGAGGCTGTATGTACACATTTATATATCACTTTTGGCCTCTAAATTTTAACATACTTGTTCACAGTGTTTGCTGTATTAAGTAATTGATTACTCCTAATGAAATTTGACAATTTTCTTTAAGAGGGGAAAATAAATTACCTTTTTCTTTTCCTTGAACTATTTTATCTTTAAAAAAATTCTTATTTTTGTAAAGAACCATAAATAGAAATCAGATCATTAGGAAATACTCTGGCTGTAGTGTTCCTTCTTGTGGAAATAAAAACAAAAACAAAAGGCTTAAAAAAAGAATAAAGTCAAAATCTTTACATTGGAGTTTTAAAAGTAAGACCTATTGGTTTTGAACTCAGCAATGGTTTTGCAAAGGATGAGTTTCATTGGTTTTGAAAATTGACATTAGGTTGTGTACTAGGACCTCCTCGTTGTAAATGACCTTGTCCACTTAGCCTAGTGAACTCTAGTGTGCACATGAGAGATTTTCGAATTTGCAAGGCATTGCAGAAATCAGGTGAGCCAGTCCTCTAATGTTCAAGATGAGGAAGCAGAGGTCCAGAGGGGGTTAGGTAGCTGGCCAAGGTCACGTAGATGGAAAGCCCTCCAATCCCCTGACTCATGGTGCGGCACTCGTCCTGCTTCCCAAGTCTCAGCATCTATCACACTTCCTCACCTCTGCATTTTTAATCAGCTAACAAGTGTAAATATAGCTAAAGCTTGACAAGTCCTAATTTGACCTATTTTAACAAAGATGTTAATAAAGCAACTAGAGCCAGAGTGGCATTCTGGGACGAGAGTGGGCTTTTGAGACATAGCTAAGATTCAGTTTGGGCTCAGCTTGTTGCTACGTGTCCTTGGGCAACTTGCATCATTTCTCTGTGCTTTGCTTTCCTTGTATATAAGATGGAGAAACCAAGCCTGTTCCTCATATTATTGGGAGAATTGAAAAGATGATGTGTGTGAATTACACATAGCAGATCCTTCAGAGATGATAGCTGTGGGATGAAATGGTGGTCCTGATCTTTAGTTTTTCAAGAATATTATCAGGGTTCTTTCTAAATTTTCAAGCCTGGTGGTAGCACTTATGCATACTAGTAGGAATCATTAAGCATTTGTCCGCCACAGATCTCTGCTCCTTTGGGCAACTAGGTTTGGTTTCTGTAAGGTGGATAGAGAGGTAGAAAGGAATTAAGTCATCTCATTAAATCTGGAAAATTTATTCCATGTCTTTGGTCTCCCTACTGAATGCTACATTCATTAGGTTAGAACATGAAAATGTGACTTGGAGTACCGTGACTGCCCCTTCCGAGTGTCGTATGTGTTCAACACAAGCCAGAAGCGGGGGTTGGCTTTTCTTCTTCCCTGTTGTGACAGACAGATGCCGTTAACTGTGTTTTCTTGTTTGAAATTTCACAGTTCAAGAGGGAAAGTAGCCACTTCGTGAACATAATACAGCAGTTTAAAGCAGATTGTATTTTTTTTTTTTTTAGATTTATTTGACAGATATAGAGACAGCCAGCGAGAGAGGGAACACAAGCAGGGGGAGTGGGAGAGGAAGAAGCAGGCCCATAGCAGAGGAGCCTGATGTGGGGCTCGATCCCAGAACGCCGGGATCATGCCCTGAGCCGAAGGCAGACGCTTAACCGCTGTGCCACCCAGGCGCCCCTAAAGCAGGTTGTAATTTTGTTTTTATTTATGGAAGGTCTCTCCCCAAACACTCCTGTCATCGTTGAGGGCGGGGAGAAAGATGAAGTACAAAAGGACAGACTCACTGCTCATCCCTGTCCTCCCCACTTCAGTGAACACCCACTTCCATCACCCTTACCCCTGCATCCCCTCCTACCCTGTACTCACTTTTGTGCTAGCCTCTTTACTCCAGCTTCCTGTGTTCCACAGAGACTATTGGTTTCTAGATCTAGAGAAATCCCATTTGTTATAAACCTTGATTTTGAATTACAGTGAATGAAACTTTAAAAAAAGATAACATTGTTGTACGCAAGTAATGAATCATGGAACTTGACATCAAAAACTAGGGATGTACTGTATGGTGACTAACATAATATAATTTAAAAATATTATAAAAAAAATTAAAGAAGATAACATCAGGTCTTCCCCCCCCCCTTTTTTTCCCCTGAGGAAAGAGAACACTCCATCCTCTGCTGTTGCTGTCTTGGCGACCAAACCCCTTAGAAAATACCACTTTTGCCGTGTCTTCAGAGGCTTGGGATCCACATGTCTTCACATTTCACAGAAGCTTTCTAGAAAAAGAACCTCAAGGTTTTTCCAACAAATGTCTGTCAAAACCTCAACACCCACTCATGTGAGTGTGCTGCATCCTATTTTAGATACATACGTGGAGAACTGTTTCTCTCTGTACTCGACCCACAGAACTCTTTTGACCAATTTTCCTACTCCATCTGGTGTCATACAATTCAGTTCTGACACCATCTACCTGGGGGTAGTGTCTGTTCCCACAAGTTAAGGGCTGAGTCCAATAAGATTGTTCCCACTTTGTATACCAGTCCCAAGGCTGAGCCTCTGGTGCCTCTGACCCCCACCCTGTGGGTTTGATAATTTGCCAGAGTGGCTCACAGAGCTCAGAAATATACTTATTTAATATTTACAGGTTTATTACAAAGAATTTGACTCAGGAGCAGCTAAGTGGCTGAGTGGAAGGAAGGCACAGGGCAAAGTATAGGAAAGGGGCCTCTAGAATACATTTCTCTTGTTTCAAGCGGCCCAGTTTATGATACGTTGTTACAGCAGCCCTAGGAAACTAATACAAAAAGTAAGAAACTGTTTATTTCAAATTGCTCCCAAGTCTCTACAACACTCACTTTGTGGATCTTTTTAGGTTCAAATAGACAGTTTATCCCACATGACTCTATTAGGCCTCCCCTGGCATAACAGTCACTTGGAAGGACATTAAGACAGGAAGCATGCAGGGCAATGCCATGCATTTTCTTCAAGGGTGGTTCTATCAGCAGTCCATACAGCAGCCATGGGTTATTTTCTGGCTTTCCAAGGGACAACTTGGGTACTAGAGAATGAGAACATAACAGGTTGCAGGGGGAGAAGGGGCTTAGAGGTTCCATGTCCTAAATAAGAATCAGTATCACTAGTATCACTTGTCACTTCTCAGGTCCCACTAAGGGATATGGCCAGTTACAAGATTCGCTATACTTAAAGAAGCCTAGAATTAGGGCTTGCCACCAGGCACTGATCATTCACTCATAATCCTCCCAGTGTATCAATCAGAAGTGAAATTTACCAAAAGCAGTATTACCTGGTAATAGGTGATATTACACCTTTATCAGGTCTTCAGGGGAGCAGAGCAAGAGAGTTAACTCAAAGTCATTTGTATTCACAGGGAAGGAGAAAGGATTTTAATATTTTATTCATAGTCTTTTGACCATCAAAGTAAACCTAGACTAGAAACTTCTAGTAAGTCAATATTATAGCTCCTTTAGATTAAATCTATAGGCAATAGAGGTGGTGGGACAGAGAGGAAGGAGATGAGAATATATAATTTTCTGAACATCCTCTTGTTCCTCCTTTTCCTCTCATACCAACTCTGTTCCTTTTACCGAGATGGGGCCGTCTTGTCCCTGTGCCTAGTGTCATACTAGAGACAGCATTAGATTTTATATCTAAATCCACAAACCCTAAAAACTTTTGTCCATGATAATCTGAGAATTCTATATTTGTCTAGTTCAATATAAGTCTTGGTTAACCAACTTTACATACAACAAAGAATTTATCATGTTGGTGATAGCTTTGATTTTACTCAGCATTTCCTCAAATGCCAAGCACAGTGCCACATACTTTAAGAACATAATTTCTCATCCTTACAATAACCCAGCAAGGTAGCTTTGATTTTCTCCAGTCTATAGAAGAGGAAAATAATTTTTTAATTACGCGTCACTGGGGAACCCATTGAAGGGTTTTGAGAAGAGTGACCTGATCTGATTTACACTGAAAGGGATTCATACATAGAATAGATTATAGGGGGCAAGAGTGAAAGCAGGGAGACCAGTAGGAGCCTCTTTTAATAACCCAAGTGAGATATGATAGGGGCTCTGACCAGAGTGACAAGTGCTCTGATTCTGGATATGTTTCGAATGCAGCGCTGACAGAATTTACTGGCATATTAGAACTGAGGTATGAGACAAAGAGAGACATCAAAGATGACCATAAGGTTTTGGGCCTGAGCAAGTAGAAGAATGGGTAGAATTAGATTCATGAATACAGGGAATACTGTAGAGTTTAGCTCAAGCATTTGAAATTTAGCATAGAGTTTAGCATAAATTTGAAATGTGTAAACATCCTCATGAAGTTAAGTAGATACTAGAATATATGAGTCTGTAACACAGTGGAAAGGTCTGGGCTGGGGAGAGAAATTCAAGAATCATAAGCCTAGTGACTCAGCTAACTGATTGTCCAGTCCAACAAGAGGTGGAACTCCATTGCCCAAGTGTGCTTGTTCACATCTCCAGAATACCCTTAGGGACATGTTTTATAGTCTGACCTCCTAGATATTCTAAATCAGTAAGATAGAGGTGGAGTCTTCAAATCTGGTTTTAAAATGTTTTCTAAAACATATAGATCAATGGAACAGGAATAAACCCACACCTATATGTTCAATTAATCTATGACAAATGAGGCAAGAATATTCAATGGGAAAAAGATGGTCTCTTCAACAACTGGTGCTGGGAAAATGGGATAGCCAATTGCAAAAGAATGAAACTGGACCACTTTCTTACATCATACACAAAAATAAACTCAAAATAGATTAAAGACCTAAATGTGAGGCCTGAAACCATAAAACAGGCAGTAATTTCTTTGACATTGGGAAGACCTCCTTCCCACTTCCCTACTGTCCCTAATTGATGTTAAAAATCTTTTTTTCCCCAAACCAAAATCTGATGTAATCTGAATTGAAGCCCTTTTAAAGGTCTATATCTGAGATAACTGTCAGAAACCTCTCACAAGAATCATTGTCTACAAAATAAAATCCAAGTTCCTTAGCATAAAACTCAGGGCCTTCAGCATCTGGTTCCAACTTTGTGGCCTCTTCACCTAAGCCACAGGTTTTTTGAAGTTTTCAGATACACCAGCTACTTTCACATGCCTTTGCTCATAGTCTCCAGGGGGCTAGAATGGCCTTTCCCACCACTCTGCCTGTACAGCTTACTTTTTGAGAAAGTCCAGCTCAGGCGTCACCAGTTTCATGAGCCTTCCTAGCCTTACTATTCTAGATGGAATTCACTGCTCTTCTCTGTGATGTGAATACATTAGGACTGTACCCACAGTATGGCCCCAGTCTGCTTCATGTCGCGGTGAGTAGAGTGCTCTCTGACTTTTCAAATAGACAGGAAGCTCATTGAGAGCAGAGGCTGCACCTGGCTTCTCTTAGAGTCTCCCTAGCGTAGTCCCTTTCACATAATAGGTGCTTAATAAACACTTGTTATGTTCATTTTATCATAGAAGATGTTTAAAAGATTTTTGGTAAATACTATTTCAGTTAGGCAGTGCAAATCCAGAACTTTTCTGTATCAGGGAATATATAATTGTTTCTGGTGTAACCTATTTATTGACTTTTACTAAATTAACCTTTTGTATCCCCTTAACTAGGGTGTATAGTTTAGCTTAGAAATGCTCTTTTGTCAGGGTAAAGAGAGCCCATATTCTGATTCTGGGAGATTGTGTGATCAGTTTCTTGTCATTTTCACATAAACCAGTTTTTCATGACATAATTTAGAGATGAACTGCTACCCAAAAGCCAGCAGCAGTGAGAGTAAATGGGAAGTAGGATTCCACCCTTCTGCACTTTAAGAAATGGAAGCAAAAGAAATGAAAAGCCTTGGCAGCCTCAGAAATCTTAAAATCTAGTCTGTATAAGGGGAATGCCAGCCAGATTGCCATCAGCATGGCTCGCTCTCCCAAATCATCCTGCTAGATCACAAAGTTAGCATGTAATTAGATCTTATCAGCAGGCTCTAGCTCCATTTCAGAGCACACTGGGAGGTTGTGGTGCCTTTGAATAGGGAAGTCTTTCCTAGGATTAGAAAAAATAACATATGCAAAAGAATTGAATTTAAAAAATCAAAACTTTTAAATAAAGACATTTGGCCTACAGTTAGTAAGTAAGCACATGCTGTATGTTCAGCCATATGCTAGAATTCAGTAGGACATGTAATCAAGAAACAGACATGCAGCAAAGAAAGTATCATGAGATATGATCAATGTATAAACAGGGCACAGTAGAGATATAAAATAAGGGAAGGGGTCACTTATACTTGGAGGCAGTACAGGTAAAGGGTGATTGAGAAAGACTTTAAAAAAATAAAGTTGGGGGAGGGGTACTTGGTATTATGTTGGGCAGGTGGACCAAGAGAGGGAAGTCCATTCCAGGAAGAGGAACAGATCTAGTAACTTGAAGAAACTGCCAGAAGTTTTCTATGTCTGAAGGCCAGGGTATGCTTTCCCTGAGCTCAGTTTTCTATCTAATAAGAATCACCTTAAGTATAGGAAGTTGGAAGAGTTTGTAAGATATCTGTTTCCTTCTTTTTTTTTTTTCCCCCAACTTTTTATGAATGAACCTGAGACTCAGGTAATTCATAACACAGTCACACAGCAAACTTCTGGGCATATGTGGCACTCATAGAAATAGCCAACATTTATTGAATGTTTATCTTGTGCCAGCATTGTGACATACATTATATCATTTAATCCTTACATCAGCTTAACCCAGTGAGGGGGGAGGTACCATTTTACAGATAAGGAGGCTGAGAGCCAAAATTGCCCAACATGAAACAGAGCCAGAATTTGTACTCAGTCTGACTCCAAAGTCCTTGTCTTAATCCTACTTTGTTAAACTGGCTCCCCTCTCTGGTGTTCTTTTTTTTTTTTTTTTTTAATTTTTTATTATGTTAGTCACCATACAGTACATCCTTAGTTTTTGATGTAGTGTTCCATGATTCATTGTTTGCGTATAACACCCAGTGCTCCATGCAATACGTGCCCTCCTTAATACCCATCACCGGCCTATCCCAATCCCCCACCCCCCTCCCCTCTGAAGCCCTCAGTTTGTTTCCCAGAGTCCATAGTCTCTCGTGGTTCATTCCCCCTTCTTTTTACCCCCTTCATTCTTCCCCTCCTTCTCCTGCCAATCTCCCTGCTATTTCTTATGTTCCATAAATGAGTGAAACCTTATGATAATTGTCTTTCTCTGCTTGACTAATTTCACTTAGCATAATCTCCTCCAGTCCCGTCCATGTTGCTGCAAATGTTGGGTAATCGTTCTTTCTGATGGCTGAGTAATATTCCATTGTATATATGGACCACATCTTCTTAATCCATTCATCTGTTGAAGGGCATCTCGGCTCCTTCCACAATGTAGCTATTGTGGACAATGCTGCTATGAACATTGGGGTGCATGTGGCCCTTCTCTTCATTACGTCTGTGTCTTTGGGGTAAATACCCAGTAGGGCAATGGCTGGGTCATAGGGTAGCTCTGTTTTTAACTTTTTGAGGGACCTCCACACTGTTGTCCAAAGTGGCTGTACCAACTTGCATTCCCACCAACAGTGTAAGAGGGATCCCCTTTCTCCACATCCTCTCCAACATTTGTTGTTTCCTGCCTTGTCAATTTTTGCCATTCTAACTGGCATAAGGTGGTATCTCAGTGTGGTTTTGATTTGAATTTCCCTGATGGCTAATGATGTTAAACATTTTTTCACGTGTCTGTTAGCCATTTGTATGTCTTCATTGGAAAAGTGTCTGTTTATATCTTCTGCCCATTTTTTGATTTGATTATTTGTTTCTCATGTATTGAGTTTGAGAAGTTCTTTATAGATCTTGGACACCAGTCTTTTATCTGTAGTGTCATTTGCAAATATCTTCTCCCATTCCGTGGGCTGCCTCTTAGTTTTTTTGACTGTTTCCTTGGCTGTGCAGAAGCTTTTTATCTTGATGAAGTCCCACAAGTTCATTTTTTCTTTTGTTTCTCTTGCCTTTGGAGATGTGGCATGAAGGAAGTTGCTGTGGCCAATGTCAAAGAGGTTGCAGCCTATGTTCTCCCCTATGATTTTGGTGGATTCCTGTCTCACATCGAGGTCTTTTATCCATTTGGAGTTTATCTTTGTGTATGGTGTGAGAGAGTGGTCAAGTTTCATTCTTTTGCATATAGCTGTCCAATTTTCCCAGCACCATTTATTGAAGAGACTGTCTTTTTTTCCACTGAATGTTTTTTCCTGCTTTGTCAAAGATTAGTTGCCCATAGAGCTGAGGGTCCATTTCTGGAGTCTCTGTTCTGTTCCATTGGTCTATGTATCTGTTTTTGTGCCAGTACCATGCTGTCTTTGTGATCACAGCTTTGTAGTATAGCTTGAAATCCGGCAACGTGATGCCCCCAGCTTTGTTTTTCTTTTTCAACATTTCCTTGGTGATTTGGGGTCCTTTCTGGTTCCACACAAATTTTAGGATTGTTTGTTCCAGCTCTTTGAAAAATGTCGTTGGTATTTTGATCAGGATGGCACTGAAAATGTAGATTGCTCGGGGTAGCACCCTCTCTGGTGTTCTTTCCACAATTAACAGCTAACCCCTACCTAGTTATTCTCTTTTATGTCTGATTCTGAAAACACAGTTTTACAGAATTGAAATATTTATAGCCAGTTTTGTTGACTTATTTTCAGGGTTCTGTCCAGGACAGATCATGATTTTTTTGAGTTGAGATATGAGACAATCACACATTGTATGATTCAGGGTTCAAATCAGGAAAGTAAAGTCATTGTGGATATCATGGAATAAGAGATTTACTATAGGAGTTAAAGCTTGTATAGTTATGGGAAGATCTGGGTAAATAAAGGCCAAAAAAGTAGAGTTAAAGGGCCAGAGAAAGATCACTGACCAGCCCTGACCCAGGTGAATGAACTTAGAAAGGAATCTGAAAGGTGGGCCAGTCCAGCTGCTAATGCAGCTGCAAAAGCTATGGAAGGCCGTAGAAGGTTTTGGCTCTTTGAGGTTACTGCCTCTGCATTTGCAACAAACAACTTTGATGGCCCTGGGGTCACTGTTGAGGGGCAGAATTAGCATTCGAGAAGAGGTGGACACAGAATAGGGAAGAGGGAGAACAAGGTGGAACCCATGTGTAGCTCTGCACCCTTTTGTTCCCTCCTGTATACTGTGACAGCCTCCAGAATGTTACGACTACTGCTTCCCCTTCACATCCGAAGTCTTGCACAGCCTCTCATTCTACCAATTCTAACTGTGAAGCATGTGGGGAAGGGATTCTGGGAAATGAATTCCCCATACAGTCAAGCGGGCAGTAGAGCACTCCAGCACCCACACTCAGAAAAGAGAACCTGGAAGGGGGAATAAAGGCGTGCTTTCCCCTGTCTCCAGTGCCTGTTGTGTGTCTAGGCTAGTTACTCTTTTTGCTGTTTATCACTGAATACAGATAACAACCTTATGAATGATTATTTTTCAGGAATATACTAGCCCACAAGATTTTGAGCCTGGATTTTTACCTATGTTTGAACCAAAGCCAACGTTTATTTAATGCACTGTGCTGATTTCTGTGAAAGACAAGACCTAATGGCTTTCTTGTTTGTTCATTTGGATTAAGAAATAAAAATTTTAAAAACCAAGAAGTAGAAGGTAGTGAGTTTTCTGAGATTTGACAGTGGTTACCACCCTAGGCCAAATATAAACTGCCTTTTTATGGAGCACAAAACAATGGGACCCCCTTTTTTTGGGAAAAGATCAGCCTTTTATGGTCATCCTAATTTCACTTCTTGCTGTTTAAAGTTGACTAGGTACATTTGCTTCCAGAAATCAACTGGCTGTGGACTCATCAAACCCTTTTCTTTAATGATTTTCTCTTAGCATTTTACTTGTTAATCAGTATATTTTCTTTTCCTGGCCAGTTCTCCTTAAACCAGTTAAGGTATAAAACTTTTTGGTTGAAAGATCCTTGAGGTTAGCACAGTGCCCAGAGTGTCAGGATACCATGAGTATTGCTTATCCAGGTCAGCTGCTAAATTAAGTCTCGTAAGAGAAAAGGGAGTGGGAAGTATTTTAAAATTTAGTTTTTTTATAAGGGAAGTAATACATGTACATATTATACAAAATCAAAGAATTTTATAAAGCTTTTTACAAAAAACAGCAGTGCACTTGGAGTTGCATTCTTTCCCCCAATTCCCAGAAACAACAGTTTCAAGATGCTTTTGCTCTTCTTTTGGTTTTTCTTCTAATTTTGAAACAACATGCTTATATTGCTCCCTGCTTGGTTTTCCAGTTTTAAGTGTTTTCAGTTTGATTCCCAATTTGGAAGATGAGAATTGTTTGCTCTTTTCTTATCTTCCCATTCTCCCACATCCTTTCCCTTCCTTATCACCAGTATGTTTATGGCATAATTTTTGTTAGATTAGTATTCAGTATTTACATTTTATGCCCTTGTAAACTTGTATAGAGCTGAGACATAAAGTGTGATTATATTTCCTTTCTTGTACAACGTTTTTGTTTTTCCTGGAGTTAATGTTTTATTTTTCATTTTCTTTTTTTTAAAGATTTTATTTATTTGAGAGAGAGACTGAAACAGGAAGGGAGCTCGAGTAGGGGGAGAAGCAGAGGGAGAAGCAGACTTCCTGCTGAGCAGGGAGCCAACATGGGGCTCTATCCCAGGACCCCGAGATCTTGACCTGAGCCAAAGGCAGACAGTTAACCAACTGAGCCACCCAGGTGCCCCTATTTTTTATTTTCTTCACTTTTTGTGTACCATTCATTAATTCTTTCCCAAACCCTCTGCCATGCACATGAATTTTCTCTCATTACACTGAAACATGTCAGGTGTTCATTATCTTTGAGATATCTGATGCTGCATTCCATATTGCTTGTTGTCTTAGTTTGAGTTCCCCCAGAAGGAATCCATGAGGCAAGGATTTGAATACAAATGGTTGATTTGGGTGGTGATTTCAGGAAACATCAAGGGAGGTGGGTTAGAGCGGAAGCCAAGGAAGGGTGCATTATAAAGCAAGGTATAGTGGTTGATAACTGTAACTTGATCTCATGGGGGATCATAGTGAGACCATAGCTCCTTTGTAATCATGGCTTCCTATGCTACACATACCTGGTTACGATGTGTAGTATCAGCTACTGTTGCCCCTCTGTGTGTTGCACAATAACCGTCTTAAGATCTCCTTTTGTCATCATTTTTACATCTTTCCTTACATTGGACCTCTTTTTTTAGATCCTATACCTATCCCTTTTCTTGATTTATACCTTCATTTTGGTAGAATGCCCCTTCCATTAGCTTGGGAAGAAAAATGATCAGAAACCTTCCTTGTGTGTTTGCAAACGTCATCATTCTACCTTCATGCTTCATTGGTAATTTGAATATACAATTACATATTATTTTCTCTAAGAAATTTGGAGTTATTGCTCCATTGTTTTCTGAGGAAATTTGTCATGTTCATGACATTCTCATGTTCAGTGACCTTCTAATTCTTGATATTTGTATATAACCTCTTTTTTTCCTTTCTGAAATGTTTTTGGCACTTTGTTCCCAGTGAAATTTCATATTAATGGTCCTCCTTGTGGACCCATTTAGCCATTGTGCTGGGCATTCAGTGGACCCTTTCAATTTGGAAGCATACATTCATCAGTTCTGAGAAATTAACTTTTAAAAAGAATTTCTTCCCTTTTTGGAACTTTCATTATTCAGCCACCAGACCTCTGGACTAATCTTGATTTTATGCTTTCTTCTGATTTTCTATCTCTTTTTTAAAATTTTATCCTCTTTTTGGGGAGATCTGCTTCAACTCTGTGCTTCTAATGATTTTTTAATTTTGTGTTTTAATTTAATTCATATATACAGTTAAATTCTATTAATTTCTAAGAGTTCGTCTCTGTTTCTTTTTTTATTTCATGGGTAAAGTATCTTAGACACCTGAGAACATTAATGATAGTTATTTTTTCCTCCCTGAATTGTTTGTTTTCTATAATTGCCTTATTTGTTTTAACTCTGTTAAGTTAGAAGCCTTTTTCAAAATCTAGTGACAGTGTCTGTCTTTTTCCACTTAGGTGTAGGGTAGTAAAGCTGTGTGGGGGTCAGTGGAGGCTTAAAAACTGTAATGGGTTCTTTCTAGGGTGATCAACCTGGAGTTGTATTGGGTGCTTACAGCTGTCAGTGTCTTTAGGTCTCTTCTGGGTTG
The DNA here is from genome assembly GCF_024610735.1 of Ursus americanus. Lineage (NCBI taxonomy): Eukaryota > Metazoa > Chordata > Mammalia > Carnivora > Ursidae > Ursus > Ursus americanus. Next base: position 49,086,427 of record NC_142144.1, on the reverse strand, counting down.
GTTGTATTCCTCAGAGAAGAATCTTCTAGTCCCCACCCAGAAGGTACTAACCTGGCCGCCAGTTCACTGGGGGACAAGTAGGGGAGGTGGTCATTGGAATCTCACAATTCACTATGTGGGCTGGCCCTAATGCCCTCTTTTTAATATGGAATCCCACCCTAAGCAGGGTCAGTTATCTTCTCTTCTCTCCTAAAAAAATCTTTTATTTTTCAACAAAAGAAAGCACGTTTTCTAATTCCCATTCTCTGCTATGCTTCAAAAGGCTCTTAGGCACATCAGCCAAAGGATGTGCACAGAGTCAAGTAGGGAAACCATTGCCATGATATTCTACTAGTTTTCAAGATAATCTATTCATTCATTTATTCTCCCTTCAGTGGACATGTGTTGAATACCCACTGTGTGTACAACTTTACGCTAACCCTGTGTGGGAGATGCACAGATCAGCATACCACGATCCTGCTCTCATGGACCAGGGGAGGGATTGCTATTGAGAAGCTGTTTTAGCAGTAAGCCCAATGGGTGGGACTTGAGCTAGGATAGTGAAGCTGGGACAGTAAAGATGGGGGTGTCGCCTGAGAGATTGTAAAAATTTCTGAGAAAAGTAAAGTGGTGGAAAGGAAAAAATAGTTTGAAGGAAAAGACCATTTTATAGGAATTCTAATGTCTAAAATTTTTATTTTCCAGGCTTGTTTTCTGTTTCTTAAAATACAGCTTTAAAAAATCATTTAAAAACAATTAGGTTACATTTGAAGATGATGAATTCAGAGGTCTGATAATTGCTTTTAAGAACACAGAAGTTTTACTAATCTAAGATTCTTGATAAATATTTAATGAGTGTGTGAATGAATCTAAAAGCCAGCCTTTTCATAAGATGAAAAATAATATGTGGATTAATAGACTTTTGAGACGATTTGAGGAAATAGACAAACGAATAGATACGGTTTTCTTCCTCCTTCTCTTGAAAATGTAGAACATATCCAAGATGTTCTTAAATGATCAGTAGAAGAATAAAGCTTTTTATAATTAACCAACATTGAAAATGAGTCAGCCACAGTATATTCAACCCTTTCAATGACTTCTGGTAATTACTTACCACAAGATGACTTTTAACAGAACCAAGATATAAACACAAATCAATACCAACTTTTGTAAAAGAAGTTAAGTCTTTGGAGTGTGAAATAGTCAAAACAGGATTGAAAGGGGTTAACCACCATGTGTGTTTTCAGTACTCTTATTTGGTCTCCGTTTATCTTCTTTCCTTCTAGTCATTCTGTAATTCTTACTGTCTGGCATTTGCTTATTTCACTTTTATTTGTGCTTTTCTTAGTTCTTCTCCGTGTTCCCCCAGTATCTTGTGCAAATTAGCTATCGTTGCATTTGTGTTGGTTGCCATGGTCTATTTATCTGACGCCTCACTCTACTGTGAGCACACTGAAGACAAGGACTGTGTCTTTTCTGGATCTCTGATATGACTTATTTTAGAAAAGGCTTTGAAAATATGCTCTAATAATATTGTTCCCTTGAAGATGTGCAACCATATGGCATTTTCAATTTTCGAAATTTAACGTGTATTATATATACTTTTCTCTGAAAAGCAGAGTAAAGAAAATGTGAATTATACATATATTTTTTTCAGTTGCCACCAGGCTTTGCATATGCTGTTAGCCCAGCTAACTGCTACTCACTATGTGATTCTAAACTTGAAGACACTTCCCTCCTGTATCCTTCTTTGCAGTGCCCCACCCCCACAGACTGGGATGATGCTATCCTTCTGTAACTTGCTATAATCCCCCAGCATGGCACTAAGTATATACACTTCATTCTAATTGCTTTTTTAAAAAATAGATGCCACCCTTAGTTCACTGTGAACTTCCTAAAGGCAGGCAGCATAGCTGCATGGGAGGGCCAGGAGGGACCCTCTCACGATAACTCTCCTCATCTCCGGTTTCCGCCTTGGAAGCCCAAATTTAAATAAAAGTCTATTTGTGACATATGGAAGTGTTAAATTACTACATTGTACTCCTGAAACTAACAATACGCTGTATGTCAAATAATTGGAATTAAAATAAAGACTTAAAAAAAATACAGAATATTTGGAGCCCACAAATCCCACCTTGCCTCAGCTTGATGGATGGCTGCCATGTCTACTTTCACCCTAGCATAAATCTGGGGTTTTATTCTCTTGAGAGGTCTCTGAACAGCAGGATACTAGGCATGTACCCTAACCCTAACCCTAATCCTAACCCCTAAGCCCTAACACTAACCCTCTGCAGAATCCTGAACTGCAGGATTCCAGACATATAGCCTCACCCTGGCCCTAACCCTAACCCAAGATCTGAGGAAAAAGAAAAAAGAAGAAGAAGAAGATGCAGTGTGTGTGTGTGTGTGTGTGTGTGTGTGTGTGTGTGTGTGTATGCAATGGAATATTACTCAGCCATAAAAAGAATGAAATCTTGCCATTTGCAATGACATGGATAGAGCTAGAGAATGTTATGCAAAGCAAAATAAGTCAGAGGAAGACAAATACCATATGATTTCACTCATATGTGGAATTTAAGAAAAAAAACCCAAATGAGCAAAGGGGAAAAAAAGAGGGAGGCAAACCAAGAAACAGACTCTTAACTATAGAGAACAAACTGATGGTGACCAGGGTGGGGGTTGGGGGGTTGGGGGGCTGGGTAGGAGGATGGGTGGGCTAGGTTATGGGGATTGAAGAGTGCCATTGTGATGTGCACCAGGTGTTATAGAGAACTGTTGAATCACTATATTGTACACCTGAAACTAATATAACATGATGTTAACTAATAGGAATTTAAATAAAAACTTAAAAAAAAAGGCCTATTTGAAACAAATGTTCAAGATTCACTATTAGCCACCGAGTGCTAGAAGTACATTTGCTGTGATTCTGTCAGGGTTTCCGTGCCATTGGGTCCTGGGCAAGTCCTGGGCTGATGTACAGCCCCAACTCTAATGATGAGCCTGAGGAAACCTAGTACCCGAGCGTCAGGACATTCTCCTTCACAGAGTGTTATTAGCAAAGCTTTTTCTCCCATTAAAACTGGAATTGCTTTCTAAGCATCTCCTTTTGTCGAAACAAAAGCAAAAAAGAAATCGAAGTGCTGTCTTTGTGGCATAAAATGAATTCTCAGAAGCCATTATGTGCTAGGGAAGTGATTAAGCCTTTTTAATGAACACGATATTTCTGTTCTTCATGGGTCTGTTTACCATCAGAATCTTAGCTGAGCAGTGATTTTGAAAATAGGGGTGTACGTGAAACTTGGCATAAGGCTCTCACATTGCAAGAATTAACAATTTCCCACTTCTGTCCGTAGATTCCTAGAATTGAAACATAAAACTGGAATCCTAAAACTTAGAGAATACATAATTCAGGGGTTTTGAAAATGCTTTCCGTGGGGCCTCCCAGCTCCACAGACGTACTGCCAGGGCCACTGCAATGAAGAGAGGATCGGAAGGGTGCACAGGAAAATGAGGAAGAGCACGTGACAGTGGGTGGGATCTCCCCCCAGAAGAGCTTTGCCTTTTCTGTTAAGTTCCTCATAAGATATTGAGAGAAAGGGAAAGTTCAGTGATGAAAGAAAAAATGTCTGTGTATATCTGTCTATGGGCCACCCCCCCCCCCCATACTACAGATGAAGACACTGAAGCTGGGATGGAGAAGAGGTCATTGTCCGTCGCTGAGCTGGTTTCTGGACCAGTTAGGGCCCGATTCTCCATCCAGCCCCGTCGCCACTGTATCACGTAGCCTGACGTGAAAGTGATTGTTCTGTCTGCCTCCAGCTTCCAGAGCTAAACTCAGCATGATCAACACCATGTCAAAAATCCGCGGCCAGGAGAAGGGGCCAGGCTATCCGCAGGCAGAGGCGCTGCTGGCGGAGGCCATGCTCAAGTTCGGAAGAGAGCTTGGAGATGACTGCAACTTCGGTAATGAGTGCTCTCTCGCGTGTCCGTTCTTTCATTTGTCCACGGGGATTTCGTGCCAGTAAGAGACTCTGCAGGACATGATTCCAACCATTTTATATTTTGGTTCTCAGTTTTATGTCTTAGAGACACAGGCCAAAAGTTTGTCTTCAGAGTTGTTTCATCAGTTTTAGTGTGATTTGTTGTAGTTTTGTTTACTTACTTTTTCCCCAATGAGATCCCAGTCTTTACAGTAGCCGATGGACATATCCAGATGCCTGGAAACTACTGTGCAGTGTACCCGGCATAACTGAATAGTGAGGCAGAGAGAACAGTCAGCATGATTTAACACCCTGCCCCATGAGCTTTGTCTTCAGTCTCTGCTCTTGTGTATATGGTACCCAGTTCTGTGGCCCTGGGTGAATTCCTTCACCTCTCTCTCCTCCGACACTCAGTCACCATACAAAAAACACTTCTGTTTCACTCCTTTGTGATGGGAGGTCTCAGCTAGTGACTGTCCTTCCTGTTTGAACCCTGCTCTCTGTTCCTAGTATTTGCTTTTGCTAAATGCATTGGCCTTAAATGGGTTCCCATCTGGAGAAAGCCAGTAATGACAAGGGAGGGCAGGGAGCTTCCCCAATTGCTTTTTAAAGGACAAGCAATATTTTATGTTCTTCATAATAAGGGATACCATCCCCTTGGTAGCATTGTCTCTGTTATACTGTATGAACCGTCTTAGGTAGAAAATACAGTGTTCTCTGGAAGGCATTATGTATTTCCCTTCATCTTGGCTGTCTTCACAAGGCAGGCAGTAGTCCCTGGGTTTTCACCTGTGGTGGCCCGATTACTGCATGTACATTTCACCTTTGTCCTTTAACATACAAGAGACTCATTCTTCCCTTGCAGGCCCAGCACTTGGTGAGGTGGGGGAGGCCATGCGGGAGCTCTCGGAGGTGAAAGACTCTCTGGACATGGAAGTGAAGCAGAACTTCATTGACCCCCTTCAGAACCTTCATGACAAAGATCTGAGAGAAATTCAGGTATCTGCAACTGGTCCTTTGGGAAGTGAGTGGTTTGGATATACAGATGTAGGTGCCCTTTTTCCCCTCAGAAAACTTTTTTTTAAGCTTATCATGTGTGGTGAGGTTTGAATTACAAAATAACCCAGCAAGATAAATTGAGAGAAACCAGCAATGCAACACTGTATCCCACTATTATGACTGTGCCACTTACGATATTACATTTGACTTCTTCGCATTCAGTTTTCAGGTTATCAACCTTTTTTTCTCCAGAAGAATAATATCCTTCCCTGGTACTACCCAGTTTGAAGAATTATGGCTTCCTGGGCTGATTTCACCCTCTGAAAGCCTAGCTGTATCAGTTGTTAGCTTAGGTAAATTGTTATACTATCACCCTATAAACAGGTGTTTTCATATTTTCATAGCAGTTGTTAGGACTGAGGGAGAATTACCATCTTCTTTATAAAACACGTAGAGCTGTTCCAAAGAAATAAAGTTCAACTGGCTTTACCTCCAACTAGGTGTGTAGTGTTTTCTCATTCATTCCTTTGACAAATATTTGTTGAACCCCTCTGAAATTTCACTTTATTGTAACATGGTCATCCACAATGTGTAGTCCCCTAAATCTCTTTATTCTAGCCTGAGTCTCCTTCTTCCTATCACTTGCTCAAGATTAGAGTAGTACGTGGCAGACTCACTCTTCATCTACAATATTAATCCTGACTCTAATACTCTACCCTACAGTTGACTATAAGTTAAAATGTGTTATAAGAATATCCCTTCCAAAGGAACAAACATTTAGCCTGGATCGGGGCATGGTTGGGAGGCAGGGTGTACCATGGGAGGGAAGGTCTAAGATATTTTCTTCCTCTTTTTCTTCTCATTTCTTTACTACTCCCAAATCTGTTTTCATCTCCTTCCCTTTCTTTCCATACATGCCCAGGATCAGGGAAATCTAGTGTTTTCTCCCACCCATTAGTAATGGAATAGTATAGCCCTTAGAATAAAAAATAATAATTTTTAGCTTTGGGAAATGCCTTTCCCACTTTGTCACTAGAGGATTGGGCAGAGGCTGGGTGGCCAGGCAGTGGGGAGGATGCGAGAAGGGATTGAAGAACACTATGGGGCATTACACCCCATCTAGCATCCCTTCTGAGTTAGACTTTTTCCACTGAGTTTCATCATCTACCAAATGGTAAACTTAAACTTATCAGTGGTACCCGGAAAGCTGTGTCAATCAACAAGGGTAAGTGTTACGATATAGATTCCTGCGGGCACCTGGGTGGCTCAGTTGGTTAAGTGTCTGCCTTCAGCTCAGGTCATGATCTCAGGACCCTGGGATCAAGCTCCACATTGGGCTCCCTGCTCTGCGGGGAGCCTGCTTCACCCTCTCCCTCTATCTGCCACTCCACCTGCTTGTGCTGTCTCTCTCTGACAAATCAATCTTTAAAAAAAAGAAAGAAAAAAAAAAGATATCGATTCCTGGACCTTGGCCCTGGATATTTTAATGCAGGTGATCAGTAATCCATATTTCTGCAACTTAAGTGATTCTCACAGACTGGTTTCCTCAAACATAAGCCCTTTCCAGCATTAGAGTGCTAGGACTCAAAAAGCGAAAATGCCAGTCTTTCCCACTTCTTTTCAAGGAAAGTGTTTTTCCCCTACTTTCTCGTGAGACACCATTTCTTTTGAAGATGGGGATTTGTGGGTTTTATGTACCAGTGCTTTCCATGTGGGTGGCCATATGCACACATTCCCAGTTCTTTAACGGGACAGAAAGACATATTCCAGCTTGGCTTTGGCCCAGCAAAGGCAGAAAATAAAGGGCACTGGTAATTCCCAAAATTTCTCTCTTGCTCTTAATTATTTTTAAAGATGCTTCTCCACATTTAGCCTTTGGAAGCATTTGCCCCACTGTTGCAGAGTTTTTTATTCTTTTGGTGATGTGATATTTTAGAACTTAGCCTGCCTTATCTTGGAAGCTAAATAGGCATGACGGAGAAGTGAGCTATAAGTAGGCCTTTTCCATGAATGCTTTCAAAGCATATTCCTGCCCTGGACTTTTCCAGCATCATCTTAAGAAGTTGGAGGGTCGACGCCTGGACTTTGATTATAAGAAGAAACGACAAGGCAAGATTCCAGATGAAGAGCTCCGTCAGGCTCTGGAGAAATTCGATGAATCTAAAGAAATTGCTGAGTCAAGCATGTTCAATCTCTTGGAGATGGATGTGAGTGCCTCTTCTGTGGTTTCCAATTTAATCTTGTCATTGAGGTTTAAGATTATGTTAAAGGGTTGTTTAATTTAAAATCTTCATGTCTAACTCTACTATGTGGTAAGAACTTTGGTAGATAGTTATTTCTTTAAAATAATTTGAAATAATAAAGTAGATCAAGAAATGGTAAGGGTTTTTTTTTCTGTATTTCCATGGTTTAATTTAGTGAGATATTTGTCTTAATAATCTTAAAGAATTACCAATAGTGAGAAGATGAAGAATGTTTCTGATGGTCCATGTAGAAGTCCAGTAGCTTGAAATACTTTGTCAAAATATAGGGCAGATTGACTTAATACTATAAAAGAATATCGCCTAAAATGCATTTAGAATTGAGGGTTCAGTATGGGTTAAGATGTTCTATATTTTGAAGTAAAGGTGATATTTTCTTTCAAAAACTAATTTCAATTGAGATTGATGATTGTAGCATAGATACTGTATTTGGGGTAATGTAGTTTAAAAGCTGCTTTTACATTTCCAGTGCACCAAATTATTATTATTATTATTATTATTATTATTATTATTATTATTATTAATTTTAGAGAGAGGGAGAGAGAAGAGGGAGGGGAGGAGAGGGAGAAAGAAAGGATCTTAAGTAGGCTCTATGCCCAGTGTGGAGCCCAACATGAGGCTGCATCTTATGATCCTGAGAGCATGACATGAGCCAGAAATCAAGAGCCAGATGCTTAACTGACTGAGCCACCCAGGCACCATGCCCAGTGTGCTAAATTATTAGTCATGACTTTAGAAGTTATATTCTGTAGAGTTCTTTCAGTCTTGTAGTCATGAGGACTTCCGACCACTCATGTAATAAAAAGCCTGCTAACCGGTTTTCAAGTTCTTGCTCACTCCCGCCTCTGGCCCTATCAGTTGCTGACCAACTTCTTCCAAGGTGTTTACAGAGCCTTTACATGCTTATGACTTAACTGCTTTGCCCTGACTGGTGACAGGGGAGGCGTGTTGAACATATCTGGACTTTCCTACCACCCAGAGACAGTGTAGGTTGGTGTTTCTGTAGAACAGAACTGGTGTCCCACCTGCCTACCGAAGAGGAATGCTATAGGCACGGGGGTGACCTGAATGACAGTGCTCCTTCCCTGCACCCAGGGCCCCATTCCATCCCCAAAACTCCTGGGACGCCTTTGCTGACTTGGAGGACGATATTCAGCGAGATCACAACCCGAGACACAAAATGAAGAGTACCTAAGGATGTCTGGAATACTAGGGCTGAAATGAACCCAAGATGTCACTTGACCCAACCCCTTTACGTTACAGATGAAGCTGAGAGATGACAAACGATTTTCCATCCTACCACCCTGCTTCCATGCTGCCTCATGTGAAAAATCAATATTCACATTTTTATTAACACAAATGTATTAACAGCATGGAAAACATGGGGAGCGAAGACTCCTTTGGTCAATGTCTCTTTTTCCTATAAGAAATCAATAAAATTAGCCAAATCCTACCTGAAATTTGGTAGCTAAGAATGAGATGGTTCAGTGAGAAGTGTGTGATCTTTAGAAGGATTCCTGATAAAGTGGCTTCTCCTCATGGTACTGGAATTTCCAAGCGTACAGATGCTTTTATCCTTAACTGGTGTGGGACCTACAGAATCTCCAAACACTGGGCTGTGTGTCAGGGGCAGCTCTGTCATGTGCGCCGGGGTAGTAGGAGTCGTTTAGGGACGGTGATCTGGTAACTGAGGTGTGATCCCCCCCATTGGCCTGCAGATCGAACAGGTGAGCCAGCTGTCTGCGCTCGTCCAGGCCCAGCTGGAGTACCACAAGCAGGCCGTCCAGATCCTGCAGCAAGTCACCGTCAGACTGGAAGAAAGGTATCTCACAGTTCCTGAATTTTATCTTCCCATTTTCTTCCTCTGAAAGGATGGGTAAAGAAATCGAAGTAATAAGAATACATTCAAAGAAAAACTTCTGCCAAAATTCCTGCTGATCTTACCTAGGCACCTTGTGGATCGTTTGTTTTGATTTTCTTGTGTCTTGTGCTTTGTCTTCCTTTGTTCCATGGACTCTAATCTTGTGTTGATGAGAGGTCAGTACTTGGGTTGTATGTTGGCTGCCACAGATGGGAAACCAGGATGCCACCAAGGATAACGGCTGTGGTTTGCTGAGCAGGTGTTCTGTGTGGGTACTGAAGTCATATCATCATCAGTCTGCTGACAGCCCTGTAGCCTAAGTTTGCTCAGCCTCACCTACAGGCGGAAAGCCCAGGCAGATAAAGTAACTCGCCCCAGCTCACACAGCGGTGCAGCGGGGGTTTGCTGGGCAAGCAGAACCTACCTGAAAGCCTGTATCTTGTCACAGAATTTCTCTGAATGATGAGCAAGTCCTCCGCCGTCAGAGAGACAGCTTCCCTATACCTGTCCCTCCTCCTCAGGTGCACCCCACTGCCGGGCAGAGGTCATTTTCTTTGTGCCCAGGTCTCCCTGGAGTTGCAGGGCACAGCCCGACAGCTGGAGGCAGAGGCCGTGCACTGCCATATGTGTCACTCTGCCCGTCTTTCCTCAGTGCCCCCTTGTGGGAATGTGTCACACTCTGGAGCCTCTGGACACATTTCAAACCATGTGCTTCAACATATTTAAGAAATATTGTGTGTCTTTGTGACATCTGTTGAGCACAAAGGGCCATTTGCCGTTTTTTTTCCCCTCTGATATATGTTCAAAGTCAGGACCGTTCTCTAATCACCATACCTTAAACTCTCCCCACCCTTGTGCGTCTGCTGTACACGCTGCTTCATGAACACTTGAGACTGTGGGAAATACTTAGGCATGTGGGGAAGACATTAATTGGCCATACCTTTCCACTCTCCTCTTGTCTTCCCTCATTTCTTTCCTGCTTCTTGTGTCTCAAACCGCTCACTGGTCTCAGGGCACACGGTATTTTCTGCTTCCAGACCTTCTCAAACTCTTAAATTCTTTCTTCTGGAAAGGACTGTTCATCTGGAAATGACTCTTAGCTGTGTTTTCTCTCCTTGCATAAGCCTTCCCGTGGACAGGAGGACTCCTGCCTGCTCCCACGCCCGTGTTCCTATAGCATTCTGTGTCTCTCCATAACAACACTCACCGCCATTTCTGGTCCTCAGGAGTTTACGTTCTGTCTCCCTTACTGACCATCAGCTGCTTGAGGACAAGAACTGTGTCATACTCATCTTTGTGTTCCCAGCACCTACCAGAGTGCACATTTGCAAAGTGAGCTCTGAATAAATGAGGGAGGAAGTGAGGGATTGAGAGACAGGCCGAAGATGGTGAGGGTGGGACCACAGAAGGACATCGCGGAAAGCAGAGACATACACAGAGAAGAAGCCTACAGAGGTTTTTTTTTGAGATTTCACCTGCTCCATGTTAGTAGCCTTCCTGGATGTTACCACTTTTCTTTTTGCTTCTTAATTGGCTCCATATTCTTATTCCGCCTCCTTTTTCTTTTTAATGCAGAATAAGACAAGCTTCATCTCAGCCTAGAAGGGAATATCAGCCTAAACCACGAATGAGCCTGGAGTTTACAACTGGAGACAGTACTCAGCCCAACGGGGGCCTCTCCCACACGGGCACACCCAAACCTGCAGGTAAGGAGCTGAGACCGCAGACCACCATGACACAAGCCTTGGACACACCCTGTTGACACTTCCTCAGAAATTCGAGGCGCAACCCAGTCTGGCTGCACAAGAACTCTACCTTGATACATTTCTTGCAGGATGGTTTTGTCAGGTAGAAACTCTTTTAGAACACTCCTTCCTTCCTTTCTCATTGATCATTTCTTCCCCTCCTTTTCCCTCTTCTCTCCTCTAGAAAACTTCCTTTGTATGTCCCTTTTTCTCCCACTGTCCATCATCAGCACACATAGTCATCTGCTAAGTAACACATTTGACTTCGTCCTTCCTTTGTGGTGTTAAGTCACCATAACGCGTCAGTTTGGTGCCGGGAGCGCCATCTTTCTTTCTGTTTTCCCTTCTGTGGTCCAGCACGCATGAGGGTGAACGCCCCGGCAGGGCGCGCACAGACACTCACATATAACCCACAGCAGCAGCTCCAGCAGCATGTCCGGCTGGCGTTCTTGTCACCGGAGCATATGGGTGAATGTGTTTGTAGATGAATGTAATTCAGGTCTCAACAGCAGCTAGCTTTCCCTCTTCCACCTTCAACCAACTCATTATGCCCTGGTAACTGAGGTTGGTATAGTAAAAGCTGAAATTTCTTTTCTATCAAGAATATTGATGTATACCCAATAATATGTGCTTTTAGTTGGCACCATTGCTCTCCACCCCCTATACACAGATTAGGTAAAAGCCTGTGCTTGAAACATTTTCAACCTTAACCGTTTGCTTGGGTGAAGAAGTGGAAACGATCTTACACTGGGTACAGACTTCCAAGAAACGCAATGTCTCTTTTCCCGGGAGTCCAGTGCTTGATGTTCTGTAGCAGGAAAGGTTTTATGAGGTGCTCTCGGGAGACAGGGAAGGAAAAAAGTAAGGTCTGTGGTGACAGTTGGCGCTGTCTGCCCTTTGTGCTCACCTCGCTGCTCGGAGCCCCCGGAGTAGGATATACACAGCAGCGGCTCTTTGAAGTTAGCTGGCTGCAAAGACTAGTCACTAGTTGTGATGAGTTCGCTTCTTCCTATTCAGAAACCAACCACATACTTCACTCTTCTTGGGAGACTTGTTCATTTTGTGCTTTCTTAAGGTAAAACAACAGATGGCATTATTTCCCCTTAAAGTCATGCAGGTGACACAGAGGCTGTATGCACACATCGGAGTTTACGTGCCCATGTGGATGCGTCCTGTATTAAATATAGATGGTCATCTAAAATAGATCACTTTTCCGATACAATTCTGTTCATTATTTTACTCAAGGCAGACAGAGTATGTTATTTTTTGTATGCCAGAACACCCAAGTACTCATCCTTACATATGCAACAGTTTACCAAGGGTAAGTTATATAATTTTTACACAATCTCGCTTAATAGCCACAATAGTAGTGTGGAGTAGGCTCTGTTAGGTCTAATGCTAAGCAAGGAAACTGAAAGGGAAGTGCCTTGTGCAAGGTCATTCCGAATATGAACTTGAACCCAGCGTCTTATATTGTTTTGTTTTTACCACATTACAGCAGTTTTCCAGAGGTTGGAGTATTTATCTTTAAAAAGTTAGAACTGTACTGTTATTCTGAGTTCGCCAAGCATTGTCCATGTAATGAACTTGACTCATATGTACAGAGATTTTAAAATGCTAACGTGGAAAGGATTCTGACCATATTCTATTAACCTAAATCTCATTAAAACTCCTTAAGTCACTGGGTCTCCCATCTCTGGACATTGTCAGGAAGGCAATCCTCAGTGGACGGTGTTGCATGTGTCACAAGCATAGATGAGGCCGTTTTTCATACTGGAAATGGAAGCAGGCATCCAACAACTTCCGGGAATCTGAGAAAACTTCTGAAGACTGGTGAAGGGCAGATGCCACGCAGCGGACTGGGCACTAGCCACAAGAGGAAGCTTCAGCAGGAAAGAGGAGTGAGGGAGGAAGCAAGGGGGACAGCAGGCCGGGCAGGTTAAGCAGGTGGTGGTAGGTATGTGAGTTAAATACCCCCTGTCTTTCTGTGTTCTTCTCTTCTGCTTTCACTTCCAGGTGCCCCAATGGATCAGCCTTGCTGCCGAGCTCTGTACGACTTTGAACCTGAAAATGAAGGGGAGTTGGGTTTTAAAGAGGGTGATATCATCACACTCACTAACCAAATTGATGAGAACTGGTATGAGGGGATGCTTCATGGCCAGTCAGGCTTCTTCCCCATCAACTATGTGGAGATTCTGGTTGCCCTGCCCCACTAGGATGTTAGGCTGGCAGGTTTACCTCCTCTTGACCCAGATAGTTAAGTTTAACCACTGCTTTGGTAATGCTGCTTACAACACATCCCAAATGCAGGCCGCAGTGGTCCAAGTCATCAAGCCCCACCAAGTATCTTTGGTTGACTTGTGTGATCCCACAAGAGTCATGGTGATGGGTGGTATCTTCTTAGGCTGGCGGGCATGGCATGTGCTTTTTAAACACCATCTGAGGCCAGCCAGTAGTCACTGAACTGCTGTTTACACGGTTCTCAGGAGGCTGTGGCTTCTTAGAATATGACCATGAGCCACATTACAGTAAAACCATCCTACTGAAGATACTATCTATCACCCGGGGGCCATCTCAAGGTCTCAGGTTCTCCATTTCAATAGGAGATAGGTCTTGCTTTCCCATTGTCCCCTCCCGGATATGTCAGTCACAGAATTGTGGAAGAAAGCCTCCCTCACCAGCAACTTGTCGTGGGGTCTGAATGAGTCAGTCCCTTGATGCTATCGGTAGGAAAGTGTTGAATGTGAGTTAAAAACCTTTTCTGACAATAGTCACTTTTGTTCCTCCCAATTATGCCTATTTCTGAGGGACAGCCAGTTTTCTTCCCTCCCTGCTCATAAAGCCAGAGGGGAACTCCCGCTGTATTTCTAAGACAGTTAGCAGTCAGCACGTGGTAGGAGGGGCTGAAGAGAAGAGATCCTCCATTATAAGGAAATGGGAAAACATCTGGTTTCCAAGCTTCAGTTTCTTGCCGCAGAGAAACCACGTATGTATTTAGGCCATTTCTGAAGGTACAGGGACGAGGGAACAAATATCTTCACTTCAGTTTTATTTATGAATTACGGGCTTCATGAGTCCATTTGGCACAGAGACACAAAGAGAAAAACATCAGAAACCATTTTTCCACTAGTTCCTAGACCAAGAAACAGTACCTGTCTTTCCTTTCCGCTTCCACCTTGTGTTCTTTGAGCATCATTTGTGCAGATTCTGCCCTCAATGAGGACCAAATAAAGATGATTTTGTGCTTAGCAGTTTAAGATGTATGGCTGCACATGCGGAAGTGTTTCCCACCTCGGTCATTACTTTTATTTCCGTCCCTTCTATCCCACTTTCTTGTGTGTACAGCGCTGTGTGTAAGCTTATGAGTGGCTTTTTGTTTCTGGGGGTTTTGGTATCAGTCACGAAGTCCTGTTAGGTGTGCAGAGTTCTATTTATCTAGCCGTACAGATTCCTTCAGAGGGTGACGTGCTGCTTCGGATGAGCTGCCTGCGGTAGTGGGTCATGTGGAGTGAAGGCAAATCTTACTGCTTCATGTATAAACCTCTTACCACAGGAAGCATCGCCGTTTCCAATAAATAATTGCTGAAGACACAACCAAACGCTCTGGTCCTTTATTTTGTGTCAGTTTTGGCGGGGGAGGGGTCTCACTTCAGTCTCCGTGGTCTCCTGATGCAGCCAAACCTGGTTCCGACATCAGATGTCCCTCTCTGGCAGCAAGGGAAGTTTCGTTAGCAAAAAGTCAACGAGCCTGGACACTGGAAACTTGCTGGTAATCCTAGGAAGAAGGGAACTGGGGAGAGAGGGTAAGAAAGTGGGGAGAGGAAGTCTTCGAGAAGTCACAGGAGATATCATCAATGGTGTGATACAAGAAGGATAGAATGTTCAGAGACACAAATAAAACATATTTCAACCAGACTTTTGTTGTCTTTCGTGCTTAAAGAGAAGGAAATAGGGAAATATAGATTGGCCAAAGCCAGCATTCTTGTGTGTGTGTGTGTGTGTGTGTGTGTGTGTTTCCACACGCGCGCTCACGTGTGAAGGTGGGGGAGGGGAGCTGTGCCTACAGAATATGTATTTCCTGAGCTTCTGAGAAAATACACGTGTTTTTTATATATTGGGTGCCCTTTGTATTCTTCCAGGCTGAGGCTAATAGTCCAAATATTCTGATCTAACATGAACAGGTTTAATCTAATATATGAAGTTCTATATGTGAGCTGCTCTAATATGAAAATAATATTTTTGCCAGCTACATGAGTTAGGGTATTACAGATCAATTCTTGAAACCAATTAGAAAAAAAGCAATTTGAGGGGCGCCTGGGTGGCTCAGTCGTTAAGCGTCTGCCTTCCGCTCAGGGCGTGATCCCAGGGTCCTCCGCTGGGAGCCTGCTTCTTCCTTTCCTACGCCCCCTGCTTGTGTTCCCTCTCTCGCTGGCTGTCTCTCTGTCAAATAAATAAATTAAATTTTTAAAAAAAGCAATTTGAAAAATCAGTTACAAAAATTCAAACCCATAGGTGTAAGTCTAATAAGAATTATAAAGATCTCTACACAGAAAATTATGAAACATGTTTGAGGGAAAAAAAAGACCTTAATAAGTAAAGAGACTCTCTGTGTTTATGGATTGGAAAACTCAGCATTGTAAAGATGTTATTTCTCCCTATGGACCTATAGATTTGGTGCAATTTCAACCAAAATCTCAGGAAGCTTTTCTTGTATGTGTGAAAACGGACAAACATAAAACGTATAGAGAAATGCAAAGGGATATTTCTTCTTGAAGAACAACAAAGTTGGAAGACTTACTCTTTCTAGACATAAAACAGTTATAGTAATTGGGATAGTGTGATATTGATGCCATGATAGGAAAAAAAGATGATGTCTCCAGAACAGTGAGTCCAGAAAGAGACATGCATGCATTCAACCATATTGAACCACTCCGTTGTTTGTAATGTCACGTATTCAGATAGCTGTCCCTGTGGAATAATAGTTCTGTAAATTCAAAGGGAAACCAACAGCAAGACCCTGCACCAAAAAGAGTAATCTCATTATGAATCAACATCAAATGAAGCAAAAGTATCATGACCACAGTTTCCAGGAAGAACTTAATATTTATTTGAGGGACTCTCAGAGAACATTAATAATACACTCGCCAGGCTCAGTACCACCTGAATTCCATATTTTTACTGAAGGATAGTAAATGCCTTTTTACAAAACTTTAAATATTGAAATGAGCAGGCAATTCTGTGGACCGCGACTGAGGAAGTTGAACCCACCCCAAACACTTGTTCTAAGACGAATTGCAGGATAAACTGAGGTAGAAACAGAAGCAGAACTAAACTGAAGTGAACTAAAATGGAAAACAAGTTCAGTGAGGCAATTGTCCCATTTTATATTTCCTGTAAGTCTGCCAGGTCTTAAAGAGAAAAAATTTTCTTTGCCAGAAATAAGTAGGCAGTAAGAATGACATGACCAAGAATTGAAATTTCCTTGAGACCATATGGTATACAACATATCTCCTGGAAAGTGCTGAGTCCTGTTCTGGGTAGGCTTAGCAGGGATTTAGGCAACCAGGATTATCTCGAGACTGTGTTTTCAGGACAGCCTCTAGTGGTCTGAATGGAACTATGGAGGCTTTTTAAGGCTCCTATTTTAAGATTCTCTTATTAACCAAATTAAGAACCATGCAGACTGCCTTTCATGCCATGGGGATGGTGATGATGCCATAGAAGGATTTAATGCTGAACTGAGTGGCAGCCTGAAGCCTCCACTTGGAACTCTGGGTGATGGTGGCTGAAGATTTTCAGGGCAACATGGAGAGGTGGCCACACCATCAGTTCCTAGGCCCAGCAGTTGGGAACCTATTATGAGTCCCCGTGTTAAAGGAGCTGTCAAGGAAAAGAACAAGGCTATTTTTTAAAATAAAATGAATAAATGAATAATGGATAAATGAATGCTAAGAATCTCAAGGTCAGGCCACTGAATGTCACTCAGCTATCACGTATGCCTAAGTCATGGTGGCCTTCCACTTGAGACAGGAAGAGCTGTGATTCTTGACAGGAGTGCAGCAGGTTGTCAGCTTTGGAGGCAGAAGAATGGAGAGCAGCATCGATGGCAATACCATTTTCTTGAAAAGGAACCCTGGCTTCTTTGTACTACCCTATGTGGTTAGGTGCTGATACTCGCCCAAGGCTACGATTGTGGTAACTTCCTTCGGACAAGAAATGAAGGTGTCTGCAGCAGGGGGTGGAGAATATCGTTTATACAGAAAATTCAAAGATATCTGGAGGCTTCTCTGTCGTCTAGGTTATTTTTTTCCTCATGGCAAACATGGTCTCAGAAACAAGGGTCTCACATGCACTACTGTGTGTTGTCTGAAAAAAATGCAGCATTCACTAAATCAGGAACTTTTCTTTCTTTATATTTCAGGCAGGCAAACCGTAGAGTTCTTCGCCTAGCAGAATCTATCCTGATTATAGGCTTTTAGTGGCGTTTAAGCAGTAAAAATGTTTGTATTTGTAGCTGTGTTTGAATTTCCTATCATTCTTTTCACACCAGGAAATCAGGCACATTCAACACTTTTATAAGATGATACTTGTAATTCAAGGGGGAGGAAATGGAAATGATCATTATTTATTACTCCTATCAAGCACTTTGTTCAGCTCAATATATATGATTTTGATTGAAGACTTAGGTTTTAACCCTTAAACTCTTCGCTCTTTGGGGTTGATCTACTGGAAGAAAGCTCTGGAAACAGGTTGATTGTTTACCCGAAGTAGTGTCTGATGTTTATTGGATTTAGAGCACAGAAAAGAAAAAGGGGAATTTACCAATGTTATGAAATATCTTGGCAAGAGAGAGAAACAGTGAGCAGCTTGATGCTGAAATTAAGAGACAATAGGGTCGTATAAAAGGCTTCTTTTATAGATTTTGAGATGGAGGAGATAAAGCAGAAGGTAGTGAGAAGCGACATTTTAAAAGCAACATTTTTCACACTTTATTTCCCTGCTAGTGTTTCGGCTTTCTTAAAATCTTTCCGTGTGTGCCTGGTAAAAGAAACATCACATTCCTTTGTTTTTCTAAACCAAGCTAGGTATGGGAGTGGTCCTGGCCCCCATCGCAAGTGGCAGGCACTGTTCTCTTCATGCTGCCTGTGGGGAAGGGCCTCTGGTTCGTCACAGAGCCATTTCCGTCGACGTTACCTCTGGTTCATGGAAGTCACCGGATGGCAGGAGAACAGGATGCATTATCTGCCGCTCTCTCCTCCCTGTTCTGGACACAGTGATTGGCTAGAGTTTCAGAAAAGCCTTGAATTTAGTAGAAGCTCCACCAGTGGTTCTTACATTATCTTATCAAACCTCTGTCTCTACCAGGACTCGAGGAGGGAAAGAAATTCCAAAGGTACCTAGAGTCTCCTAAACGTACAGATGACAAGTGTCGCCTGGGGGTGCTTCACAGATGTCTCATTCCAACCTGTCAGAATCAGATTGCCCGTAGAGGGGCCTAGGAAGGTGTATCTCCTTGCAGAATGGTTTAGGAACCAGTCTCCTGTGGCGCTTGTAAAACTCACACGCGTCAGAATCATGAGCTTGTCAAAACAGATGCCAGGGCCCCGCCCGCAGAGGTCTGGGATGGAGCCCGAGAATGGTCGTTTCTATCAGGTTCCTGGTTCCCGGCCCACGCTTGAAGTGGTGCTGCTCCACAGGATAAACTTCCGAAGGGCCAGCTGCTTCCGGAGATGCAGGCTCTGCCTTCGGTGGTGAGAATCGTGACAAGACATAGATGCAGTCATCGGTTATTTTCCCCAACGAAATTGTTCTTTGTGCTCATACCCCGGACAGGCACTTTCTGTGGGGAGTGATGGCTGGGAAATCCAGGCATTTCCCTGCAGACCTAAGAGGTCCCACTTCAGCCGGGGGTGAGGGTGGCTGCATAAACATGCCTGGGGCGTGTGTGTCAGCATTTAGCAAGCTTCCCAAGTGGTTCTCAGATTCAGGCAAGTTTGGGGAGTGCTAATCCCCATAAAAATGTTTTAAATACAAAGCCAGCTGTTTTCTGACTTTTTCTAATTTTTTTCTTTGACTTTTTTTTTTTGAGACATTCACATTTATTGATTGTTCCAGTAGATCTGATGCGCACGTTTCCACCCTCAGAGTGGTGTTACAAATCCACAGCCTCCCACTGTTTCCCCCACGTAAGTTGATGACAGAAAAGACACACTGGGTCTGAGTCCGCGCTGACTTAGAATTCCCACCTTCTTTCCAGTCCTCATGCTTTAAGCTCACTACCTGTCTTGTGAGGGAATCAGAGAGAGGTATGTCTACGGTGAGACTCAACTGCCGCAGATGGTTAGTGTCACATCTCACGCTTTTCTTATTTAGAACGACAAGTTACACGTGTCAGTCCCCGTCAGAATGATCAAGAGTACACACTGAAATGCAGAGTCTTGGGTCCTGACCCCAGAGATTCTGGTCCACTTGTCTAGAGTGGGGCCCAGTCTCTGCAGGCTTACCTGGCATCCTGCCCCACACCACGGATCTTTTGCAGCCAGTGTTGGGGCCACACTCTGAGAGACCCTGGGTCAGTTTTGGAACCCTTCGATGTGTGAGTGCCATGGAAGAGGTTCCCTTAGTAGACATGGTTTGCGGCTAAGAAGGGGAGAGGAGGACTGAGCTTTCTCTCACCGCATAGTGCCAACACATCCCATGAAAAGAGTCCGTTGAAAGTATTGCAGAACACACAGGTGAATTCTTGATATAAGCAGTAACACCCTTTTTCTTTTTAGGAACATCAAAAGATCTGAATTTATTATGTAGGAAATAGAGATGGGAGGAGGAACATGGCTCAGGAGCCCGAGGAAGGCTGCACTGACGGACTTAACATACGCAGTCACCAAGATTCTGATGCCATCTGATTATCCTATGTTTTATGTTCTTTTTTCCCTTTTTGTTTCTTCCCCCAAAGTAGTTTCATGGGACGTAGATTGCCCTCTACTGGCCAAAAACAAAAAAACCAAAAAACTATGTATATTTTAACCAGTTAAAAATCTGACAAATTTTCCTGATTTTTTTTTTTTATCATCATGCATAAACAGAGCTTAAGTTCCCCTCTTTCCAATGGCATGATGCTTAAGGAACTGATTTTTTAATGAGTGAGTCATTTTGGGCACGTCTGGGTATCCCATTGATACCAGTGAAATAATGTGTGATCTTCAGAAGGGAACAGAGATCTTGCTCTTCTAACAGAAAGTGTGGTTGGGGATCACACACATCATAGTTACCCAGCTAGAACATGACCAATTGGCCATTTACAATGGTCACATGCTTGTAGTGTAGGACAACACTATAGTGTCATGGCACCTTTCTGAGGCTAAACTGGAAAGAAGTAGGTCACAGCTTTTCACCTGGACAGTAACCTTCAAGAAATGCCGTCTTCAGAGACAGTAATCAAAGTTACAAAGTATAAGCAATATCCTTGGATTTCTAAAGCAGCCTTACTGAGGTAAAGATTTACCTACCGTAGAATTTACCCATTTGAGATGTACAGTGTAATGATTTTTAGTAAACGTATAAAATTGTGCACTCTCACCGAAATCCAGTTTTAGAACATTTCCATCACCCCAAAAAGATTAGTGCCCATTTACAGTCTCTCCCGGTGTCTACCCCCACCTCCAGGCAACCTCTAGTCTGTGAGTAGTGTAGTTTCAAAGTATAAAAATTGAGACATTTTAGTTAAGTGGCAAAGCTAGTGGTCTAATCGATAAATGGTACTGGCATAAATGGCTACCATCTGGAAAAATATCCCACCTAACAAGCTCACCTCCGTAAACCTTCTCACCTCTTCGTTTTTATTATGCCAAGCAGCTCCGGCATCTTCCCCTCACTTACTGTAGGCGTCCTCATATCCAAGCTGCAAGGAGCTGTCCCACGGACATATTAAGGTGGCTCCAGGTATTGATGCTGAGTCACAGGAGGGTCCTAGGCCAGCAGATGCTCCCCTTTTCCAGCCTTATATTTTGCACACCCATTGCAACACTCCTGAGATCACTCCCACACGTCTTCCCCTAATTCCTGCCGGGGCGTGCTGGCCGCCTCTTCTTTCCGTGTGCAGACCATTGTTCCCAGTGCAGGAGCCGTGTTCCTCTGCTCTCAGTGTGCGGAGCTATGACACTGCCTATCAGCCTAGTGGGCGGCCCTCACAAAGCAGTCGTCGCCTCAGGTGACACAGCCTTCGCAGGGTCTCCAAGCAGGCGAAGTGGAGGGAGGAATGGCTACTTTCAGATGGGATGATTTCAGGGGCCCTGGAAGTTCAGGATTCTGAGCCTTGTCCACTGAGATGGCTCTACCCCAGTTCTCTGGGTCCCACTTTTCCTGACTTTGACATAATGGAACTATCTGAGACCATTGATTTAATTTACTTTGCAACTTTGCCTCCTTGATGGATTTTCAACTTGATTTCCAGCACGGTATGTCCTACAGCGGCAGCAGATATGGGGTCTCCTAAATGCTGCCCTGGAGGTGCTCTGGTTCTCACAGTTTACGGTTGGCTGACCTGCAGCTATCATTTTTTTTCCCAGGGTATCCAAAACAGTTACCAAAGCCAGTGAATGTCACAATCCTCATAATTACCATTTCCCTGTACTGCTCAAGTGCCACTCTCCACCTTCTGCCTGCACCTAATCCTAATCCTGGCAGGTAAGAACTCACTGGGGGGCTCTGTCCCTCGATGACCACCATAAATGGGGTCTTGCCTTTGGACTTGGGCGTGATCAGCTCCAAAATCCCATTCTGAAATTTTGCTTGCTAGGGCCATTTCTCATACTTTCTTAGCCTGATACCAACAGCAGGCAGAGACTGAGACACAGGCTTGCATGTAGGTGTGGTGTTTTGTTTTGTTTTTTGAGGACTGTGATCCCAGCAAGGCAGAAATTAGGACAGAAAAGCAGAAAAAGCCAATACAAAGGTACATTATTGAGGCATCCTCCCGCTTAGCTGCTAGTGTTTGAGGAGCTACTGGCATCTACCACAAAACTGACTGGAATCTACCAAAGAGAAATACTCATTTGGGGAAAGAAAGGGGGAAACGTTTATCTACTGGCTCCTATCCCCCACACTTCTGGGTTTTGCAGGGCCGAATACAAAAGTGCATTCCCAGGAAGTGAGAGTTAAGCAGCCTTCACCCCAAGGCAAGGCTCTGCAAAGCCAGTCAAAGCTTGCATGGAAGGGGATGCAGTGCTTTGGCTGAAGTAAGTAGGGCCAGGAGGATTTTGGAATGGTGCACTGTGCCCACCCTCCCTCCCTACGTAGCTTCTGCTCAATCCATTTTTGACCTTTTCTCCCGAGATCTTGCTACTCTCACTATGTTCAAGGATGATTTATCTATCACATCAGGATACGCCCCTTACCTGGAGGAAGTGTATTCCTGCTCCCATCTTGTGCCCCTGGGCCAGCTCCTTAAGCATCCCCCACCCCTGCACAGCTTCTCCCTAAGTAGCTTCTGCACCGGATTGGGACAGCCCTTAGAAGTTTTTTGAGGCTAAGGATTATCTAGCTCCCCAGTTTTGTTCAAAATGGGATTACCCATCATGACATCATTTCCATTAATCTTGTTTTGTATGACATCCTGGAGGAGAACTGGAACATTTCTGTCTCGTGCTGTCACACTCGTACTGGAATTCCTACATTGGTTCTTTAAGTCACAAGGAAATGGAAATGTCAGGTCCTTGGGTGAGAGAGGAGTCTGAAGGTTGCGCTTTCTCCAGGCTTCCTTCCACACAGGGCCAAACCCTATTCAGACTCTAATTGTGTCGATTTTAGCCCCTGCTGAAGGCAGGATGTTTCAGTTGTCTCCACAGTGCTGCCCCCAAAGCCCATGGTGGCTCCCCCAGCGAGGACCGAGGACACAGAGGAGCTCTGTCTGCACACACAGCCCAGCCTCTGTGCCGGCCATCAGCCGAGCATTCCCTGGGGGAGGGAGGACATGTTCTGACACATTTTATTATTTTCCCTCAAGGCAGAAAATATAAGCCCACGGCGATATCTTATTGCAACTCTTACCTCATTTGTGGCGGATATCTCCCTGTGCTTTTATAAAAACATAAAAATCAAGCAAGCATGATTTCTAACCAAAGAGGGACATTTTAACGTATTTTTTCTTGCATTACTGCATATGAGTGGCCTGTTTCCTAGGAAAAGATGAAAATGCTTCAAGTCTCTTGTTCAAAAATCATTGCAATAGTTTTTAATCTTTTCTGCTTTGCAGGAAGAGGGATTTTCCAAGTGTTTCCCATAGCCACTGACATATATTATCTCATTCAGCCATGCAACAAACCCGAGAAAGGTGGTGTTAGTCAGTCTTACACATGAAGGAACTGAGGCTCAGAATTCTAACTCGAGTTTTTCTGACTCCAAAACCCAGTCTCTCCTTGCACCATGAACACAGTTTTTCGAATAACTTGTATTGTGTGGGTGAGTGACACAGGTTTCCAAATTCAAAGCACCTGACTGCCCTCCCGCCACATTTACTAGCTTCGTTATGTTGAGTAGATTTCTTAAACCCTCTGTGCCTCAGTTTCTTTGTAAAATGAGAATATAATACTACCTACTTCATTGCTGTGATAGTTGGTTGAGGATTGAATGAGTTAACATAGTGAAGTATTTAAAATAGTGCTTGGGTGGCTTAGTCGGTTAAGTGTCTGCCTTCCGCTCACGTCATGATCCAGGGTCCTAGGATCAAGCCCCATGTTGAGCTTACTGCTCAGTGGGGAGTCTGCTTCTCCTTCTCCCTCTGTTCCTCACCCCCACCCCCAGCTTGTGCATGCTCGCTCTCTCTCAAATAAATAAAATCTTTAAAGAAAATAAAAATTAAAAAAATAAAATAATACTTGGCACAGAGTGGGCATATCATGTAGTTTAATAATATCAAACCAAAGGTCTCGGATTCTGGGACTAGAATCAGTTCTTCTGACTTTTGCTCCAAAGTCTTCCTCTATGAATCATTTCTGAAATGGTAAAGTTAATGGGAAAATGAATCGTATTTTCCAAATGCCCTATGCATCTCTTTTCAGCAAACTTTTATAACATTAAACAGTGACATTTGGCTATTTGGAGACTGTTTCCAATTTAGAATAATTCAAATGCGTTCACTAACTGATCATTTATTGCTCATGCCAGGGAGAGAGCAAGAGCTCACAAGGTTGGAGACATTGGAGCTTTAAAGAATGGAGGTGGTAAGGTAGGGAGACCAGATCCGTGGAGGCTGAGCAGACAGGACAAGACATACCCTGTGAGCCTTTGGAATGCTTATAGCTCATGCTTGTTCTACTCGATATAGTAGTGAAATGCTTGATTACAAATGACAGTAACCTAATATGTACTAAAACAAAAAAATGGAATAAATTCATACATGTAATTGGTAAGTTCAAGGACATACTTCAGGCAAGACGAAGTTTTAGGGGTTCAAGCAATGTCATTGGGGCGTCTCTCTCTCTCTTAAACTTCTCAGCTCTTATTTCTACTTCTCTTCATACATTGGCTTTATTCTATCCTGCCATCGAAAACGCTTGGCACATCATGGGAAGGTGATTGCTGAAAGATGCAAGTGTTCATCCTTGCAGGAAGAGGGGCCCTTTGTCTCCAGTATCTAAGTAGAAAAACCTCCTGGAAGAACTCTGACTGGTCTCGCTTGGATCCTTGTCCACCGATAGACCAGTCACTGTGGTCTAATGACTATGGTTAGGTGGATAGGGTCCCATGAGAGTCCTAGCCTTGGTCATTGCCCTCCGTTGTGGAAAAAAAGGGGCAAAGCTCTGCACTGGAGAATTAACAACTCTCCAACTGAGAAAGAAATGCTGGGCAAACAAAACCCCATCAATATCCTCCCTCTCCCTTATATTCAATCTCAGTCTCTCTCAATTGTTCTCTTCCTCTTTCCCCTCCAGTTTTGTTTCCATCTGGTTTCTGGCACTTGTTTTATTTAACTGTCATAATCTCACCTGCCCTTAGATTTAATCTACATCAGATCCCCTGACTCCTTATTCTTGTCTGCAGCTCAAGGATTGTGGCTCAGATGTGCTCTTCGACTCTTTCTGCTTTTGACAACTACCTTAAGTAAGATGTCCTTTGCCAAGCCTATGGAGCCCAGCTTCTAGTACCAGTTTCATCTTCCCAATTCCATGGAGCTTCCCAGAACTAGAGATCTTGTGTGACATCAGGATGTATTTAGGGTTCATGTGGCTGATAGCGGTAAGGCTTCAGTTTATATAAATGCACTGAAGACAATGAGGTGTGGGATTTAAAGAACACTGGAATGGGAGGGACAGGTATGAGAATTAAATAATATATCAATAAGAACGTTGCTGTGGCTCAGGTCCTGGGAAAGCTTTGGGACTTTGAGGTTAAAAGGAAAGAGGATCACTCCAGAGCGCTTAGGAAATATGGGGGCATCAATATTGCTTCCTTTTATTTGGAGGATGGGTTGAAAGGTCTCTGCAGATAAACTGAAAATTTCTTCTCCACATCTTTATTTTTTGCAATTTGTTGAAGATCATAAGTTCATTCATTTTGTAGTGTGTTCTGTATGTTCCTAATAATTTGGTGGTTGGATCTAGAGAAGTAGCTTGATCAAATTCAAGCTTGAACTTTCAACAAGACTGTCTCTTGTGTGTTCTTTCATCAAGAGGCATTTAATCTTTGATCAGTCCTCTTTTTTATGATTTTGGCAGTCATCGATGATCATTCCTTAGGTATATTAATAGGAATTATGAAGTAATGATACTCTAATTCTGTCATTCCTTCTTTACTTATTTTCCAGAACACTTCTATAAAGAGAAAATTCCTTTTATTTGCTATTCATTTCCCAGTGGAACAGTGTATATAGGAAAGGCAGGATAAATTCTTGATTTTTGTTCATTAGCATTTCTAGTAGTGACCAATAGTTTTTTGTAAGTACCATTATGAATCCATGGATCTAAACATTTTTAATATGTTTCAATTGTTAGAGTTATCCTTACTGTTACTCAGATTGCCCCTAATTTGGCCAGTGTGAATCCCATCAACTTGGCTTCTGAGTCCTTTTGCTGCAACTCTAGGATTCTCTGCTAGCGTCCTTGCTTTCTGGTAAGTAGTGTACAGGCTCATCTGGTTTCTTGCCCCAGAACTGGAATTGGCCATTGCTTTAAGGAGTCCTGGTTCCTTTGAGGAAGGAGATAGAATATCAAGACCATAGGCGAGGTACGAGGGAGTTATCTTCTAAATTAACAAGAAGGCCAGGACATTCAATTACAATTTACATAAGTACTATATAGGCTCTGATAGTTAGTAATTATGTGAAAAGGCTCTACAGATTTTCAGAAACTTTGTAGGGTATAATAGAGTTTTCCAGAGAAACAGAACCCAATAGTTTGTCTGTCAGGGTATCTGTCTGTCTATCTACACATGTATGTAATAGAGATTATTTTATGAGGAATTAGGTTATGTGATTATGGAGGCTGGGAAGTCCCACAATCTGCTGTCTGCAAGCTGGAGAACTGGGAAAGTCAGTGATGTCATTCTAGTCCAAGTCTGAAGGCCTGAGAACCAGGAAAGCTGATGGTACAAATCCCAGTCCAAGGAAAGGAGAAGACTGATGTCCCAGCCTGCACAGATAGGCAGGAAGGAAATGAATCCTATGTCCTCTGATTTTTGTTCTATTCAGGCCCTCGATGGATTAGATGATGCCCACCCACATTGGGCAGGGCAAGCTACTGTAATGAATCCACAGATTCAATGCTGATCTCATCCAGAAACACCCTCACAGACACACCCAGAAATAATGTTTAATCTGGCTGGGTGGCCTATAAAATTGACATCACAGAGGCTATGTTTGACAATACAGGTATGTTCACATAGTTTTGTGGAATGCCCCCGAATTACCTCTGGAATGTCCTCAGGGACTTCTTCAAAATGCAGGCTGTTCTCCACAAGGGCTGAAGCTCAGGCATGGTAACAGACTGATGGGGCTGCTGAATTGGTGGGACATGCTAAATGAACAGAGAAATCAAACCGTGCTTTCAAATACAAGCCTAGAATTGAGGTCGTTGGGCCAGATGCTTCGGATTTCAGGCACTGATTGGTATGAGCAAGCTCTTTCTCATATGGGCAGCCCTATGTAATAGGCCTCAGGAGGACTGGTGCCTAGGCTTTATTTATTTAACAATGGTTCAACATTCACCCAAGCAATGTGGGATGCCAGCTGGTGGGAAACCGTCACACAGGCCGAAAAGACCATATCATCTGATCTATATGGTTTTTGTGTAGGTAAGCTATACAGAAAGCTAAATTTTAATCTCAGTGTGTTTAACCTGAATTCAGCTAGTTGTCGATTATAAATGCAGATTCACCATGCTCTGATGACCTGATGCAATAATTTCCTCCTACCAGGAGGTTGAAATGCACCTTTGTGCCGGTCAAATTCTCTCTTCCCTGGACATTGCAAGAGACTGTCCAAGTTGTAAGAAAAGCAAGACTCTCCTTTATTAAATGTTCACAACACCACCTCCACTTTTCTCTTAAAGATATGGCATTTTATGTGCTTTCTAATGCAGGTCAGCTAGAGCGTTCTGGAATCTTTAGCTGGGGAATTCTAGGCCTTGCACTCAGCATTTGTTTAAGTGAATGAAGACTTTGAGTGGCCCTTGTCCATGCATCTAAAGAGAGTCATTGGCTTTGCTTTCCAAAAATGATTGACTTCATTCTTCTGACCTGAGGAGGGACAGTGGACACTTCAGAAGGAACATCTAATTACAGAGCTGATTGGTTTCTGAGAATGTCAATCACAGTTGCATGTTTGGGGCTATCACCAATGTCAGAGTAAGGGTAGGGAATGACTAAATGCAACTGATGGTCAGACCCTGAGATAGTGTGATGTCATGTTTTACAGCTAACATTGGAGCAGGGCAGCTCTTAAGTGGGGCTTATGCCATATTTTCAAGTCTCTCTAACTAGTACAGTCATGAGAAAACATATCCCTTCAAAATTTTTACTGAGGAGGTTGGCTACGTTGTCAATTCTGAAGGAACACAGAACTTTCTTTCACCTTCACCCCACATCAATTTATAGAGGAGAGGGAGCTTGGGTTAAAAAAATGACACAATTAGACAAACATACATAGGAGTAGAATTTCTTGTGGGTGGTTAAATGAATTATAAATAACATTAAGTACATATTATGTGCTAGGAATAGTGCTAAACATTTACATGGGTGGTTTCTCACAGTTCCTCATAACAACCTAATTAGGTAAGAACTGTTATTTTAATTAATTAATTTATTCTTTTTAATAGGTTCCACACCTAATGTGGGGCTTGAACTCATGACCCCAATGAGTCATGAGTTCTATAGTGACTGAGCCAGCCAGGTCCTCCCCCCACCCAAGAGCTGTTATTGATCCCTGTCTTAGTTCAGGCTGCTATAACAAAAATACCACATTTATTTCTCACAATTCTAGAGGCTGGGAAGTCAAAGATCAAGGTGCCAGCCGATTTGGCATCTGGTGGGAGCCTGCTTCCTGGTCCACAGACAGCCATCTTCTCACGGTGTCATCATTTGGCAGAAGGGGCAAGAGAGGAAGAGTCCTCAGTTCCCTCTGTGGTGGGAGTTCTCCCTAGGGATGCCGAGAGGGCCACACAGAGAACCCCAGTTCTAGGTTCAAGCCTCAATGACAGTTTCCATGCAGCAAACCCTTTTGAAACCCATTACCCAGAAAGCCTGCACCACTCCTTGCTTCTGACAGGCTGCTATTATTGGTAATAACATTTGTAACAGTACATTTTTAAAAGAAGTCTTCTTTCTGTTCCTTTTTTTGCTTAGTGTTAAGGCAACTATAAATTAGGGGAGCCCAAACTGAGCATCAGGAGGCAGAGTGAAAAAGACCACCAGATGGGGGTCTCCACCGGATGGAGGGACCCTGCATGTCACTTCTTTTTTCTTGGATCTTGGTTTCCTTGTCTAAAATGATGTGTTAGGCTAGACCAAAGTCCCAGTCAGAATCTCTGGGTTGTGGTCCTGAAGTCATCTGTAGACATTCCATGGGTGAGAGGCAATACTGAGAAGGGCTTACTGAGAGGTGTAAGGCTAGTGCCCTTCAGGTTTTCCTTCGATGCTTTGGAACGACAACTTCCCTCCTTTTGTACTGAACCCTTTCACTGGGAGGCTCATGCTGTCTGGCTTTCCCTGTCTTTATTGTCCTTTCTGCCACTTACCTCCCACCTCAGGCACTGATGACTTTGAGATGTGACTCAGAGACTTCCTTGCCACTATGTCATTTTCATCCTCATTATGTTCACTGTCTGCATGAATAGCCAGTCCAACTTTCTAGACCTCAAACTCTGGTATTTTCACCTCCAATGACCTTCTGCTCCACAACCACCACTCAGAACTGAGTTTCCTCTTAGATCTTAAACTGTAGTAACCTGTCTCTGCCTACATTCCATGGTCCTCCACTCTCACCAGCTTCTAGCCAGCACCTTGGTCTCCTTTGTCTTCCTGCCATGTCTCTGGCAGCTTCTCATCCTGTCCAGCCCCATGATGCATCCAACTGTGTGTTTTCTTCTTTCTTGCCCTACGGTCGCCAACCATGCTGGAGAAGATCGCACAGCAGTGCGGATGTACGCCATAAAAACGTGTGTTTTCTCACTCTAGCCAAGGACTTAACAGTGCCTAGCAGTACTTCCGTCTTCCCTTCCCCTTCCTCACACCAGCTGTTTTGGACTCGTACCACAACCCTCAGAGCACTTGTCTGTCCACTGTGCCATCTTAATCACTTTCAGTAGACAACCTCTCCCCTAAGCTGGAAAATGCTTAAATTCCTGTCCTCCCTTACAATTGCCAACTTAGCAATATCCCGTGGAAGAGTTTTTTTTTCCTCCTGTGAAGGATTCATTCCTCCACTTGAATTTTGGATTCTACCCCTGTGACAGAATAATTTACTGTGATATTAATTTGTGCTTGTTCTATGTTCCTCACCTATCCCCACCTGCATCACCCTTTACCTCAGAGATATTTTGGGGTAAGGTGAAAAACAGAGGTTGCAGGAAATCCTGTTCTCTGCCAGTACTCAAGCTTTTTGAAGGGGGAGGGGGAGGTAGAGAAGGGATAGCCTATAAAGGCGAGAAAAAGGGAGAATCATTTCCTGCATATCCAAAGGATCCTGGAGGTGGAGAGGAGAGGGAAACCCCCACCAGTAATGGGGACTTAGTGACAGCATGTGGGGAATGCTGGCTTGACTGTGTGATAAATCTAAGGATGTTGACGACTGGCCTACGGGCTCAGAGTCTCCTTCAAAGCAGATTGAGCCCTGTAGGCCTGAAGAATGAGCATCTCTGTGTTCTCTGCTAACCACTGTCACTAAGCAGAGAGGCTATCCAGATGTTTTGATGTTGTGCTAGGACTCTTGCATGATTTGGGGGAGGTGGGAGAGCCCCAGTATTGATTGGGATTGAATTTTTCACCAAAGAGTTAATTTGCTAAGGAACTATGATATAAGTTGGTTTGCAAAGTTTATGCCCCTCAACTCCCCTTCCAAACCTCAAGGACCTCATTCTCTCAATGAACACCTCTTTCCCCTCTTTCGTACCTCGGCTGTACCTCTTCTGCTGGTTCCTTCCTCTCAATACGTAAGCACCTTCAGACCTCCCTCGTCTTGAAAAGATTCCCTTCCCTGAACCCCACGCCTTCCTTAACTATCTTTCCAACTCTCTCCTTCTCTTCATAGGTATCTTCTTAAAATAAAGGTCTCCTTGGGTCACATCCATCTCATCCCTTCTACTCTGCCAACTCTGGCTTCTTCGCTCAGCACTCCATGGAACCACCCTGCTTAAGGATACCAAGGGTGTCCTTTTCTGACCCTGTTTCACTTTTGTCGTCTGTGGTAGGAAGTTGCCTTCTGGAACCTTTCTGTTTCTTTGGCATTTGTGACACCTCATTCTCTTTGCTTTCTTCCTTTGCTGTTTCTTAGAATCAATGTGGCTTTTCTTCCTATCTGTCTTGGAATGTTGGTCATCACAAGCCCTTCCTAACCCTCTTCTCTCGTCTCCCTTGCTCTATATATGGTCCCAAAAGAGTGACCAGCTCTATGGCCGTGGCTTCAATTACCATGTTCATATGAGTATGTAGAAAATTTTTATCTTCAATCCAGATTTTCTGAGCTTCAGATGTAAAATTCAATGGATTCCTGGTTCTTACTTTGCTCCTCAAACCCAGAGAATTCATCACTTCCATCCTCCATCCCATCCTTGATGTGCTACTTCTCCTAAATTCTATATGTCAAAGAACGAGATGTCCATCCACTTTATTTTCCAAGCCCTAAAGTTGGGATTCACTGTTGACTCCTCCCTTCATCTCATCTTCTAGCTCCCCCCATAAATGACCATATCCTGTCCATTTTACTTTCTAAATATTTTTTAATACCAACCTTATATTCCATTCTTAGCAGTTCAGAGATCAGGCCCTAATCTCGGCCTCCCTTTCCCATTCACGCTTAACTTTTGCAAGTATCCCAGGTGGCCTTCTGGCCCCTCATCTTACCCTCTTGTATTAATTATTTGCTTGTTATCAGCCTGATCTTTCTGAAATGCAAATTTCATTGTGTTACAGCTTTCATAACACCTTCCACTATTCCTCAAGTCACAGAACAAGGATTGTATCAATGAGCATGTTTTGGCTATAAATAACAGAGTATGTAACCAAGAGTGGCTTAAGTCATAAAGGTTATTTTTTCTCTCATAATAAGTCCACAGATGTGTGGTCCCAGGCAGGGGTGGTTCAGCAGCTCTGTAATGTCATCCTCACTGTGCTGGTGACGTCACCATTCATAGCCACTAGATGGCTGCTACAGCTCCAGTGATCACACCTTCACAAGACAACTTCAACACGCAGATTAAGAGCGGTGTGCTCTCTTCCTGAGTGTCTCCTCTTTTATCACGAAAGAAATGATACCTCCTGGCATATGATCCCTTTCATCTCATTGGCCAGGATCGGGTCACATGGCCATGTCTGGCCATTAGAGAAGTTAGAAATGTCAGCATTGGGTACTTTCTGCCGCCAAATGAAAACAGACCAGCAAGGGAAAACAGATGAGGCTGCCGGTTGAGTAGACAACCAATAGTAATTGTCCCAGCTTTCAACGCCTGGAGTCCTTAAGTATGTTCTCTCTCACCTTTATGCCTGTGCCTCTGTGGCTCTGTACGCCACACTACTCCCTTCATCTGGCTAACTCCCACCCCCTTTACAAACCTCAGCTCAGGCATCACCCCACATCCCTGCATGATGGGATGGGATACATGCACATCTTGTGTTCTAGATTGTATCATTTACCCTACCCTGTTGTAATTCCAAACTTTGGATCCTCATAGTAATCTTTAATTCCCTCAAAACAGGGACTGAACAGGACTTTCCCTTCATTATAGCCACATTCTGTTTTCTTTGAAGGGACTGGAATTTTTTTTAATAATCCCGTTTATGAATTTAAATATAAAGCTGCTACCTCTGTGATTCCCGCCCCCTCCCCCATGATTTTGTTAGCCGTCAATAACCAGTAGAGGGCACCCTGGCCTTTGAGTAAAGTTCCCTTTTGCGCTCCTTGGGTTCCTTTAGAATTAAGTTTGCTTTTATTTTTATTTTTCCTCAAAGATGTGCCGATTTTTAGTTTCTTGATCAAAAGACTGAAATCATGCATTCGTTATCTAAACTTATATTT
The DNA here is from genome assembly GCF_024610735.1 of Ursus americanus. Lineage (NCBI taxonomy): Eukaryota > Metazoa > Chordata > Mammalia > Carnivora > Ursidae > Ursus > Ursus americanus. The sequence goes on along the minus strand of NC_142144.1, from coordinate 49,053,881 downwards.
GTTTGCATAATGCATCCATGGACTGTATCTATGACATTCAGAGTTAGGATATGCCTTTACTTACCTTCTGAAGTTTATGGCTAAAATGATGCCCATTCTAAATCCCCCTCCTGGGGCAGAGCTGACGCAGCTGCTGAGTTCTCGACAGTAGCTGAAGTGGTCTGAAGAGCATAATCTGGTGCCTTGAAAATGTACTAAGCGTTCACCAGATCCAAAGCCTGCTCCCATCCCTTACTTTGTGGGAGATCACGTAGGGCAGCTTGGCCCACAGTGATTTTGATGAGTTGCAAGAGTAAATGTAAATGTTATTTCAGGACTGGGGCAGGGGTGGGGTGAGTCTGGGTTAGGAAGTGAGAATAGCGTATCATTCATTCGGTCAGCCAGTTCTTCACACGTTGGAGAAACTTCCATGTGCCTGACATTATTCCAGTCACAGGGATATAGCAGTAAATAAAACAGATTAAATCCTTGACCTCATGGAGTTTACATTCCAGGGAGGGAGATAAACGAATAAACAAATGCATAACAAAATATCAGGAAAAAATCTCATGGGAAAAAATCAATAAAGCATGCTAAAGGGTTGCAGGGGGTGCTATTTAGGTAAATGCCATTAAGGGAAGAACATTCTAGACAGAGGATTCAGCAAGTGCAGGGACCCCAGTGCAGGAGAGTGCCTGGTGTGTACAAGGGATTGAAAAGAGGCCAAAGCGGCTGGAGCAGGGTTGCAGAGGGAAGGTGGTGGGAGATAGGTCATAGGTCAAAAAAGCAACAGGGGAGGGACAAGGAGGGTCTGGGAGGACCACAAGTTTCTTGTCAGTGTGATGAGAAACCGTGGGAGCAGCGAAGCCAGCCAGAAGGTCCTTGCAGAGTCCAGGACAGCAGGTTGGTGGCTGGACTGTGGTGGCAGCAGCAGACGTGGCAGGCAGTGGTCACATTAGGAAGCATTTGGAAGATTTTAAAGATGGAGTTTCTGGGACTGACAATGGATTGATTATGTAAAGGGTGTATATGAAAGAGAGAGAGCTTGGTCAAATCCAAGGTCTCATTTTTCACTTTCGTTTCTGAGGATGCAGTTTAAACCGAGATCAAACCAGTCATCTATCTTTGACTCTTGTACCCTTAACCCCAAGCCTAGCATCAAACAGCTGTTGTTTATGCTGCTGTTAGCAGTGAGGAGCCCTGATTTCAGATAACAGGCCCATGGCGTGGGGGCTTCCTTCGTTGTTCTACAATTGACAGCAGTCTGTTGGTCAGGTTGGGATAATCTGTAAGATGTAACCCCAGAGCTTTTACCTTCAGTAGCCTCTGTTTCCCTCCCACTCTCTTTTCTACTCTTTTACCTGGAATGCAGCATTTCATTTTGTTAGCTGAAGCAAGCCTCCGTAAATATTGATCCCTATGGCCCAAGAAAGAGCATTTTCTATCCCTTCCAAAAAAGTGCAATGGAATCTCAGTGTGACATTTGTCATGATCTCAAGATAGGTTGGCAGAAAGCATCGATCAGGGCTGATTATACTATTTTTCGGTCCTGTGCCTGTAATTCCGGGAGCTGCCACCAAGTGGCGCCTGCAAAGTCTAACAGGGTAGGCCTCCTCAGGCACCCTTAACACAGTAGTGGGATGAAAGGGCAAAATCCAGTCTCACTCTTTCTTCCCTCCGTCCCCCACACCAAAGAACTTGCAGTTTATAGAAATGAACCTCATTAAAAACTATACTCAATAACTTGGGAAGAATAATAGCATAGTAATTCACAATGAAAAAAGCCTGTCTTTTATATGCTTCCCGATCTCTCTCCTCTGCTGCTCACTGCTTGTTTTAGACCCCTCCTGCTCAGACCACCCCCATTCCCACAAGAGCCTCCCAGTTGCATCCCTGCCTCTCGCCAGTCATACCCTTTTTTTACCCTACAGTGATCTTTCCAAATTATAATTTTGATCATGTCACTTTCCCCCTAAAAATGCTGCCCCCATTGTCTACAGAACAAGCCCTGAGCTTTAAGTCCTTCCTAATCTGGGTCCGATTTACCTGTATCTTTGCATCTTCTCCCACCGCATCATTTCGACTCCGTGTTCTATTGATACTGGCCACACTTGGAGTTCCTTCAGTAAGATTAAGATGTAAATCCAAGCCTTTGATTTTCTCTGTGTTGTTCCTTTTGCCTTCAATGCTCTTTCCTTTTTCCCTGAAAACTCCATACTGATTCTCCAGTGCTTGGCTCAAAGCACCTCTTCCATAAGACCTTACACAGCTCCCTCCTGACAGGTTCTCTCCATGCTGCCATAGCAATTTTTTAAAGTCTCATGTGACCCTCTTACAGCGCAGAAGCTAATAACCAAAGCCGGTATTTGTTAGGAGCTTTCTATGTGCAAGGGGCTCCATGAGGCCCTTTCTCTTGACCATAATGTGAATATATGTCTCCCATACGAGACTGCTTGAGTGTCAAGTTCTGTTTACATCCTGTAACCCTTCAGGCTTTAGTAATATATCAGAGGCATAGGAGATGCTTACTAGTTGTCCATTGATTAAAGACCCAAAGATTTTGGTTTTGACCTTGTTCGTTCTCAAGCACTTCCAGATGATTGTAAGAATACTGGAAAGACCTTGTAAGAGTTACTATTAGAATTCTGAAAAGACTAAAATATGGCCCTTTGCATTGGGATGAGGTTTGGAGAAATGCCTCATTCCCCAAAGGCCACACCACAGTTTACCACAGAGGGAAAACCAACTCACTCCTCTCTCCTATTAAGAGCATTTCCAGCTTCCTGGCATTGCAGATCTAACATGTTTTGGGTAAGGAGATGAAATGCAATTGAGTTACCCAGTGTGGTGTTGCGAGGGTCTATTCGCATGTATGCTAAATAAGTAACTCCGTTGTCTTCCCTTCCCCTTCTCCCTTGTGCAAGTTAACATGTTTTAAGAAGTTCCGGTATAAAAATAGAGAACAAGTAAAAATGTTTTTCTTCACTCTGAAAAGTTGCAAGGGATACTAGGAGTTTCTATTCAGTTCTCTGGAATTAAGAATGTCACAAATATAGGGAATGATGTGGATTCAGCTTTCTTCTCAAGCTGCTTTGGACCAGAAGGATGGAACATCTGCAAACACCTGCTTGTTCTAGTAACTGCCGGGGAAAGTAGCTAATCTAAATTCCTACCATGGGAACTCTAGGATGTGAAGGAATATTTTTTCCATGATGAGAAAGAGAAGGTTAAAAAAAAAAAGGAGATATTTGCATGACAGGCTGATTGGTAGCGGTGTAGTCAGGCCCTTCGAAACCTGGATTAAGACTCTTAAAGAATGTAAGGAGACCAAAATTCATGCCCGTGTAAGGGTGCAAAAATTTTTCCCTTCTTCCCTTCTAGGTTCTTTGGCTTGTCTAATAATGAAATTGGTACAAGACAGATTAGCAGGAGAAAAACAAACAAATTTCATAGCCTAGGAGCCCCATCAAACTATGCCAGCAGTGGTAGTGGCCTGGGAATACCAAAGCGAGGAAGGCCTTTTGAGAGGACATGTTTGGAAAACAAAGGTTCCCCTGTTATGGAAGATTATCTCTGGCAATAGCTCTCCTCCTGGTGCAGGACCCTTTTCCAATGTAAATTGAAGAGTTGAGTGGGAAGCAAAGAATTTTTCCTGAGTCAGCTAGGTTTTGGTTGCCTTTAGCTCAAAATAATGCTCAAGCCAAAATGACGTATTTTGGGGTGACAAATTCTCCCCATCACCTGCCTCTGGGATGAGTGCCTAGATATGCAGAGATACCCTGCAGAGAACCACAGGAGTATAGCCTAGCATAGAGCCAGAGGGGAATGTTTAGTGTAAACCGAGGCAGCCCCATTCCAATGCCTTTCAAACAGACCCCAGGAAACTTGGACCTGAATTTCTCAAGACAGGAGACTAAAAATACCAGCAGGGTATGTTCCTGTCCCGCAGCCTAACAAGGAGACACAAATATTGGTGTGAAATGAAGATTTTCCCATCCATTCCAGAAAAGGAAAACAGAATCAGTAGCAGCTACCAAAGGAAGCCCCCCATGGGGCAAGCAAAGAGCCCCCACAGTGGTGGTGGGAGCACCTTAGTGGCACCACAGGTGATCAACCTGGTAAGAGAAGAATTTCAAGAGACTTGGACTTCCGCTCATTTTACCGGATGGATGTCCAAGGGAAGCTGCAGTTAGGTTCCTCATTTAGGGATTAAGGAAGCATAAGAAATGTAGAAAAACACAAAACACTGAACAAACCATCCATAAGGTATACTGTCTAGCCATTATGTCTAGACATGACGGGGTTCTTACTTACTAATCTGGCGAGTGTGTGTGCTGGGGGAAGGTGGGGCTTAGGAAGTTTTCCCTAGAGTTCTTGCTATGGTGTCTTATAATTTACTGTTTGCGTGTCTGTCTCTCTTGCCAGATTGTGAACTATTTGTGAGAAAGAAGCAAACATTTTTGTGTCTCTAGAACCTAACTGAGAACCTAGACTGAGGGTTGGTTATCAAATCTTGGTGAGGGGTGCCTGGATGGCACAGTGGGTTAAGCCGCCGACTCTTGGTTTCTGCTCAGGTTGTGATCTCAGGGTTGTGAGATTGAGCCCTACGTCAGTCAGTCTCTGTGCTCAGCACTGAGTCTATGTGAGATCCTCTGCCTCTGCTCTTCCCCCACTTGCATTCTGTCTCTCTCGCTCTCTCAAATAAAATAAATAAATAAATAAAACCTTTAAAAACCAAAACAAAAAATCTTGAATGAATCAAAGAGTGAATGGGTAAGGACATGCTTTGGTTCTCTCTTTGCCCCTGAAGCCTGAGTCCACATACAGATTTTGTTACCAACTCGGGTCCTTGGGCTCTTCAAGCAAAGAACTTCACTAAGACCAAACAGGAATTCCAGGCAAGAATTTTACTGGGGCTTATCTTCTGAGCAAGGGAGATAGCACAAAGCAAAGGGTCCTTCAGGCTGACTCCCCAAAGGCCAGGGAAAGTTTTAAAAGAGGCTAAGGCGGGAAAGGAGTGACTTCTAAGCATGGAGAGGCAGGAAGAAAGTTGTGCATGTAGACACAGTGGACAGCTCATGCTGTCATGAGTGGCATGTCCTTAGCATGCTAAATCTCCATCCCGGGCATGAGTTTTAGTATTATAATGGGGGGAAAGGTTAGTGCTGGGGTCCACCTTGGCACAGACTGGTTTGGCCAGGTCTTAGCGTCTGTAGTCAAGTTCCTCCTTTGGTAAGCGTTCTGCTTCTGCATTCCTGAAGGATACGCTACTCCAGAGGCATAGGGCTTGACAGTCGGGGTTGAAGGGACCCGAGTCCAGTCCCTGCTGTATTGCATTTCTAAAAAGTATTTCTGTAAAAGCTGAGAAAGTTTACCACTAGCACAGTCTTTTACATTTTAAAGGTGTAGGATTGAGAACAATTGCTTATATGTGCTGATGGAGCTGGAAAAGGCTGATTCATGATTGACAGGTCCCTTCAGTGGGCAGGAGATGACGACTCTTTTGACATGTGCCTCTGGATGCTCTCTGAAGACAGCCCAGCTTCCCATGGCTCTGACAGAGGACCAAAGCACCACTCCTCTCGAATTCAACACTTTTATACCGTAGTTCATGTGATTTTCAGGCTCTGGGAATGGGGGCGTCAAAGGGAGCTGTGGCAGAGCGAGTGTATGGGGACCCTGCAACAGCTTCCTGCGTGGAACCATGCGTATCTATGTGAAGTTCAGTACAGCTCAAGCAGATTGGCAGTGTGTGTTTATTTGGTTTTGTTTACTTTGCTTTATTATAAGCTTGTTATCAACATCATCATCGTCGTCGTCATCATCACCACCATCAAAACACCTGTGAGGGTAATTTAGGTTTTAAACAAGCAAACCACAAATTCAGGCAAGCCCATAAGTGTGCTCAAGAACAGACAGTTGGTAGAGGTTACACTCTTGAACCCAGTCTCTGTGAGGATGGACATCAAATGGAGAGCTTGGGAGAGGTATCTTTTCGTGATGAACATCTTTGTCTTTCAAGAGGAACTTGAACACAACTTACCCCTATGGATGGGCTATGGAGAATCTCTGAATGGGACCTCTGTCAGCAAGAAACTCACTCTTGTTTCTGGGATAATTATAAATTAGTTGACAAGTTTCTGTGATTCCCAAACGATGAGAACATTTTATCATGCTGCAGTTATTTTAGCCTGTGCTAGGGTGGAATTGTTTCCGTCCACAGCTGTTTTTCAGCACTTCACAATTACCCCACTCTGCTAAATTGCTTTAAAAGTAATTAGATTTGAATGATTTAATTATGATGATTACGATTTCTGTAAGATTTGCAAGTCTCTAACATTTAAGCTTCTACAAGACACTGTGACACTTGCATCTCATGGAAGGAGATTAATAGGTAGTTGGGTGACCCAGGAAGTTTAGAACCTGTCTTGCCCCAGCCTCTTGCCCCTGGAACTGGAGGGAGAAAAGGATGAGTAGAGGCAGAGGGCCTGCTGGGGCCTCACCTGGTCTCTGACTTGGCTGGCTTGAGGACTCAGACAGTCTCTCTCACCTGGAGTGTGCTGGCCTAAGGCTCAGCTCCCCAGCAGAAGGGGGACTTCCTGGATTCCATTTTCTCTTCAGTCTCTGAGACTCACCCTTAAGGGGGAGGAAGGGCGAGCCCAAGGAAAAAGTGCCCCAAGAAACAGAAGGGGCCAAATGCTGCAGGCAGCTTTATAAGCAAGAAATTCTTGTTCACTTGAAGAAGCCTGTTGAGTCAGACTGAGGGGTTGCCAGGGCGGTGGAAGCTAACAGCAACAAAAAAGGAAGAAAAGCTGCCATCAGAAAACAATACTCCAAAACTGTGTCTTCCTGTAAAACATTTTCATAAGCATGGTGGTGTCCCTGGATTTACTCTTCAGTAAACAGAGAAGTGATGCATATCATTGAATCAGTTTGGTCCAAAGTTAGTGTTGTATTAATGATAGACCTTACAGTCTTTGGACTAAATCTGCTTTATAGGAATGAAATAATTATATGGAAACATCCAAATACTGTTTCACAGTTATTCAAACAGTGAACATGTGTTAAACATGTTTTTTACTGTAGCTGCCCAAATCTGGCTAGTCATTGGAAACACCTGGGGAGCTTTCAGTTGAGCCCTTAGAAATCTGTATTTTTCAAAGTTACCGGGTCTTTGCTGTAACTGTGCCATGCTGCCTCTGCAAAGAGCCATTTTGTTTATGTTCCTTATTTAAGCACTTTTCTCTATGTTTTTCTTCTAAAACCCAACTATTCTTTAGGCCTTGTCTTTGCTGAGACCTTTTTTGAGTACCTGATTGAGCAAAGTGCTCTATTATCTGAATACTTACAGAATCAATTTCCCATCTTCTATCCTTACTCATTTTTGAGGTCTGTAAACCTCGTTCCCTCAGACCTGGAGACAATCAAGTATATAACTCTCTAAGATCTCCAAGAGATCAATGGCCACACAAACAGATGTTCAATGTACATCTATTACTTTTTTTTTAAATAGAATTTCAAACCTAAATTGATGAATGTTAAATACTTCAGCTTTGAGCCTACTTAGAAATTCATCTATTGCTAAGGAGAACATGAAATTACTGTGAAATTGGTGGTCTAAATGGCAGTAGTGGGGATTCTCTTACAGAAGGAGCTTTCTAAGCCTAGGGCTGGGTAACACCAAAATGTATTGGAGGCTCTTTCTGTGCAGATCTCAAAGGTAAGCCAGTCTCTGGGATAGCTAGGTGGATTAAGGAGCTGAATGAGAAGGTCCATATTGAGATTCTTACATGAAGTAGCTCAGTACAGGCAGTTTTCCCTTGCATGGCTCCAATATGCATACATTTCAGTTACTAAAATTTAGTTAAACAACAACAGTCCCACAAAAATATTAAAAAATTATCATAGTGTCCTAAGGAATTACAAAATAATTTATGACTAAGTCCAGGTGACAAATAACTATGTGAATAACATGCACGTCATGTCAGTAACCAGTCATGTCATTTATATCGAAGTCTGCCAGTGACTGGTCAATACACACCTGGTTTTCAGTTTGCACAGGCAGCAAAGCATGTAGTTGTGTTCCCTCCTCATCTGCCCGTGATAAACCCACATGACATTCTATAAAAATGGATAATCAAGAGGGATTTGACCAATAAAAATGAAAGGGCAAAGAAGAAATGAAAAGCAGTGAAATCTGAATCCAACACAAATGGAGCCATAGAAGGATTGTTGACTGTGGGAATATTGACCCTGCTTTCCGAGAGATTCTGAGCAGGCAGCTGGAAGAACTTAGGGAAGATGAAATTATGGATCTAAATTAAGGAAAGTGTTTGTGATGTAAAGGATGAAGATACCCCCGAGGAAATGGGGATATTTGGCAAAGAACTTCACATTAAAGGAACTCTCAGAAATATTTCATGGCACTGGAAGAGCTGAGGGTATAATATTGGAAGTAGCTCCTAATATGGAAAAGAGTATGACAGTTCATCAACATATGAACTACGCTTGCTCTTTATCCTAAATTACATGATGAGGAAGAGAAGGCAAACACTGTTCAAACTGCTCTTGACAGGTTTTTATACTAACAAAACATTTTGATTTTCAATGTTCCTGATGTTTTAAATTACAATGTACTGAATAAATATTAGTTTTACTATTTCTTTTCATTTCCCTATCCACTTATAACAAACAATAAGAGAGTTTTTAATATTTTGATAAATTCTTTAAAGCTCACAGAACAATTGTATTTTTTTCTTTGATTACTAAGATTGCTTTGCATGGTTTCAGATTATATGGTCATTTTTATAGTCCTGCACTGCATGCAAAGTGCGCAAATGGTGAACTACCTGCTTAAGTCAAAGTAGACTGCTATAAATTAAGAATTCTTATTGTAATATCTACAGTAAACACCAAAAATAAAAGTCACATTAAAAAGGTATAGCTAAAAAGCTAGAGAAGAATTCAAAGAGATTATTTAAAATTAATCAATTCAAAAGGAAGTAGGAAATGAAAAATAGTGAAACAAGAACACCTTTTTAGATAGCAAAAAGATGACAAACTTAAAGCCATCTATAGCGATGATTACATTAAGTGTACACGTACTAACCACCTTAATTAAGTCAGAGATTGTCAGAATAGTAAAAAAAATCAAGTGTCAACTATATGCTAATTTCAAAAGACACAATTTAACGTAAAGACACTAATAGACAAAGGTAGAAGCATAGGAAAAAGACGTTTTATACACATAAGTATAAGAATGGTAGTATAGCTTTTTGATATCAAATGTAGTAGACATCAAGCAAAGAGATTATCAGAGATAATGACGGAACTTCATAATAATAAAAAAGATTTATTCGGGGGCACCTGGGTGGCTTAGTCAGTTAAGCATCTGCCTTCAGCTCAGGTCATGATCCCCAGGTCCTGGGATCAAGCCCTGTGTCAGGCTCCCTGCTCAGCAGGGAGTCTGCTTCTCCTCTCCCTCTGCCCCCCTGCCCCACTCATACTCTCTGTCTCTCAAATAAATAAATAAAATCTTTTTTTAAAAAAAGCTTCATTCATCAAGAAAACAAAGCAATCATGAGTGTTTACATATTCAGTAATTTCAAAATACAAGAAATAACTGATGTAATAAAGGAATAAATAGAAAAATCAGCAATCATCAGTAGTGATTTTAACCCCCCTTTCTCAGTAATTGACAGAATACTTAGTCAAATTTAGGACGGATAAAGACTTGAACCACATGCTGACCCAGCAGCATTGCCAGAATATGACCCATAACCTCTGTAGCATACACAGTCTTTCCAGTGCACATAAGTAAGGGACTTCCATCAAAATAGACCATATGCTGGTGCATTTCATTTCAAAGACTGAAATATTACACAGCATATTTTGTTACTACAGTTAGAGATAAATAGCAATAACATAATGCATGAATAATATGTAAGACAATTTCTTTAAAATTTGCATTTTTATTAGCATATTTTGCTTGGGTCCAATCATTTTATTTATCTTTTCATATATGTTCTTTAGAACTGTCATAAAGAGGCCTCATCCCATTGCTTTATTTTGAGCATTGTAACATTGACAGTATTGAGCTCCTAGAAGAGCACCCAGTGGTGCTTTAGGCAACAGACAATGAAAAGGGTTAGCTCTTAGAGGAACAATGATGCCAAGTGCTTTGGTTTTGCTTATCCTAATGGCATATAAAGAACTTTTAAAATTTCCCCAATTTTTTAAGCCACTCTGCCAATCTGTCTTTTAATTGATTTTTTTAGACAAAGTACTAGCTAATATTGGGCCTCAAGTCTACCATGTATTTTTAATTTTTTGTTTGTCCTTTCTTTTTTTAGTTTCTGTTTTCTTTTTCCTGCCTTCCTGTGGATTACTTTAGTAATTTTTAGAAATTCACTTTTATTTATCATTTTTACGTATTACCTGCAGTGTTTTTGAGTGTATCACTCAATATAGCCTTTTTATTGTTTACTTCAGCAATTTTATTGTCTATATGTCTATGTATCTATATGACACGTAGTCTACTGGTGTCAACACTACCAGTTAGAGTATCAAATAGTGTATAAGAACCTTATCCTACCTTATATCCCTTTGCTCTCTTCTATTTACAATATAATTGTCTTAAATAAATATTAAATTTAAAATGTTTCTGTATGTATACTGAGAACCAAATCAGAGAACATTAAATTTTTTGTTTCAATTGTCAAGCATAATTTAGAAAACTCAAGAGGGAAAGTAAAATTTTCTTTCCTTATATCTTTGTTCTTCCCAGTGTTCTTTCTTCCTTCTAGACACCCCAAGATTCCGTCCTTTATCATTTCTTTATGTTTAGAGAGGGGAGGCATGGTTTGTTGCCGACAGGTGGGGACTGAAGTCCAGGTTCCCTAGTTGACCTCCAGTGACACTCGGTGGGGGTAACTCCCCATTACTTCTTGGTGAGGTGGGAGCTGCGGACCCCCACTATGCCTGGTACCTGTCCTTAGTTCGAGGTCCTGAGCCTGCCTGCCTTTTGTTCTGTACCTTTCAGAGTCTTTTAACGTTTCTTTTATATGTAATTTCCGAGATCTTTAGCTGTACTTAATATAAGAATAGGGAAAATTATTCATACTCCATCTTTGGGGATGTGGAAATCTTAGAAAATACTTTTAATGCAATGATAATGAAAACATACTTATCAAATTTTGTGAGGTGGGTCTAAAGTAGTACTTAGAAACATATAACTCTAAAAACTTATACTAAGAAATAAAAATGATCTACAATTGGTGATCAAACCTCCACCTTAGAAAGCTAGAATAAAGAGGGCAAATTAAATCTAAGTAAACAGTAAAGGAGATAATAATGATAAAACACAACAAATGGACTAGGGAACAGAGCAATAGAAAAATTCATTGAAATAGTCTTTCTCTGACAAGATCAGCAAAATTGATGAACTTCCAGCTAGAGGGATAAAGACAAGAGAAAAGACATTATGTTCTAGTACTGTCAGTTCTGATATAACACTTGTTTCCAAATGTGAATTTTTTCCAATGCAATTGATACACTAGGGAACACTTGGAGCATAATGCACTCTCACAGTTACTTGTGTGTGATTCTTTCCACTGGAAACACTAGGTGAGTACAGAAAACTGCACCCAGCTGAACCAAGCTACCTAGGAATACAGAAAATGCGCACTCGTGCACCTCTCAAACGTCTACCAGCTACCTCATTTCACCACGTGTGTGATAAGCCATACCATCCACATCTGGAGTTGCAGCTGTCAGTCAAATTTTAGATAACTCTCCCTCCCTCACTTCATAATAACCCACAGGCTACAATCCTTCTGAAGCCTGCTTCCACAAGCAAGCTTTAGGTCTTTCTCCAATGTAAAATGCCGTATGTGTTGTAGTATTTATGTATTTCTTTTTTTTTTTTTAATTTTTATTTATTTAGAGAAAGAGGGAGAGTGCATGAGTGGGGGGGGGAGGGGGGAGGGGCAGAGTGAGAGGGAGAGAATCTCAAGCAGATTCAGTGCTGAATGCAAAGCCTGATGAGGGGCTTAATCTCATGACCTGAGCCTAAACCAAGAGTCAGATGCTTAACCGACTAAGCCACCCAGGTGCCCTTATTTAGGTATTTCTTAACCATCTCACAAATGTACAACTGCTACTGTTTTTAATAAATCCCTAACATTTTTTTGTCATTATGTTTCATTGAAAAAGTTCTTGACTGTTGTACCCTTATCCCTATTTTCCCCGTAAGCCTCATGGATTTTACTGTGTAATTTTGCATGGCATAGTGGTTTTTAATGCACATGTAGCATTATAGAAAAACTGACTTTACTGGGTACTTTACTAGGTGATGAAATTTAATGCTCCAGATAGCACAACCAGACGTTATGTGCCTCCTGATATGTTGCAAATATACAGCATCACCAATGAAAACTTCTTACCAAAAATCTTGAACCTAAAACTACTCACGTCTTTAGATCTGACTTCCAGTGTAAAGAAAAATGGGGGAGAGAGAAAAAAGTTAAATGATGCCACAAAGAAACAGATAAATGCAGAACGTTTACAGTTACGTGATTGGCATGGTCTGGTTCAATTCTACTTTGAAGAAATCAACTATAAAATGCATATTTGGTATCACTGGAGTAATTTGTTGGAGACAGGGTATTACATGATATTTTGCAGTTATTGTTAATTTTAAGAGCAATAATGTTACTGCCATTAAATCACAAAATGTCATTATTTGGGGGATACAAAGGCCTAAGTATTTAGAAGCGATGTGTCCTGATGTCTGTAATTCCTTGAAAATACTTCAGCAATTTATACATATATACATATACATATACACAGACATATATACATATATGTATATGAAAGTACATATGAAAATATAAAGCAAAATGGCAAAATGTTATGGGTATATATTAGACTAATCTTTTTACTTTTTGCATATTTGACATTTGTCATGTTTTATAATTTTTATAATTTTACAAAATTGACACATATGAAAAATTAAAGTGTTTTTCACCTACTCTTTTTTACAGAAACTTCATGACTTTAGTGATGCCCCTGGGTGTCAAGGTTAATTTATCCTGCCTGCACCAAGAAGTCACAGCCCATTCTCTCATTGCTCTTGTGTCTTCTGTTATAAAAAGCGCTCAACTCAGGCGGCCTGTGCCCATCCTTGGGATTCCTTGCATTCCTTCAGGATATAAGATTCCCATTGTATTCCCTTGTCTGGCTCCACAAGAGAAACTCGGCATAATATTCTCTCTCTTACTTGGATTTTTTTTTTCCTTTGGAAAGAAGGAACAATCAGATCAGAGCAAAATCTGAACAAGTAAGTGGAGTAGTGTTTAATAGTCACCAGGAGAAGAGACCATGTTCTAGAAGCTTGGGATTTAGAATAAAAGTCCTTTCTGACTGTAGCAAAGGCATCAGTTTAGCACCGATGAGCAGCTCAAGGGGGAAGGCAGAGCCTGGAGAATGATTTCAAAACGTGTGTGCCTAAGTCGTGCTTTCAGGCAAAACTGGGCCCTGCTAGTTTCTCTCTCCCAACTCCTTGACAACTAGGAGCTGCTGAATCTGAGCCAGGCCTGGAGGAAATAGATACCTGAGCATACCAGACACAGGGGAGCAGCTCATGTGCATGCTGTTGCAGAGATTGTAGAGAAATCTCAGAGATGAAGGGCAGGGGGGACAGGGGACCAGAAGAAAAGTTAACGGTATTTATCAGTGATTACAGGATTTTTTTTTTTTGTATTTTTTTTCTCCTTTGATTTTTTTACTGGAAGAGGTGAGTAACTATAGCACATCCAGAAATAGTTTAAGCTAAACATAGCGTAGCTGGCAGAGGGTGTTATAAAATAGAACTTGGGTGTGGGAATGATGCCTCTTAGCTGTAATCCTTCCCCTGGGTAAAGCGATGTCAATGCCATGAACTCAAACCAAGGTCAACCTTGAGAATCGAGTGTAAGATCTCATCTCTTTAATTCAGGGGGAAAAAGTTTATTCTTATGGGAATGCAAACTAAGTTAGAGGGCCCTTTTGTTTAATAACCACACCTTTTTAAGAACTAGAAGAGACTGCTATTAACATTTAGTTCAGATTCCTGATTTTATGGTGAGAACTATAGAGATGATTTACCCAGGCTCACAAAGCTAGTTAGTGGTAGAGGTAAGACTATAAATTCAGAGCTCTTCTCACTATAGTATGTGGTTTCTCCCCATTTAGGATTCTTTCCCCACTGGATTATGACTAAACATAAACACAAGTAGGGTCTGATTAGAACACAGATGAGATTGTGAATAGGCCTAATCAAAACCTTGTGAAACCTTGGTTAGGTTCTTGGAGGTGGGGAGAAGTTGGAAAGACATAATCTGCAAACTAATCAGAGCCCATAGTTAGAGGCAGGTATTGGCTTTTACGTGGTCTAATGTCAAGGGATGCTCAGAGAGGATTCCAGGGGTGCCCTCTGAAGAAGGGCATTGAATCTGTGGGTACCTGTGTGGAAGGAGAAAACAAGTATTTCTTGTACGAGTTATGGAATAAGACCAAAAACCGTTAGGAATTAGGAAATGTGACTCTGGACCCATACTGGAAATACTAGAGGAAATCTAGTAAGCCTGGAAGAAATATTGCTTCATACCAAAAGAAATCTCACCCAGCCTCCAACCTTACTGCAGTCCATTCTACATGGGATTCCACACATTTTCCCCCAATAGAAACTCCATAGACCTTTCTCCCGTCCTCCCTCCCGCCTGCCTGCCTTCCTTCCATCCTTCCTTCCTTCCTTCCTTCCTTCCTTCCTTCCTTCCTTCTTCCTTCCTTCCCTCCTTCCAGAATACTTTTATTCTGAAATAATTTCAGATCTGCAGAAAGCTGGCAAAAATAGTATGAAGAATTTCCATATATTCTTCACCCAGATTGCCAGCCTGTTAACATTTTACTGATTTGATTTATCTTTCTCTCTTTTGGAATCATTTGAAAGTACATTGAAGATATAATGCCTCTTTATGCCTAAATTCTTCAATGTGTATATCTCAAAACAAGAGTATTCTTTTACAAAATCACAGTACTGTTATCAAAACCAGGAAATTAACATTCATACAGCTATCATCTAATCTATAGATGTTCACATTTCATTGGTTGTCACACTAATGTGCTTCTGGCAAAAGAAAAATTCAGTTTTCTGGTTTAGGACCAATTTAGCTTCGCATGATGCATTTGGTTGTCATTGTCTCTGTAGTTTCCTTGAAGTTTTTTGGTCTTTTTAGACATGTTTGAAGACTACTGACCAGCTAATTTGTAGAATGTCTTTCAGTTTGGGTTTATCTGATGTTTCCCATGATTAGATTCAGGTTGTATCTTTTTGGAAGTATTACCACAGAAATAATGATCTGTTTTTCTCAGCATATCATCTCAAAAGGCAAAAGGCCTAAAATGATTATTGCCAAATGGTAATTATTTTCAAGTTCCATCATTCCTTCTGCATTTGTTCTCATAATTGCTTCCACTATACGACAGTGAAGAGACTTCTCTTCTTTCTCATGTATTTACTTATGTACTTATACAAGTATGGGCCCATGGATTCTCACTGTATTCTGTGGGTTATAATCTGTACTATTAATATTTATTTTGAGGCTGAAATTGTCCCAGATTGAGTCTCTTCAAGCCGACTCTTTATCCTTTTGACATGTCCCCATATTCTTTTTGCACATCTTTATTTTCTGATCCAGAAAGATGTTCCAACTTCATCTTGTACTTTTTCAGCTCCACACCTAAAATCAGCCATTTCTTCAAAGAACCCTGATTCCTTTCAGTGGTGAATTGTATTCAGAAACTAAGATTTGGGTGTTAAGTTTGTTTGACTGGGAAGTCCCGAATGACACTTTTACAAGCTTTGCTTTTTTCACCTTACTTTGGGAACTTGCTGGGCTTTTCTGCTAGATAAGGCTCAGGGTCCACTTTCCCCATCTCAGTTCTGGTGCTGTTTATCTTCTGGGAAGAAACTTCCATCTCCTTGTGCCCATTTTCACAGTAACATTTCTTCTCCTGGTGTCTACAAAGTTGGGTTCAAGCTGCCCAGAGCCCAAGAAGGGATTTCTTTACAGCCAAGTCCCACAGCAACCCTGTATTCTGGACCCAAAACGAAGGAATTTCCAGCTTAAAAATGCTTGTGGGTAAAACGGAACAAGGTAATTGAAATCAGGGAAGTCCTAGAAATTGTATTCATCAACAAGTACAAAACCTCACTCTTCTTCTTTACATAGGAACACAGACAAGAAGGGACAAAATTTGTAAATATGGGTGGAGCTCAACTTCCAAACATTGCTCACGTACCTGTGACCTGTTACCCTGGTCTATGTTTCCCAGCCATTTTTCTGAGAAGGTTTGGGGTAGGCCTCTGCCTCTTACGCCTCTTTAATTCCTGGTAGTAAAGCTCACAAATCCTCTCTTTCTCATCCCGGATATTTCAGGGCTGAATTTGGCCCTGGTCAAAGCATTTGCTCTCCATACGAATGCCTAAATGCTCTAAATATCAACCTTCCAAAAAAAGACCAAATACAGTGAGTGATGGTAGACAGGAAAAGTAACTAACATAACAGATATGTTTCATTTTCTCAGTTTTGAAAGTTTTCCTGGGGCCAAGTCTGGCATTTTTATTATGTCTTAAAGTTGTGCTTTGTTATCATTTCATTTGGAAGCATATGTCTTTGTTTAAAAATGTGTGTTAGTTGATGCCAGTTGTGTATCCTGAAACATCTTCTTGGAGTGATAGCAGTTTTTATGAATCTCAGAAACTGGCCTTTTCTAATGTAGTGGAAGCAGAAGCACAAAGGAGGCTTGTCAGAACTGACTCGAAGCTCAGGGGCTTTGGTTCATTGTAATCGTAGCAAGCCATGCATCTTGCATACCATGTCCATTGCTGCCTCTAGCCTATGTGGTAACTTTGCACAGATTAGAAGGGGCCTTGAAGGTCTCAGACTCACAAGTAATTAGTTGTTCACTTCCACTCACAACTCATTAGCCAGAATTAGACACATGACTTCACCCAATCACAGAGCGGTCAAGAAGTGTTGTCTCGTTCACCATGTTCCCAGAAGCAGGGCGCACAGGGAATATTTGGCGGTAAGACCAGTGAAAACTAAATGCTTTATAGTTGGTTGTACCTTATAGTTAATCAGAAATATTTTACCTTATTAGTGGTAGGTAAAATAGTAATGTTTCTGACAATGTGTGGCCTCTTAGATTCTATGATATATGGTAGCTTTTATGGATAGTAGCACTAGACAATTAACAGGATTTCTTCCTAGCTCTACCATCACAAAGGCATGAAAATCTAAGTCTTGGGTCATAAAAAACGCTCATAGCCAATAAACTAATCCAGAAGCTCACAGGATATCTTTGTGGGAGCTGCCTCAACAAGGTACACCATTTGCATGTGTATAAGAGGAGCTATCCTTGGCCATCCCTGGTATTCCTTTGCTGGTGTTACATCCTCTCTTTGTCCTATATTCTTCCCCCGTCTTGTGGCCACTGTAAGTGCTGTCTGGGCCCAGAGTGTCTCTGCTTTTCTGAGTCCTGGTGGTCCTGTGGCTCTTGCCATGACACTGTTTCCCCTGAAACCCTGGCCACCTTGCCATGTCCACTGGAGTTAATTAGCCCTATTTTAGGCAGGAACTGTAGTAGGGCCAAGGCTTAGGATCTGGGGATGACTGCCTATCATCTTACCCTGAGCCCTAGTACTGCTCTGAGGTAGCTCCTCTGGCTGTCAGCAGCCGAAGCTGGTGCTGGTATCTAAGCCCAATGCTGGTTTCCCACCTGGCTAGTTCCCAGGGATGCTGCAACTTGACTGTGTAACCTGTTTGCTCTAGCTGCAAATAGCCTCCAGCAAAATGTCCTTTTCTGGAGCACCAGGTGATGATGCTGAGGACACTGGCTATTAATGAGACTTCTCCCAGACTGTTCATGAGCTTCTCCTATGGGAGAGAACCCAGGAGAGAAAGGCTGTTCCTATTGTCTGTGAAGCTTTAAACACTGTGCAAGCCTTAGCACTTGCTCTCCAAACAAACCGCTTACTCTCTCTGCAGACCCATTGCAAACATTCCTGTCCTTGCACATTAGGCTCCAGCCACGCTAAGCTGTCTGAAACTACTCACTTTCCAATTATGCCAGGCTCTCTCATACCTCAGGTCTTTATGCGATCTTTCGTTTGGAGAATCTGCCACATCTTGGTCTATCCAGCTGATTTTTTATACATTCTTCAATGTAAGGTCAAAGGCTCCCACCTCTTGACACCATCCCTTATTTCTGCAGCCTTTCCCACTCTCCCTTCTTCCAAAACCCCACTGAATTTCAGCCATACCCATGTCAATGTAATCATCACATTTGTGTATGTCTGTCTTTTTGCTGCAGGCTTATTGAAGGCAGGAGTCATGACCTTACATTTCTGTGTACTGGTCTGTAGCACAAGCCTGTAACATGATAAAGCTCAGTAAACGCTAAATGGATGCAGATCTGTGCTCTTGATGAAGAGAATAGGAATTAGTCACCAGGCATGCACTCTTGAAGGCTCCAATAGAGCCCTCTCACTGGAAGTCGGAGGTAACCCCAAACCTAAGACTGAACAAATGAGAGGAGGAGGAGGGCATTGTCATCCATTTCAGCTTTCCCCAAGTCTAGTGAGGAGGGGAAGGACCAGTAGTGATGCTCGGGAGGAAAGATGGGGCTCTTTTCAGGCACCACTGTATGCTAAGGAATTGCTGAAGCTACTGAGACTGGTAGGACAAAAGCCTCAGTCTAGAGAAGATGACTGAGAGGCCCACTCTGCAACCACAACTTCACTGTGGAGCACCAGCTGCCCACTGGAAATGTCCTGGACACTGACGTTTGGGATGCCCAGAGCTGGATTCATCACTGCCTCTCCATCTCCTGGACTTTCTCCTTAGTAGGGGACCTACCACACTCCTAGTTGCCTGAGCCAGGGATCTAGGTATAATTTATGATGCCTCTCATGCCCTTACTTCCCACATCAGACCCACCACCAACCCCTGTCACTACTTTCACTTGAATGTCTTTGGATTCTGCTTGCTTTTAATTCCATCGTCTTATCTCTACTCCATCGTCAGATAATGATATCTGATGGAGACAGATGTCTTAATTCAGGCAACAATCCCTCCTAGACTTCAAACTGATCTTCCTGCCTTTAGTCTGAGCACAATGCTGCTAGATACTTCTCTCCCTTTTGGGAAAACTTTGGAAGCTACTTATTGTTGACAGGATAAAATCTTATTTCCTTAGCATGAGATATAGTCACCTTCCTATTCTGGCCCCTTCCTCAACATCAAGCTCTACCAGTTCAGATTCTTCAGCTGCGAGTGGCAGAAAATCCTAATGCAAAGGACCTAAATTGATGATCTCCTAAGTGGCAGACAGACATCTAGAGTTTGTGCAAAGTGACCCCTTGGAGTACAAGAAAAATGTATTAGAACTTTTTAAAAGTAAGAAATCAAAGTTTGCTAATATTTTAAATAAGAATCAACAGTGGTGGATTCACTAAGTCCTTATGACGCCCAGTAGCAGTGAAATCTCCCACAGATATAATAGGCTCAAAGAAGAGAATCCAAATTGAGGAAGAATTGGTCAAGTCCTGTTCATGTGTGCCTGGTTTAGTGAATTTATACTACCTGAATTTTTTATTTGGTGGGGGGGGATGGTGAAGATAGTGAGATAATTTTTTTTAAATTTGTTATTAAAGTATAATTTATAGAACACCATAGCTTAGTTTTGCCTTTTATAGATGAATGGAATTAAACAGAATATACTCTTTTGTGCTTGGCTCTTTTTTTTTCTTACCGTAATGCTTTTGGGATTCATGCATGATGTCATAAATTGGTATATGCTTGACAATTTGTTTTCCAAAATGTACTGTATTTTACTCTCACTAGTGGTCTGTGAGAGTTCAGGTAGCTCCATATTCTCATCAACATTGATGTCAACAGCTTTTTTCACTTTAGTCATTCTAGTGGGACGGTATGCCATTAGGGTTTACATTTGCATTTCCCTGATGACTAATGATGTTAATCACCTTTCGTATACTTATTAGCCATCTGTATATCTGCTTTTGTGAAGTATCTTTTTAAGTCTTTTGCCCATTTAAAAATCTGATTGGCCTTTGTTATTAATTTGTAGGATTTCTTATATAACCTGCATAGAATTACTTTATTAGATATGTTTACTATAAATATTTTCTTCTAGTCTGTGACTTGCACTTACATTCTGTTATTAGTGTCATTGGATGAGCAGAAGTTTTTTCTTTGATTTTGGTAAAGTGGAATTTATATTTTTTTTCTTGTGAGGTTAATACTTTCTATATCCCATCTAAGAAATTTTTGCCTGATTATGAAGATACTCTCTTATACTTTATTCCAGTATAGAACAAAAGTGAAAAAGGCACATAACCTCTTGGTATTATTCTGAAATCAGTTTTGAGTTTACAGACTCCCTGAAAGGGTCTCAGGGACCCTTAGTGGTAGCCAGATCACACTTTGAGAACCTACACTCTATATCTTTACTGATTTTTGGAGTCTACCTCTTCTACCAGGAGTATGAAAATCTACAACTCTGTCAGATTTTATTTCATGCATTTTAAATCTCTGCTATTTTGTGAATGCAAATTTAGTATTTTTATGTTTCCCAATGAATTGACTCTTTTATATGTTCCTCTTTATCACTGACTGGACTTTGTTTTGAAGTCTAATTTGTCTGATATTCATATAGCCACTCCAGCTTTTGAAAAATACATAAATAATAATTGCATAGTATATCTTTTGTCATTCTTTTAACCTATCTGTGGCTTCATATTTCTTATTAATCAAAAAATGTATTTATTTATTTATTTATTTCAAGTTTTTATTTAAATTCTAGCTAGTTAACATATATGATAAAATTGGTTTCAGGTATAGAATTTAGTGATTCATCACTTATATATAACACCCAGTGCTCATCACAAGTACCCTCCTTAATACCCATAATCCATTTAGCCCATCTTTAGCTTTTTAAAAATACAGAAATAATAATTACATGGTATATCTTTTGTCATCCTTTTAACTTATCTGTGCCTTTATATTTAACGTGCATTTCTTATAGGCAGCATGTAGTTGTTCTTGCCTTATTTTAACTCTGACAATTACTTTCACTTTTTAAAATTAGAGTGTTTAGTTCATTTACATTTAATGTAATTATTGACAAGGTTTGGTTGAAGTCCACTGTCTTGCTATTTGTTTTATTTGTCCTGTTTTGGTTTACTTTTCTTCATTTGCTGATTTCTTTTGGATTAGTTGAATATTGTTTAGTGTTTCATTTTATATGCTTAATTGGATTTTAGTTACAACCTCTTTGTTTTATTGTGTAGTGTTGCTGTAGGGATCAAAATAGTCATCCCTAACTAATCATAGTCTACCATGAATTAATGTATATACTACTTCATATACAATTAAGGACCCTTAAAAGCATATTTCCATTTATCTCCTTTTTCTTTTGTGCTATTGTTGTCTTACATTTTACTTTTACATGTTACAAACCACACACTGCATTGCTTTGATTTGTACTTTAAACGTATAATTATGTGAACCTTTTTTACCATGCAGATGCAGATTCATCTTCAGGTCAGGAATATTTTCTTCTGTGACTTATTTAATTACGTTTAATGATGGCTTCAACTCCACCTCTTCTTTTTTCTCCTTCCGGAACTCTCTTGTTTCTTGGTTTGCCTCGGTAGACTCTCTAAGCCTTTTATATTTTACCTCATGCCTTTCATCTTTTCGTATTGTAGCTCAGTTTTTGAAAATATTTCTTCCATTCATCTGGCTTGTGATCTGAATCTCAGTGGTGATTCCTTTGCCCATTTATTTATTGATTCTAGTCATCTAAATCATGTTTTTCAGTGCCATCTTTGTGTTGTCCTTAATTTCTTTAATAACTGGTTTTCCTGCCCAATTTGTTGTTAGCCTCCTCCAGTTCTATTTCACTAGACACCAGTTCAGAATGCTCTATTTCTTCTCCCCCCTCTGATTGTCAAAAACCCTCATGTAAAATTGTTATTTGATTTGATAGTCTGCTCACTTAGGCTCGGGTTCAGCTGTTGATGCATTTTAAGTGGGGCTGTCTCATGAGCAATGGGAAGCTTGGTAGTCTCTGTTCCTTTGAGCCATTAGAAGAACTTTATCATCTTCTACTGAAATGGCAGCATGAAGAAGTCTTTCTGTTCCTCAGCCAACTTGGGGTCTCCTACCTTAAGAGTATAGAGAAGAAAGTTTTCTTTTTTCATCTTCTCCTAAGCATCTCTGGGGGAGGGAGCCCAAACCCACTTATTGGATCTAGTTGCCCTTCTCTTGGTAGTGTTATTGGAATGAGAGGTGGGGGTGCATAAGTCTCATGGATTCAGTTCTCCTTCTGTATCCATATATTCTAGCCTTTGATCTTAAGGTCTCCAACTTTGTTTCTAGCTTCTTATCTGGCTCAGGCAGAGAAAGTCCTGCACACTTATTGATCTCCACCTTCACCATTGTTAACTGCAGCCATAATAATACTTGATGCAGGAGAAGTAGCTGGATTGGAATGAAGGGAGTCAGGACATATTCAAGCTGCCATCCTTTCTGAATTTTCTACTCTAGAGACTATTGTTAAGCAAAAGAAAGCTGACCACCGAGATTACCAAGGTAACCATTATGCTCTCCATTGAGTGGTGTGTGAATCAGTGTGGTATAAGGGGGAGACTTTGGAGTCATCCAGCTCTGGGTAAGAATCCCAGCTCTGCTACATACTTATACTTATTTAGGGTTGGTTAGCCTCACTTTTTCCTTCTATAAAATAAGAAAGATGAGAATTCTTTTATAGACTTGCCGAATTTAAATTAAGGAATACATGTAAAACTTCTATCACATGCAGGTGTAGGGGCCTTGTAGATTCCCTTCCTCCTTTTCCTTAAAGCTCTTTTTGCTAATGTTCTCCTACTTTCATGCCTCATTTGCCAGCTCATAGACATGTCTCATAGCCCAGAACAAGGGTACCCAGAGGATCTCTGCTCCAGCCCATTTTCCTATTTTAACATTTTCCCAGTTGTGTCTATGTAACGCTACCACATGTTCTTGTACTATAAACAGAAGTGCACCACACCCAGGATGTCCTGAAACAGGAAGAACTGATGTCTTATATAAGAAGCATGATTTGAAGTAGCAAAAGAATGTTTCCCAAAGCCCTGGAGTGAGCTGTGGATATAACCTGGGTAATGCAACATGTGAAAGAGAAACTGGATCTGGACAGGGGTAGAGTGAAGGCAAATGAAAGATGAATTGGGACTGGTAAAAGGATAGGGATAGAGAGGTAGAGGGACTAGAATCATGGAAAGAAATGTGGAGCCAAGTTGCCTTCCTTTTGCATGTGCCTCACAGGGAAACTGGGTACAGCACCTGCCCCGGGTGCACAGCATACAGGCAGAAAAGACTACCAGCTGATGGCAGCTTTCTTGTAACCGAAAGCCCACCAGACCATTGACATGCCCTGCTTTCCTAGAGAACCCAGAAGGCAACTTGCAAACTAACTGGTAGTATGCTCCACCCAGGGCCTCTTGACACCATCCCAAATATTCTTATTCTGCCCTGCTGCTTATCTTTATCTAGTCTCCTGCTATCACCTCTGCTCCTGACCATGGTGTTCATTGACTGAATTTGGTTTCCATGGCTTGGCTCTAATGCCTGCTGAGGAGACTTAAAAGTCATCTCTTCCTTTAGGTGCTGGTGGTAACCCCATCCCAGCTTTAGCACCTGCTTTTAGAATGGAGGTTGACTATCAGTCTGGCCACTAAACTAAGTTTTCCTTTCTAGTGTGCCTGATTATATCTCTTCTGTCCTTCCATGATTTGAAAATGTCCTTGTTTTAAAGTCTAATTTTTCCGAAAGATAATTCCTTACTGTCTACACAATCACCACTATAATGATTACATTAGCAGCTACTGTCCATTGATCACTTACACGTACTATTCATTACTTATAGCACTTTGAAAAGATCTATAGTCTCCTATATAATCAGCAGCAGTTGTTTAGTCAGATTAGCTAATCAGTGTAAGTGAATGAAAAGAAGTCAGGATGTAGATAGGAGGTGAAAGAGAAGTTGCAAGAAAAGGCTGACAATTTGTGTCTTCAGGGAAGCCAGGGTTATTAGGTAAGAAAACTGGCTAGAAGTTCACCATAGCTAAGTTTCTTTTACATAACATTTTGCTTAGGGAAGGAAAAATTAAGACCTGGGGAAAAGCTCTTCTTTGCCCATTTTCTGTTTATTAATAAACAAACAGTTCTTCTAGCTAGGAGACTAGGTATACCAAACTCCAAGTTGTCCAAAATATAATTTGCCTTAAAATCAACTTGTGTACTCCAAATTAATAACCTAAGTTGCTACCTTAAGAAACTAGGGGGGGAAAGGGTGAATTAACCCAAAGCAACTAGAAGGTTGGAAGTTAAAGATTAGAATAGACATCAATGAAATGAAAAACAACAAAATAGATAAAATCAATGAAAACAAAAGCTGATTCTTTGAGAAAATCAACAAAATCACAACTTCATCTAGACCAGTGGTTCTAAACCAGGAATGATTTTTCTCCTCAGAGAATACTTTTCAATATCTGGAGAAATTTTTAATTGTTATACCTTGGTATATATGCCCATTTGTGAGTGCTATTGGTATCTGGTGGTTAAAGGCCAGAGATGCTGATAAACTTTCTACAATGCATGACAGCCCTCTTCAAAATAAAAATTGGGCCCAAATATCATTGTGCTGAGGTTGAGAAACCAGAAAAAAACGAAGTCACAAATTACCAGAATCAGGAATGAAAGAGGAGACATCAGTACCAACTTTACAAAAATTAAAAGGATTATAAGGGCATTCTATACAAAACTTTATGCTAACAAATTAGACAACTTAGAATAGGATGATTTATAGAAAGACAAAAATTAATGAAACTAACTGAAGAAGAAGTCAAAAATCTGGGTAGACCCATAGCAAATTATGAATTAGACTGGTAATAAAAAAATCTTCCCTCAAAGAAAAGCCTAGGCCCAGATGTCTTTACTGAAGATGTCTATGAATATTCAAAGAAAAAAAAATTCTTCAAAAACTTTTCCATAAACTCTGAGAGAACACTTCCCAACTAATTCCCAAAGGCTAGTATTACCCTAATACCAAAGCCAGAAGAAGACGTCACAAGAAAACTATAGACCAATATCCCTCATGAATCTAGATGCAAAAATCCTCAACGAAATAGCAAAATGAATCCATCTTCATATAAAAAGGATTATACACCATGACCAAGTAGGATTTCTCCCAGGAATATAAGGTTGGCTTAATATCTGAAAAATCAATGTAATATCATATTAATTGAATAATTTGAATTAAGGGCAAAGCCCATACGATCATCTCAATAGATGATAGATGATCACAAGAAGCATTTGATAAAATGATAAAAACTTTCAATCAACTAGAAATAGAAAGAAATGTTCGCAACTTGGTAAGGGATTCTACCAAAAAAACTATAGCTAGCATTGTACTTACTGGTGAGAGACTGACTGCTTTCTCCTCTAAATTGGGGAAAAGTCCACTTATTGTATGACCCCTTTTATATAAAATGTCCAGAGAAGTAAATTTATAGAAACACAAAGTGGATTAATGTTTGCCCCTGGTGGGAAAGGGGAATGACTGCAAATGGACACAAGGAATCTTTATGGGGTGATAAAAATGTTCCAAAATTGGGTTTGGTAATGGTTTCATTATTCTGTAAATTTACTAAAAATTAGTGAATTGTATAATTAATGTGGGTGGATTTTATGATATCTAAGTTATATTCAACAGAACTCTTAAAATATCACCATGTGGGTGTGGTGAATGTGCATACGTTAAGTGAGAACAATCATCTGAATTTCTGAGGGCTTGGGCCCTAGTCCTGGCCTGATAACTAATTAGCTGTCTCTCCTTGGAAAAATTATGCTATTACTCCAAATCTCAGTTTCTTCATCCATAAACTGAAGGGGCAAAGGTATTTGATTTCTAAGGTTTCTTCAGTTCTTCTGCCCTTTGTGCATCTCTGTGCTTTCATGTGAATTGTGGCTCATAGGCCAGGTCACAGAAGAGTAGATGGCAGACTTCAAAAAAAAGTGTTACTCTGTGCTTTAGAGAGTAGGAGACTAATAGAATGGGAGGACCTGTTGGAGCTCAATTAGGGCTAGGTTACACCTTCGCCATGTGAGTGAGAACAGAGTAAGGGCTTGTTCAAGCTAAACCAGCTACTTAAGCAGCCTGGCCAGGGTGAGAATCCACGTTACTGGCCCCTAAGTCAATGTCCTTTCCCAAAGGAAAGCTGTCTTTTTATATTTCTTTTACTAGGAGTTGGGGGAGGGTAATCTTGGAGTACAAATAGGCAAGAAAGGACTCTTAGGTCCATGTACCTGTGCTTTATCTCTTCATGCTGGTGGATGTGAGGCTGGGTCTGAGTCTGGGTCTGAGGACGGTGGGAAGGGTGTTGCTGTATATATGTCCAGTATCTTCCTTACACAACGGTTAACACATGCCTCCCTTTTCTACCATCTTTTTCCACTTGTTTCCCTGCCACTGAGTAAGGTCACCATAAGCATTAGCTTCCAGGGAAACCCCTATTCATTATTCAACTGATATTTTATTCCTATAAAAGTCAAACAAAAAAGTAATCATATAAAAGTCAGAGTATAGTAAACTCCCTGTGAATTCATGGCCCGATTTCACGGGTTCCGCCCTGCTTTGTTTCTGGCTGTGAGCATGTGGGTCCAGGTTCATTTCTGTTGACTGCTTTCCCTGTTGACTGCTTTCTCGTTGCTCCTTACCTCCCGCCTAGATCCCAGAGCATGAATCAGGGTGCTAGTCTCTCTGCCACCTTGTAGTTGTGTTGCAGGTTAAGGTCCTTGAATCTGGAGAACTTGGAAAGTTTACATTTGACTATCAGGGTAATAAAAGCCCAAGTACTCATGACTAATGGTAAGAATAGCTGCCGTTTATTAAACATTGTGTGCCAAGCAGAATGTGAAGCTCTTGCATAAGGCATTTATTTACTCTTCAAAACAACCTCCTGTGACAGGCACTGTTAGCTCTACTTCCTTGTGAGACAACCAAAGCTCGGAGAAGTTAAGTAGTGTTCAGGATCATGTGAAATAAATGATTGAGATCCCCAAATCAGTCAGTTTCTAGAACTGAGCTCTTAATGCAACCAGCACCATCCTGCCCCTAAATTCTATCTCATCCCAATCCAGTGTCATCCCTGTGTTCAAATCCCTCTTCCATACCACTGTCCACAAGACATCCATCTTGAGCATGGCAAGGAACTTGCCACCACTGGGACAGCTATTCCATACTTGAGTGCCTTTCCGCAGCTTATACCCAGGATTTGTCCTGAACAAATATGTAATGACCATAAGACTGCCTTTCAAAATGAAAACAAACAAAGAAAAATTAAACAAGGTATTGTGTCCCTTTGCCACTTGAGTTCCCCTTCCCCTCAATGGTCCCGGTTCTTGAACAGTCTCTGTGTGACAGGGTTTTGCATCTCCCTTCTACCTGGGTTTCTCTCTTTTGGACATGCCCCAGGTCATCACGACCCCCTCTCATAATGTGGTGTAAAACTTATAGCACAGATAGAAATAATAATATCACTTCCTCTTTCTAGTTTCTATACTTCTTTTAATGCTGCTAAGCCTTGCTTAGTTTTCAGTGGTCACATTATTTAGTTAGTTACTTCAGGAAACCCACTTTCATCTCTACATGATTCAAATAAAATAGATTTAGAAATTACAGCTGAGTACTTGGTTTGGGCTTCAAGAAATAATTTTTCAATTATTTGACCTTATGTATTCACTTCATCTAATTTCAGACTAATTGATTGCCTCCATGTCTACTTAAGCTTCCTGATAATTTTATTTCTTGATCTCATCATCCAAATTTGGCCAAAGGTTTTTTTTTTTCCCAGTCCTTCAAAAAACTGTCCTTTCCCTTAGAGAAAGAAGAAACAAATAGACCCTTCTTGCTGTGAAGAGTCTGGCTGAGCCGTGTGGCTGAGCTGAAGGGGGTGAATCCTCTGTGCTCATTCCTCTCCTGACTGATTGCAAGCTGCATATTTGACCACAGAAAATGTTGAGGAACTCTGCCCACTCCCAGCCTTGATCTCGTTGAGCAGCAAGAATGTCTCTGTGTCAATGGCTAAAATTACCTAGTCAGGCTCTCTCTACCCCTGGCCTGCATTTTCCATCATCTGTTTATTTGTAGTGGGAAGAGATCATCTTCCAAAGTGGGTTAAAGCAGATAGATTCAACCCTACCCCCTGTTGAGGCATAATAATTTTCTAAATCTGCCTAGGGGATTCAAATTGGTTCTGGATGCTTTCCTGTCACTTGGGTGGAGGGCTTGTCCCTAGCATTAATATTGATGGAAATAGAAATTACTGCTGCCTATACAGTTTTTAACTGGCACTTAAAGTTGAGTTTTAAAGGCCCGCAAAGATTTAAAAAAAAAAAAAAGCAGCAGCAACAAAATGCTTGCCAATTCCTGCAGTTCTTGAAGCACTCAAGCAGTAGGGTCCTCTATGATGCCTTTATCCTAGGAACATTTCCCCAGCCAGGCCCCTGTCCTGTAATTCTACCTGAAAGCAACTTAATCTCTGTTTGAGGTTGTTGCCTTCTTCCTAAGGTCCTACGCAGAAGGTGATTCAGTGAGATGAAATCTGAGCTGGGCCTGGCATGCCTGATTTTTAACACATGTCTAAAGCATGTATTTAACTGTCATGGAGAGATCTGACAGTTTATGGGAGAGGTGCTAGGTACAAAGGACCAGCAGTGGGCATTCCCAGCACACACCCACTCAGAACATGCTGTGATCTGAGCTTCCCTTTTCCCCAGAGCCAAACACAGCCTATGTAATAAAAAAACAACCCCATTTACAAGGCACCAGAATAAGCCACACCATAGTTTTCTTTTGGGGACTCCCTACAAGGATATCGATGCATGTAGAAACAAGTAACCATAAGCAAGTGTGCTCATCAGAAGTACGTTTTTCCTTCTTGGATTAAAATACTGCAGGGAATATTTGATACTAGTCATTACCAGAGATTCTGGAACCAACCAAATTTCTTAGCACTGGGATTTCTCATTTGTTGGGCTGCTTCTAGGTTTGGTTCCTAAGACACTTCCGCCTGTCCCTGTCGAACACCTAATAAGCATCCTCTAAACACAGGGCATTGCACTTTATTATCTTGTTCAGTCTTTGCAAATACCCTGTGAGGTAGGCATTATTTTAGCCCCTTTTAGAGATGGCAAAAATGAAGCTCAGAGAAGATAAATCAGCTCCAAAGCCACACAACTGGTGGGTTGGAGAGCTGACAGAAGTGGCAAGGAGGTCAACAGTGCCTAAGGGCTCCATCTCTAAAGCCTACGTTCTTAACCACTATACCCTAATGCCTCTATTGTTGGACCCTCTCAGGCCTGCCTCCTACACTGCCCCACCCACCTTTCATCCAAATTAAGTGTTACAATCACCCTCAATCATCTACGGCTTCCTCCGGGGAAGTGAATTGTCAAGCTTAAAAAGAAATCCTACCATTTTCCCTGAGACAATATAAGCCCCCGTGGGTGAGAGATGCTCACCCAGTCACCAGCCACCCCACACAGGTCCTAGCCAGCTTGCAGAGGACCCCAGCCCCAGCCATATGACCACAGCTGCATGGAGAGGCCCCAAGTGAGCACTGCTTGTCTGAGTCCATTAAACCTAGAACCATGAGAAAGAAAACAAAATTGTAGTTTTAAGCCACAGTGTTGGGAAATTTGTTATGCCACAAAAGATAACCAGAATACTATTGTTAGTGAGTTACTGTTCTCTCTAACTCACTTAATACCTCACAGTACCTAGTGCTACCGCAGAAATATCTCCTACCTCCCATACACAAAAAATAAACCAAAAAGTTTCTAAACCCAGAGAGGATCACTGGCTGCTGAATTAAACTTTGTTGTCATTAGGTTGAAGGGCAGTGAATGACTAAATGACTAAATGATTAAAAAAATTCTTTACCAGCCTTTCTCTCCCATGTTGTGACATAATGCAACAGAACGGGTCTGCTGGGGAGAGGGTGGGGAGTACAGCTCAATTACTGTATGTGTAGTTCATTACTGACATTTATACTTCCGACTTGTCCAGCATGCGTTTGAATTTGATTTTTCAAATGATTTACTGGGATTGCTAGAGAATACTTCACAGCATGAAGGATGACAGGATGGACATTCTCTGAATACCAGATGGGTCACTAGCAGACAGAAATGTGAGTGGGGCATCTTATTTTATAAACGCTTCCTGTGTCAAGGGACTATCCATGATTATCTCATCTGATCCTCATTCAAACACCTAAGGGAGTTGCATTTCTCCCCATTTTCTAGATGGGAAAACTGATTCAGAGAGGTTGTACTTTGAAGGTGGCTGGAAGAGCCAGGACCTGAACCTCAGTCTGATTCCAAGGTCTGTTCTCTTTTCACTCATTGGTGTCAGATACACAGAGCCACCCAATGTGACCTCACTACAGATGTCAAAGTGGTATGAACGGGACAGCTGCCCCCTCTGCGCCTCTCTGAGGCGGGTGTCATTCTACGACTTCTCTCCAGGAGTGTGTGGCTGTCATTGAACCAAGCGCGTGCTGCCTGGCTACACGCTTGTGCTACACTGTCTTCCTCCCTCTATCCAGGCCCAGAATGCCCAATTCCTGTCTTGGGGGTGGGAGGAGTGGGAACACTGGTATCTGACAGTGCTGTGTGCTCCCTGGGGCGGGCATCACTCAGGCTTACCGGCGCTGGGGTCACCCTCACGTTTCCAGGGGTTTGGCCATTCAGAACACAGTCCTAGATGACCTCTTTTCATTCACAAAGAAAATAGAGGCCTTTGCAAAGCATGAACATCCTGGTCTGTATGGTGCGACCGATCTCTGCCCTCTTACCCCCCACACATTTACTCATCATAGCAGAAAAGTCCCAGTCACAGCTTACACACACGGTCCCATACTTGTCATTATTTATTACTCTCTGACGGGACCAGAATTTCTTACAGCGCCCTGCTTTTCCTCCGTTGGTGACATACACTCCTTTTGCTACGTCAAGATAATTCACTTAAAGTTTTAAATAAGTCAATCCTGAATGTAACTCTTTCAATTCAGTTTAAATTCTTCGTAGCTTTCCTGGGCCAGGGGAGATGTGACAGTCCACGTGTTGTCCTTCATTCTTTAATGACCATTACTCTGCCTTCCCACGCCCTCAGGCCTGGGCTGTGGCCCCTGGGCTTTGGTGAACCCTCTGTGGAAGCACGGGTGGCTGGTGTAGTGTGTGGATCTCCTGCTGGACCCCACTCTGCCCCTGCCCAGCAACACCTCTACCCAGTGACCCTGAGGCTCGCCTCTTCTTCCATCAGCTTCTCATGATTACCTCTGCACCCTGAGCCACCCAGTGTTCTAGCTGGTACGGTGCTCCCTTTCCCCCTGGAAGACGTGGCCATCATTAGTGTTGCTCACCAAATATCCTTGAATTGTTCTTTCTGGGCCCCCTATGGGTGGCTGGAGCCATGTGGTTCATTTGACCAACTAGCAAAAATGAGGCGAGTCAAGGTAAACATTTAACTGTCTGGGCAAGAGCCCTCCAAATAGTCTTTCCTCTGCCAGACCAGCCGGCTGTATCCAAGATGGCTCTTGCTCCATTGCCCTGGGCCCTGAGTGTCAAAGATGAGCTGATGTCCCTGCCAACTAGTGATGGTTGTGTAGTGTGCTCAAAAGTACACAAATTTGAGGGGTGCCTAGCTGGCTCAGTCAATAGAGCATGTGATTCTTGATTTCAGGATCGTGAGTTTGATCCCCATGTTGGGGGTAGAGTTTACTGTAAAAAAATTTAAAGAAATATAAAAATTTGTTAAGTTTCTTAAATTTCAGGGCTGTTTGTTATAGGATTTTCTTTTCACAGTTTTTTCCATGCCCTACTGGAGGCCAGGAATACTTATGGGGTCTATTTCAGGCCCTCTCTGCCTAATATACCATTGCTGTTGCCCCGTTTTTCTCTAGTGTGGCTGTCCCATGGTGACTGAGGCACCCTGTGAAGTATTGCGTTCTCTAAGCCCATCTGGGTATTTCTGTCCTGTCTCCGTCCCCTTGCTGGTTTTGACCTTGAGGGCTGAGGCACAAAGCAGGCCTGCCTTTGGGCTCTCCTCTCTTAATCTTTTTGAGGTTTCCTCTCAGCCAAGAAAGGGTTTTTACCTCCTTCCTGGGTGATGGGAAAATTAACACATTCTGCCTCCTTCCAGTGGCTTCCTCCTGCCACCCTATGGCTGATTTCATAGGCCTATCCTCTGTCTCCAGGCCTGCCTTGCATCGTCCTGTCCTGGCTTTTTTCTTTCAACAAGTCCCAGCTCTTACAAATCAAAAGCACTCCGCCTTCAGACATGCCGTACCAAGGACTTGAAGAACTCTGTCTTGAAACTGAGAGCTGAGTTTTTTCACTGAGGACTGTGGGTATAGAAAGCCATCTCTAGGCAGGTAGAGGAAGATAAATAAAACAGATGTTTAAAAAATACATCATTGGGGCGCCTGGGTGGCACAGCGGTTAAGCGTCTGCCTTCGGCTCAGGGCGTGATCCCGGCGTTATGGGATCAAGCCCCACGTCAGGCTCTTCTGCTATGAGCCTGCTTCTTCCTCTCCCACTCCCCTGCTGTGTTCCCTCTCTCGCTGGCTGTCTCTATCTCTGTCAAATAAATAAAATCTTTAAAAAAAAATAATAAAATAAAAAAAAATAAAAAATACATCATTATTTGACATTGCAACTTCCTGTCCCTACGTCTGCACACTTACACCTGGCTCTCTTTCCCTATCATCAGAACTCTGGGCCCAGTCTGGCCTTGCCTCTCATTCTCTTCCCAAATGGCAGTGTCCCCCTTTTTATTGGCTCTGTATTCTCAACCATTAGCCATCTTTATGTTTTCCCTGTTAAATTACATGAGAGACTACGGACTCTGGGAAACAAACTGAGGGCTTCAGAGGGGAGGGGGGTGGTGGAATGGGATAGGCGGATGATGGGTAGTAAGGAGGGCACATATTGCATGGTGCACTGGGTGTTATACACAAGTAATGAATCATGGAACTTTACATCAGAAACCAGGGATGTACTGTATGGTGACTAACATAATAACAAATTATTATAAAAAAAATTTCACGAAGAGGTCATTAGACTAAGTTGCTTCTAATGACTTAGCATCCTAAGTAGCAAACCAAACCTAAGCCTATAATGCCCCAAGGTTAAGAAATCAAATACTAAAGACAAATACAAACAGCCAAGGAGTCTTTCCCAAGTGAGGCAACTGCCTAAGCTTTGGCCAATCAAATACTTTCCTTGCTTTGCTTCCACGTCTTCTCTATAAAAGTCTTGCCTCTAGCTCCTGCCAGCAGAGCACTCATAACCACTTCCGGCTTGTCACTGCCCAATAGATTTTTGCTCAAAGAAACTCCTAAAATTTTTAATATTCTTCAGTGTATCTTTTAACATCCCCATCAAAACAAACTTACAAACAAAAACTCAACAAAATTCCTTTCTTACTGTATGTCCATTTCTACCTCTATCCTCCATGACATTTTTGAAAGAGGAACATACTCATCTGTTCCTCACTCCCAACCCCTTCCATTTTGGCTTTTGAATCCAGTGGGCATGTCTCCCTTGACCTCCCAGTAGGATTTGCTCTCCTTGACTTGTGGCCTCTTAAAGCTCTCTCCTCCTCTGGCCCAGGCTCTCGTGGGTTTCCTTCTACTTCTCTGACCATTTGTCAGCCTCCCCAGTGAGCTCCTCCACCTCTGGACAGACTTTTGAGGTTGCTTTTGCCTGGGTTCCACCTGGGGCTCTCATTACTACTTGCATCCTCCTTCAAGTCCACCAGACTTGTCCTTTGCATCTGCTTCTGGCTCTTTAGAATTTCTTCTTTGCTCCTCTGAAAACTGGTGCTTAGACACATGCCTCTTTCAGCTTCTGTTGGAAAGCAGGCTGCAGGGAGGGTACTCCTTGTGTGGGGAATGCTGCACCTTCTCTTTGCTCTGTAAATGATGATAGGGAGTGCTAACCTGATGCCTCTGTTTTCTGGGAGGTTTCTCTTTGCTCAAGCACACATTTGATCTTACCTTTCCCAGCCCACAGTTTCTTGCAGGAGTAAATGTAGAGTCCCTTTCACTGTGCATTCCTTGATGGTAAGAATCCTGCTGCTTCCCCCACTTGAGAGTTCTCCAGTCCAACAAGCACAAGATGTTTTGCTCTGAGGTCTCAAGCATTTCTTTCAGAGAGAATTGCAGTATTTGCTGGGGGTGGGGGGAGGGAGTAGGGACAGAATACAGCCTCAGTGAGGCCTCGTCATAGGAACCACATTTGGGCGATGGCAGCCTCTGTGTTGGGTAAGGACTGTTCCGAACAGCATCAGCCCTGGCCTCAAACCTTTGCACTAGCAGTTCCCTCTGCCAGGTACACTCTTTCCCATCCCTTCTTCGCTTTCTATAGGGCTCTGCTCAAGGGTCATCTTGTCACACCACCCTGTGTTAGCTAGCACCCCTCCATCACTCTCCAGCCCCTTATCGGGCAACCCCCACGTTTTCCTTAGCAGATGTCATTATCCGACACATTTTAATCTATTTGTCTACTACCCTTCTCTTTCTATGGGAATGTAACCTCCCCCAGACCAGGGATTTTTACACCTTCATTCGGTGCTGTATCCACAGGATCTCCGACAAGGCCTGGCATACTCAGTCCATGTTTGTTGAGTGGGCAAATGAATGAAGGAATGACTGAATGAATCATGACGTTTCCCATGAGAACACGTAATTTTAGGCAGTAGATTTTAAACTGCCTTAGATAAATCAAGCCAGAAATCTGGGCTGCCACCTTGTCTTTCCTTTCCCCAACATTCAGTATTGTTCACTTAGTTCTACCTACCAGATGTCTCTGAATGCAGCCGCCAGATCGGTGCCCTCACGCCAGCCCACATCCACATCATCTTCGCCAGATGACAGCCGCAGCAGCCTCGTGCCTGTTTTCCTTGACTTAGGTCCTCACCCTCCAAATCATCCTTTCCACTATAGCAAGAGGGTATTACCAACACACAAAACAGCCAATGCCGCTCCCCGGATTAAAAGACTTCAAAGTCTTCTCCTTTCCCCCAGGGTCAGCCCAACCTCTTTTGAATAGCATACACTGCTCTTAAGATCTGATTTCCCCTGAACTCTGCAGCCTTATCTCTAATAGCTTCTCCCCGGGACTCAGGGTTCCACCCATGGGCTCTGCAATTCTCCACACCCACCCAACCCCCTCCAGCTGGTTCCTTAACCAGGACTTCCGGAGAGGGGAGTGTGGAGTGTGAGGGGCCCTTCCGACCCAAGAGTCTTCACAGACTCCAAACCAAACACACCAACAAATCACGGAGCTTCTGCTTCTTCCTTCCTCCTCCTCCTTCTGCGTTCAAAGATGGCCCTCCGTTTCCTTTTGCCAATTATGCAATTATAACACTTAATTTTAATTGTTTGCTTATTAGTCTTTCTCATCCATCAGACTGCGAGTTCCTGTAGACAAGGTCTTTTTATGTATTGTTGGTATGCTCAGCCTGCGGGGGGTGGGGGGGGGGACTCGCAGAGGAAAGGCTGGCTAAAAAGATCATGAACCAAGATCGTTTTAACAAAGACATTCATTTTGTTTCTATAAATTGAAAGGAAAATGCAGTAATCTTCTAAAATGAAGGAAATCCAAGTTATTTTAAAATAGCTCATCTTACTAATTAAACAATTTCATATTTTACATTCCACCTCCTCCAGAGTATGTGATGTTATTGAAAGTACTATTTTGTATTTGTGTACATACCTGCCTTTAAAAGTGAATATTTCCAGGACAGAGTGCAGAAAAATACAACTTGGCATCCTGCAAGAAATCATCAGAATAATGCACAAACATTTAAATTGGGGGCTTTGAAAACTGAAGTGTGTTTAGAGTGTTCCTGGTGCAGGTGCAGGGCCAGTGGGGCAGCCCTTTCTCTGGGCCACCTCCCCAGCATACCTCCTTCCTGCCCTGGGGTGGACGGCACTTAGAAACGGAAGTGGTTATACCGTCTCCAAGGTCTATTTAATCTTTGGCCTAGTTTTTGAATTTGCCAAAAAGGAGGCCAATTAGTTCCAGGTGTGATGCTGGGGTCTCTGATGTGGAACTTCCCTATTGGGAAGTTGGCTCACACCTGCCTACAAATGGCTCCAACATCATTAGCAAGCCTCTCTCTTGTCTATGGGCTGGGAAGGGAATTCTGTTCACTGGTTTTATTTCAGAGTCAGTGTCCCATATCTCCTTGAGAATCAAGTATGCATTTGGTAACGTTCCTTTCATAATGTGAGAATTCGAAGGTCTTTAGGTCCTATAAGTTATAAGCAAGAAATGACCCTTTGAAAGATTAGATCTCAAAGCACACTTTTACTGAAAAGCATTTCCCTTTAACTAGTTCAAAAAAAGACATCTGTGTTGATAGAAGCCACTCTTGCCCTCTCATTCGTGGTGTGGCTCTTTTTGCCCAAATGGGTGATTTGTCCCCAGGGAGAATGATGTAACAGTTTCTTTCTCCATGAGGGAGCATAAAGTAAAAACCGTGCTGAATTTCACGTGCTGTAAAACCCCTTGCTTAATGCTTTCCAGTGTAGAATGCTCATCTTAAACACCCCTGCAATGTTCCCAATTACACCGTTCCTTTTTCCGGCCCCTGGGAAAACCAATTTTACTATTAGTCGTACATACTTATGGATCCGTGTTTTCATTCTCAACCAAGAATCATGGCAAATTCTCAGCAGCTGATATATATATATATATATATATATATATATATATATATATATATATATATATATATAACCAACATTGTTCATTCTTCAAAAAGCTCCCTGTAGTATCAAATGGAACATGAAAATCATGGGGGCAAGAAGGCAGCCCCAACTCCCTAAATGCCTGTGGCTCACTCTATTCATTTCCCCAACTCCTGCCAGGCCCTTGGTCCCTATGGTTTAAAAAGAGGCCTGTGACCTCAGGCTTGAACTTCGGGGAGATTGTCCCCACCCAGATATAAAGAGCATCTATGAGCAAAACATGAGGATTTCATTAGGAATTGTGTTCAGGAGGTCGGACAGCTATGTACCAAGAAATAAACTCTCATTCTTATATAGTGGATAAAACCAGTGAACAATTTAGGGTTGATTAAGAAATATTGGCATTCTATAGTGTATGCTATGAACTCTTCAAAATGGAAGCAAGGGAGGACCCTTATTTGTAGCAGTAGAGTCTATCTTAGGAATCAAGTGCATTTAAGAGCAGAATCACGGACCAGTGTATGTTCTGCTCCATGAGGATCACAATTATACACCAGGTACCACTTTTTTATAAATGCCAAGATGAACTCCAAAGACC
This sequence comes from Ursus americanus, assembly GCF_024610735.1. Classification (NCBI taxonomy): domain Eukaryota; kingdom Metazoa; phylum Chordata; class Mammalia; order Carnivora; family Ursidae; genus Ursus; species Ursus americanus. Next base: position 49,016,355 of record NC_142144.1, on the reverse strand, counting down.
ATATCCTTATGGGAGCTCTGGTAAAACTGGAACATTTTCATAGCATCAACAAGGAACAATGTAACTATTAAACCACATTCTTATATTCTATCTAGGGCATTTACTCTGGGAATCAAATTTTCTAAAATTCCCTAAGATCATTGTATGCAGTGTGCTTCTAATAAAGTAACCCCTAACCTTTAGAATGGAGGATAATATAAAGCATAAAACAGTATGGCAATGTTTGCAAAAGAAAGGAGCCCCCTTTTGAGACAGATTTTTTTTTAAAGGTAGCAGATAATGTTGGTGATAATTTCCTAAATAAAATATATGAGCTCCTGATTCAAGATTAAATTTATTTAGGCAAGTTAGCATTTGGTCCTTTGTAAAGGTTTAGATGACATTAGTCCCAAGTGATATACTAAAATTCTTTTGCCTGGAAGTTACTGAGAGATTAAAGGCATTTGACATAGATTATCAGTGTCACTCTGAACGTACAGGAAATTCTGGGAAGAATGGATCAGAAATAATGTGGAGAGGGTGGTGCTTGGGTAGCTCAGCCGTTAAGTGTCTGCCTTCAGCTCAGGTCATGATCCCAGGGTGCTGGGATCGAGCCCCGCATCGGGCTCCCTGCTCAGCAGGAAGCCTACTTCTCCCTCTCACACTCCCTTGCTTGTGTTCCCCCTCTCGCTGTTTGTCTCTGTCAAATAAATAAATAAAATCTTTAAAAAGAAAAAAAAAGAAATAATGTGGAGACAGTCGCTATGCCATTGTTCTTCCAAAGGCAGTAAAAATTTAATTTCTTTTACTCTTTGTACATCATTTAGCCACTTAGCATTGGATAATTGATATTCAGAAAAGACTTAATATCAATGGCAAAACACATTTCAGTAGCCTTCCTTCTGACTACAGAAGTCCTCCATTCAGTTAGTAGTGGTTAGTGATTTTGGAAACTTGACCCTCTGGTTATGAATATCAAAGAAAAGAGTAAGACCTATATCATGGGAGGTCGCCAGTGTTTATGTCACAACTGTCTAATTGTGCATATCACATCCGATTCTTTCACAATGAGGTGGATCATCAGCACAATTTAATAAAATACTCAGGCTTAACTGAGCAATGATTTTTGCTTCAAAAATAAAATCGGTTTTCAGAAAACCTCTGATAGTGTTTCTGGATTTCCACTCATTTATAAGCTTTGTTTACTTATGAGATTTTTTTTTCTCTTATAATCTTTCCTACTCCAACTGAATTAAAAAAGACAACATTAATTGTTTGGGAAATGTGATATGCTATAGTGATTCCCTGTAGAAATATGGAAAGTGTCCCCAGTAGTTAAGCAGGAAGATGTGTCATCTGGGGCACATAAGCCCTCCACGGATGATTTTGGACACACGTGTATTTGAGCAGATGTTCTCTTCATTTTAAATGGTCTATGATTAATGTTACAGTAGAAAGCAAAGGTATTTTCAAAATTTTATACACATTGGATGAGTCATCTGCACGCATCATGTGTGTATACCTTTAAGTCTCAGGAAAGATCTGGAAATTATTTGATTTATCCTGCATCATGTACCCTTGTTAGTCCAGAAGGATTTCCTCAAGTTCAAACCTGTAATTCCCTTTTTTTTTCTTTCTTTTTATTAACATATTTCCTTGTCCCGTTTTGCTGTGTTGTTTTTCTTTTCTTCCTTTTGCCTTCTCTCTGGATGAGAGTCTGTCTGGCTGTGGTACCCCACTAGCCACAAATCCTTTTGTTGGCCTACTTGAATGTCCTGCTCACTCCCCTCTCCAATATTTCAGACCCTTCCCAGCATTCTCTTGGTCTGCAGAGACCAAGACAAAATGTGCCTGTCTTTGTTTTGGAAGTAAACTGAGGACAGTCTTCCAGAAAATCAGTCTCGCCCTCAACCTCTTCATCACGACCTGTGAGCATCTCCTTTCCAAAAGCAAACATAATAGCCTACAACCTGGCAGTTAAGCCACCTTCTAGGTTGAGATCACTGAGTTTTTGAATTCCGTGTTAATAAAGCAAAGCGGTAGTTCTGAGCTATCAACCAGTGGGTTTTCTCCAACCTTCCGTTAGGTGTTTTCCCCCTTCCCCTCACTTCCACTCAACAAGCAGATAACCTTTGAGGAAGGGTGCAGTGGGACTGGAAGCTTTCTGGCGATGTGTCCAAACACCTAAGCACTTTACCCAGTTTATGCTAGATGCCTCTGAGGGAGAGGAAGGGCATCATCCAGGAGTCTCAGATGGTAACTTTACTGACATCTGCCTCAAGAAACAGTGGCTTCCTTCCTCCTGGTGTCCCTAGATAAGAAAATATTGCCAGGAGTTAGGGTGGGGCTGGTGACAGATGGATGCTATTACAGAGCTCTGAAGTTTCCTGATCTATGCTCAGGGCTGGGAGCAAGAGGGGACTCGGGCCTCGCATTGTTGTTTGCCTGTGTTTAGCTTCGTCTGAATCAGAGCATGCTGGGAGTTCTCCATAAGTCCACCTGCCCTGGTTTCCTGCTTCTGACTACAGTCGCAGGGAGCTGCCAAGACACCAGGGAGGGAACTGTTCCTTGATGCTTTTAGGCAGGTAATGCCATGGTCAGCTTCACTGACACCTGTGTGCCTCACATGTAGAGTGGGAGAAGAGGAGAAAGCCAGCAGACTACATGGGCCATGTGGACATGAACGTAGGCTGCCTGAGGACAACTGGCATGGAGAGATGAATTGAGGATCAGATGTTCCACCCCCGCCCCGGCCCTCCCATACAAATACCTCCCCTATTATGTTGGCCTACATTCTTGAAATTATGGGAGCCTGGGAAATACATTAAATTCTGTTTAAGGGTGCCTGGGTGGCTCAGTCGTTAAGCGTCTGCTTTTGGCTCAGGGCGTGATCCTGGAGTTCTGGGATCGAGGCACATCAGGCTCTTCTGCTGGGAGCCTGCTTCTTTCTCTCCCACTCCCCCTGATTGTGTTCCCTCTCTCACAGGCCATCTCTCTCTCTCTGTCAAATGAATAAATAAAATCTTAAAAAAAATTTAAATTCTGTTTAAAATTTTTTAAAAGAATTTCTGAGTAGTAGTTAAGATATATATTTACTATGTTCATATTTGGCATTTTGTTGCAATTTTACAACAATGATTTTAATTTATGAAAGTGATAAATCCTTATGATAAAAAAAATACACAAAGAAAAAAAGAACAAGACCAAAAAACCATCCCATAGAGATAACCTATGTTGATAGTTGGTGAACCTCATTCTAGATATATCTCTATGGGTAATCACAGACAAAAAGATGAATAGATAGATAAATAGAAATTATTGTATTAAAATGGGATCCTATTATATATGCTATATTTAAATAAGAAGGATTATATTTAATTTTACTTGAATTTAAGACAAGGAAAATGATAGTAAAGCAAAACTAAAGGAATTGCTATACTTCACATCATTGTTTCTTTACCACATGAGATACTAGTTCATATAAGATTCCTTGAAATTAAGGGCAAAAAACATGAAGAGGTTTAACTCATTATGTTTTGTTTATAACAACACTTTTTGATTTTATGAAATATCAATTGGCTCCTGATGAAAAACATGAGATTAGTGTTTTTGCACTTCCTCCTACTCCACCTCCCCCAAGTTCCACATTTAGTTAAAATCCAGCCTCAGTGACTTTGGGCTTGGCCATTTGATCAGCTTTGGCCAAAATATTGTGATGGAACATGATATTTGCCTCTTCTAAGCCAAAGGTGTTTTTTCTTTTTTTTTTAAATATTTTATTTTGTTATTTGAGAGAGAGAGAGAGAATGTGTGTGTGTGCGCGCGTGGGGTGGGAGGAGGAGCAGAGAGTGGAGATAATCTTAAGCAGACTCCCCACTGAGCACGGAGACTGACATGGACTCTATCCCAGGATCCTGAGATCATGACGTGAGCTGAAATCCAGAGTCGGACACTTAACCGACTGAGCCACCCAGACACCCCTAAGCCAAAAGTTTTAATGGGAATGTGTGCTCTGGCTTGAGACATCTTGCCTCAGCCCTCCACAATGCAAATGGCATGTGCTCAAGAGAGGCTGCCTGGTCAGTGGGGTTTCAGCAAGGGGAGAACATATGGAGATGGACCCAGCAGAGCCACAACTCAGCCCCCACCCTTACCTAATGCGAGTGAAATATAAACGTTAATAGAAGCCCATAGGATACTGAGTCTGTATGTTATAGCATCAAAAGTGGTAACTAATTTTTAAAAAATTTATATATTTATATTCTGTCCAATAAGCACAATTACTCCAATCGTTAGTGAAATATTTAAATGGTTTAGTGTTGAGGACCAATTCTATTACTAAGGCTCCTCTCTCTATTTCTGCATGATTTATTTTGATTCATCTCTTGATTCACCTTGATTTCATTATCAAGTAGTTTCTTTCTAGAAGAGTTCATGATTGTCATATTTTGTGATACTTGTGATTCAAGTTTGTAGATACTTGTGGCCCTTCTCTACTTGAATACCAACTTAGCTGGGTATAATATTCTCGTATTATAATTTCTTTACCTTAGGCTTTTGACAATAATGTCAGAAGAATTAAATGAGTAAGTTAAATGATGTGATAAAAACATTCCAGGGCCAGACTGATATTTGTTTCCCTGTAAGAAACTTCTTGTTTGTTCATTTGAAGTTCAGTTAAAAAAACAGAATATGTCTCTATGTGGGTCATTATATATCAAGGTTTTTAGATTCTTTTCTATTTCCAGGGTTTTCATTTTATGGAAACCCCTTTATTATAGCTTGAATATTCTTTTTGTTTGATTTATTAGATTCTCCATTTCAAATTATCTATTTAATGGATCATTTTTTTTAAGTTTTAATTTTTAAAAATTGTGGTGAAATATCCATAACAGAAAATGTAGCCTTTTATCCATTTTTAAGAGATCGTATTTATTCATTTGAGAGAGAGAAACAGAACATGAGCGGGGTGGGGGAGGGGGAGGAAGAGGGAGAAGCAGACTCCTGCGGAGCAGGGAGCCAGACCTGGGGATTGATCTCAGGACCCCAATGGCAGATGCTCAATTGACTGAGCCACCCAGATGCCCCACGTTTTGTCCATTTTTAAATGTACAGTTCAGTGGCATGAAGTACATTCACATTGTCATACCAACATAAACACTCTCCATCTCCAGAACTTTTGCATCTTGCAAAAGTGCAGCCCTCTACCCATTAAACAATAACTCCCTATTTCCTCCTCCACCTACCCCTAGCAACTACCATTCTACTTTGTCTCTGTGAATGTGACAACTCTAGGTACCTCATATAAGCAGACTTATACAAAATTTGTGCATTGGTAACTGGCTTCTTTCATTAGCATAATGTCCTCAAAATTCATCTGTGTTGTACTATGTGTCACAATTTCCTTCTTTTTTAAGGTTGAATCTTATTTCATGGCTTGTATATATCACATTTTATTTATTCATCTGTTGATGAATACTTTGGTTGCTTCTACATTTTGGTTATTGTGAATCATGCTGCTATAAACACAAATATCTATCAACACAAGCATGCTTTTACACAAATATCTGTTCAAGTCTCCACTTTCACTTCTTTTGGGGATATACCCAGGAGTGGAATTGTTGGATCATACGGTAATTCTAATTTTTTGAGAAACTCCCGTGCCATTTTGCATACGAGCCTGACCATTTTACACTCCCACTAACAATTTACAATGATTTCAATTTTTGTCCATATCCTTGTCAACACTTGCTGTTTTCTGGTTTTGTCTGTTTGCTCGTTTTTATAATATGGTGAATCATTCTTGATTCTTCTCTCTATGCAGCATCTCTGCTTTATTTGCTCTAAGCTCTTTGTCTCATCTACATTCATTGTGACTACTTCAAATCTTTCAAATTAATGAATTCAGCCACATCTATTTTTTTCTTTGCTGTTGTTTTCTTGTTGGATATGTTATGCTCTTGTTTTGGTAATCCATTAGTCTCCTTAGCTTGGCAACATGCATTTCCAGTGCATTTGATAGTTTTACAATCTTCCTTTATTGAATTCAGATATTTTTAAAAATGTTAACAATTTTAACAAATTCCCAAGGAGTATCATTCTGGTTTTTTGGGACAGATTTTCTTTTCAGACCAGATTCATCTGTCTTTTGCCTGCTCTGGTCCTTTATTTCTTTTTCTTTTCTTTTTTTTCCTTCTAGCATGTTTATAGAGCTGCCAGGCCACTTCTCTTCTTGTTTATATGTAATGTATAATGTAGGCCTCCCTAACCAGTCTTCTCTTTGTGCTGAGAGATTATGAATACATCCTTCTCACCACCCTCCCTTCTTTTTCTAAGCCTACTTTTCTTCTCTCTCAGCTGCAGTTTGAGGGATAAGTGTAGGTTTCTGTTCATTTTTCTGCAGCCAAAAGCATTGTGGGTGGGAGGGAGGGAGAAATGAGCTGGATGCAATCTTCATCAAAGGACTTGAATTCTCTCTTTTTTAAGAGTCCATTAAGTGCCATGTAATAGGACCCACTTCCTCAGGACTGTACACCACTCCCGTCCCTTTGGGTTGTTCTCCCAGTCAGCTCAGATCCCAAGCAGTGCCTTTCACCTGGGAGTGGATCCTTCAGGCATGTAGGAGCTGTAAGTCTTTCCCTTGATTTTCTCTGGAGTTGCCTACTCTCTCCCATAATCTGCCTATGTTCAAATTGGGATATATATCTAAAAAGTACAGAATTTTGTCAATCTTTCTTTCTTTAGTCTACTTTCTGGAAGGGTGGGTTAGAAAGCAAGCCATAAAGGGATCTTTTGCTGTCTTTCGTTCCTTGACATTTTCTTAACATTCATGTCATGAGGCTTAACTTCCTTTCTTTTTTGGCTATTTTCGTTTATTTGTTTATTAATTTTAATGCATTTTGTTGGATACCAGAAGAAGAAGATCTTGTAATCAGGATTTGTTCTGCAGTCTTTTCCTGAAATCTAACATCTCATTTGAATTTCTGCTCCAGGGCTGAAGAGCCTCACCTGCCTTCTAAGGAGAAGGGAGCTGCGGTTCATTAGCATCAAGGGGATGCTTGTTACAGCTTGTGTCAGTTACACTGAGCTTGCACTGTTTACTTGCTGTGAATTTCAGAGAGCCTTACACCCTCTCTACCCATGGATAGAGAGAGAGGCCTGTAGTTTTCATTTTCCTCACTGATATCTGAAACCCCAATTTTTTCTTGACTTCTATTGACAGGAAGACTTGAAGAGCGGGTGAGGACGGAAAGAAGTTTAGAAGAAGTTTAGCCTCAGGAACTGGAATAGCCAGGGCAGTTACTTAGCTGGCTGAGGCATGAGGCAGCTACCCCTGCGAGGCTGGGCAGCAGGAAAGGAGCGGTGGCAGAGAATGCAGTGGGCTCCGGTGTGGGAAGGAGTGAAGATAAGCCAGATCCTCTGGTGGCCCTGGTTCTGCTTTGTTCACCCAACTACCTTTCTCTTCCTCTTACATTACCTCTGCTGCTTTTGTTCTGCTCTTATCCCCAATTCTGGAATCTCCAATTCTGCTCAGTCCAGGTCCAATTCCATGAGAAATTTTAAAGCAATATGGACACAGCAGAACTAGATCTCCTTTGAACATTATTACATTGTTCAATTTGTATGTGAGTATATACCATTTTTATCAATTATTTTAAACCCTTTGACAGGTTTTGTCTTGGTCTCTTAAATGATCCATGATGTTTGGATCTATATGTCTTGAAAATAAGAAAGTGCTTTTGACTCATAGAAGAGGTCATTCACTTACAACTAAAATACCACAAATGCCATAGAGCAAGAACATTTTCACACTGATCCAGAATGAAATGTTAAAAATATTTTTTGGTATGTGAAAAAAATTATACTATACTTGGGTGACCTACCATGTCTGAATTATCTACACCTTTGGGGATCATAAATAATTAAATTAGGAACATGCTGGAAAAGACTCAGAGTCCTAAAAATTGACATAGAGTCCTGGGAAAGGAAAAAATCTTAGATCCCACATGGCTTGCTCTGCTGGCGCTGTCTGGGCTTGCCAGGCTCGTACCCATCAGATCTGGACTTCTGGAATTGCCTTTCAGAGATCTCTTCATCACTTCACTTGACTGCAGTTTGAGACTTTCCCCTGGTTGACCTGGATGACTGCACAAGCAATATTGTGTTAGTTTTACCCCCCGAAGATTGATTCTGCCAAGAACTTGAATTTCAGTGGCATTCTTGTCTCTCTGTGATAGGGGATCTAAAGGTCCCTGATTGGTGCTTGGGGCCAGTAAGAAAAAGGGCTTTGGGTATTTAGCCACTCACCTGTCCCCTGTGGTTTTTGAGAATTCTCCCAGGCAGATCTGGTGACCCGGTCAGGTTTGCATAGACAACCTAGTCACATCAGGTCATTTTGTGTCTAAGCCTCCTTTCTCTTAAAGGGTAGTTTTGTGTCATGCCAGGTACCATCAACAAGATCATGACTCTGGATTAATGGTTCCTGAAAAAGTATTCCATGCCCTCTCGGTGTCATCAGTGAATGAGTAGCTCGTTCCACCATGGGCAGATATTTCCGGGCAAATATATTTTATGTGAGGGGATGGAGATGGGGTAAGGTCAAGGCCTGAGGTCTGGACCCATTCTTCCTTTGATTCTAATAATAATTATTAGGATAATTAAATAACCCAAATCCCAAGCCAGGATTTCAACCTAATGAGTGGAGTTATGTGAGGATTAATTTAAAATAACGTAGGCAGGGGCGCCTGGGTGGCGCAGTCGTTAAGCGTCTGCCTTCGGCTCAGGGCGTGATCCCGGTGTTATGGGATCGAGCCCCACATCAGGCTCCTCCCCTGGGAGCCTGCTTCTTCCTCTCCTACTCCCCCTGCTTGTGTTCCCTCTCTCGCTGGCTGTCTCTCTCTGTCAAATAAATAAATAAAATCTTTAAAAAAAAAATAAATAACGTAGGCAAAGTACATAGCATAGTTTCTGACACATACTAGTGTTCAAAAATGAAAATAAACAAGGGTTTTTGGAAAGTTACTGTAATAAATCCATGTGTCTGTATGCCCGAATAAATTTATTACTTTAACCACTGAATAAGTTAACCAAAATGAAACATGTGTAGAATATTTCCTAAACCAACCATGTAGGCTTGCATTTTTTAACAGTTTATAGGAAGTAAATATAATAATATTATATGTGGGGTGAAATATATTATTATGTTATATATTATATTAAATGATTATATTATATATTCATGTGCTGAGTAAAATATATAATATATTAGTATATTAATGAAAACAATCGTTATTTACTAACCATTTAAAATATTATGGCTGATAATATGGAGATCTGTCTATATACCGGATATTACACAAAGCACTTTGCAGATGTGATCTCATTTAATCCTACATCAACAGTAGGAGCTACTGTTATTCTTGCTTTATAGAGGGGGCAGTAGGCTGTGTGTGTGTGTGTGTGTGTGTGTGGTGTGGTGCCTTAAGTATCTTCCCTGTGCTCACAGAGCTACTAATCAGACAAGCCAGAGTTTGAACCCAAGTGTGTCAGAGTCCAGCACCAGTGTCCTAATTCTCTAAGTACCCCTGTTTTACTAGCTATTTATTTGCTGGGCTATCCCCCAGGCTGCCAGTCCCAGGTTCTCCCCCGCTCCAAGGGGTTTTGACATTGACTATAGCCCTAAGTACTTGTTTTCTTTGTCTTATTTATTCCTCTCAACAACACAGTAAGGCAACTACTAATATTCTCATTTTATAGTCAAAGAAACAGTGGTGCGGGGGAATTAAATCACACAGCTCATAAGTGGCAGACCAGAATTGACCAGGAGTGTAACTCCAAAGTCCTTCATCTTCTTTCAACCTCGTCATACCCGTGCCCACACCACCATCACCCACCCACCATCTTGGAACCCTCTCCCTTGTGGGGCAGGCAGGACAGCTACCAGGGTGAGGCCACCCCAACAGCCCCAGCTTCCTGGTCACGCGTGTGCTGGAGTCTAACTGAAGGGGAAGAGGACCAACCAGTGAGTCAGTGGTTTGGCTCTCTCAGGAAGCCTGCTTTTGACCCTCTGCTCCAGCCCAGCCCTACTGAGATTCCGAGGCCTGACAGCCTCACAGCTGGAGGTGGGGCCGGCCTGCAGTGGGCTGATGGATGATATTTGTTACAGTTCTAACAGTGGGTGTCATTGCTTTAGCACTTCATCTATTTCTCCTTAGATGGCTGGTGCTGAACAGTTTTATCCTGTCTTTTGGTTCACCTCGACTAAAGAGGAAGTTAACAAGCACCAAACATGTTTGGAAGAATTTCAACCCTAGTTAAGTGTATACTGCAGCATGATTTGATTTGTGGGAGAGGCATAATAAGGAATTCAGAATAAATCATATCTAACATGAAACCAGTGACTAAATTTAGACGCTTAACACCATGGAATGTGTAGTTGCCCACCCAGGAACACAGCTACCCCTGCAAATTCTCAGTCTGCTTGAGCCACCGGACTCTCCAGATGTTCACTGACATCCCAGAAGTCTTTTTCCCCTAGAACCATGAAAGTGGGAATCACCATTTGGCTTCCCGTCCCTCCTTATTTGCTAAGAGGATTATGGTAAGGTGCTGCTCTCTACTCCCTGGTAAAAATGTGCTGCCTCAGTGCACAATAAATGCTCAGTTGCCTCCTACCCTCATTTCTTCCTGGCCCCGGGGAAACACAGACCCGGTCTCGGGACACTGGAGGCCCAGGTTTAAAGAGCCGTGTGTCAGGTCTAGTCATCCTGTTTACACACCAAGTTGTTTCTTACCTTTTCTCTCTCCTGCCGTGAGCCTTTACGCAATGTTACCCGGAGGGAATAGCACACTCGGCAGCTACTGCTGTGCGCCCGGTACCCTAGCTGTGTGGAGGCTCCGGCCGCTCCGTCGGCCTTCTTGTAGCCCTCTCTGTTGCGTTTCCAACAAATATCTGTTGGACTCCTATTGCATGATGCTGTCTCAAACTATTTTAATTTGGGGCTACTCTCAGCGTCTTCTTTATTTCCGATCCAGATGGAAACTCTGCTCTTCCACGTTCACCGACCGTCTTGGCAGTCTCTGTCTTACCTGCTCACCCGCATTTCCTCTCATTTGCTGGCTTATCCTTTGAGCCCATCTTCATGGAGTGTTTTGTTTCTCTGTATCTTGTTACTGAGGATAAGAGATGGTTTTCTAAAGTTTCCTTTTGGTTGCTATCATCATTTTCAAATTGTGGTTCATCCTGTAAATCTTTAGAGTTAGGACTCCACACACACACACACACACACACACACACACACACACACACACACACCCCGCCCTGCCAACACCCGCCCTCTACCACTTTTTTTTTTTTTTTGGTCTGATATGGGTATAGGCCTGATGTTAGTATTTTTTCCTCTTATTTTTAAAGAAAGATGCAACGTTTTCCAAAACCAAAGTTTGTGGTTTGTCCTTATCGTATCCTTCAAATGAGTAGCTGAACGGCATGCTCACTCGCCCAGCTGCCAGACCCACTCGAGGTGAGAAATCGCGAGTGCTCCTGTGATGTTGACATTTCCTCACACCTCATTCCCACTGCCAGACACTGATCCTGATGGAAGTCCTAAAGGGCTGTAATTCCTAGTAAGTGCTGCTGCTGGGACTGCTTCTGGAAGGCAACCTCACCTGTGGTGATTCGCTTGGGGGCACTGCATCTTCCGTGCATTTGCTGGTGTTCCCTTCTATGACCGCATATGGGGAACCGATCTGGGCCAGGATGGAAAGTGAGCAGAGGATGGCATCAGGCCTCCGAGAGCATCCCCCACATAGAGAGATGGCCTCCGTTAATCAGTTAGGACATAGCTTGCATTTCTGAGCCAGGCATCGGATATTAAGTGGGGGCAGGGACTTCTTACCCACCTCCCATCTACTTTCAGGGTGGGAGGGGAAGAAAGGCAGCTCTGTTTCCAGTGGTGATAGCACAGGAAATCAAGAATTGTGTTTTTAATCCCATTTTGCCAGTCTTGCAGTTAATGGAGATTGATCCAAGATTCTGAAAAGAGGGGCGCCTGGGTAGCGCAGTCGTTAAGCGTCTGCCTTCGGCTGGGGGCGTGATCCTGGCGTTCGAGGATGGAGTCCCACATCGGGCTCCTTCTCCCACTCCCCTGCTGTGTTCCCTCTCTCGCTGGCTGTCTCTCTGTCACATAAATAAAATCTTAAAAAAAAAAAAAGATTCTGAAAAGAGGTTGTTTAGTTCTGGTTTTGGTGATGGCCTGAGTTTGCATTTTTTCTATGTTAAAGACATGAGTATTTTGTTGAATTGTTGGGAGAGGCCAAATATGGGCCTTTAAGCCAAATGCCATTTTAAACCCAACTTTCCCCCAGTCTTCATTTCTTAAACGTAAAAAAAGCCCTTTAGTCCAAAATATGGTTATGTTGATATCCTTGTAGATAACACATCATGTACCTGACAGGAAAGAAAGGTCTATTCAGCTGGGGCTAGTTCCCTAAGACAGGGAGACCTCTAATTGAGGACTAGGTTTCCCATAACAAAGTTGCTCATTGTCTGGGGAGACGGCATTGACAGAAAGACTACACTGATGAAACCATCTGATCTTTTAACCCATTCACCTTATGTGGAGAGATTCTGTAAATTGTAATGACCTAATAGCAGAGCTTAGAAACACCTGAATGAGAAAGCCACACAACCCTGAGGCAGATTGTGTTCTCCCCACTCAGGGGACTGTCTCCCCCGAGGATCAGCACTACAGATCATTTCAATCATGTGCACCCAGCCCTCGATGACTTCATTACCAGGGGACACTTTCCACATGTGGGATGGGAGGAGGAGTACCTTCCTCCAGTCACAGGGATGTTGACAGAGCTGAGTCGTTGCTGCATGGGAACAGCGTGTGGACAAATGTTTGGCACAGGAACGGGGCTTGGGCTCCAACGCTGGAACTGCTGGAGCCCAGCAAAGTCCTGGAGCCAAAACCGCAGAGTCCTCACAGCTTGCTTTACAAAACCCGAACTTAACAAGTGTCAGTCTAGACGCTGTTTGATGGACTGCCCTGCACACTGGTTATTTCACTTCAGGGCCTCAGGATGTGTTCAGTTGGGTGGAATAGAAAGACAGTGCGCAAGTGTATTTGTGTCTGTTGTCCTGCTGCTTTCTCACCCGAACTCGAGGGCTCTGAGCCTGGCCATCTGCATGTCTGAGAGACAGGATCAAATCTAGGGCATAAAGTGTCTTTAAAAGTCTTTTTGCCGAGGCCGCAGACTGATTTTTGAATGCATTACAGTAATTAGGTGTTGGGTGTGCTAATGAGAAGCTGGTGGTCATCTGTCTGCTCACGGGTGCTCCGTCTTCTACACAACTCTCAGTAGAGAATTAACCTATGAGAGAAGCTAATTAGACCTTGTCAGGACTGGCACTGAGATTGTGTGGCTGGTAACTGAAGCAATGCTCTCACACAAATGATTGGTAAGGAGCAAAAATGCATATGCTCATTTCTGTATATGTATATGGATTCTAAAAATACACATACTCTCAGTTATTCGGAGTCTGGTTGTCAACTTTGTGAACTGCCTAAAACCTTTTCATTTTCCTATATGTTTCTGTCTTATATCCATCTTACCTCCCTCCTCTTCATTGAGAACAATGAAGAGAAGGGAAAACCCACAGTTGAATTCTTGAGTTGATTTCTAGCAATAAGAATTTCTAGATCTAACCAAGAGTGAAGTCCTCAAATGATATTTAGCCTCCTACCACCTCCCTGGAGGCTGGGGCCTGTGCTGACAGGATGGGGAAATAAGAGGCTAAGAATCCTACCTATCCTACCTTGTACATGTTATTCCTGACTGGAAACAGGCAGATTACTTCAGGTTGGTTCTAGATTTATCTCTGATGTTATTTGAATTTCTCTGGTGAGACTTAGACTCTTGGTTGGTTTTAAAATCTTGAGGCCATGCTTGACCAACTATCAAAAGCCAGCATTTTCTGTGCTAACTTCAGAATCTCCATTAGTTGCTACAATAAATATTCACTTCTCACTCACAGTTCTGCAAGTCAGCTTCAGCTCTGCTGGTTTGACTGGGCTCAGCTGGAATTGCCTCCAGGCTACAGATCGAGTCCCTATCTGCGGCATGTGTCTTCTCACTCTACAGTCCAGGCTGATGGGGCAGCTACTGTCTGTGACGTTATGGAGGAAAGCACAAGATCAGAAGGAGTGAGAGAAAACACCCCTCCTAGAAGCCTGTGCTCTGAACTGTCACACTGACACTTCCATTCACATTTCTTTGGTCAAAGCAATTAATTCTCAAGGCCAAGTGCAAGGTCAATGGGGTGAGATGTATTCTCTGCCTGCTAGGAAATATGGGCAAGTCACATGAAAAATCAATTTTATGTTATTACAGGGACAGAACAAAAAGGTGAAAACTATAATTCTGTCCAACCACACCAACCATACATAAAGGCCTGGAAAAAAATCAGAATTCACACCAAATTTACTAAATGTCCTTAGTTCACAGGTAACATATTAACAGTAGAGTACCAATCTCAGTCAAGGCCTCATTTAACTTAATTTTGCTAGAGAGCTAGAAGAGTTCTTCTATTATTCCTGACCCTCAACTTCTCTATCAGACCATGCATGTGCACTAGAAGACATATTCACTAGATCACAGAAGATTTATCGTCTCTCCTCTTCAACAGTGTGTAGAGGAAGTGGCTGGGATCTGTTTTCATAAAAACATGAGTTTCAATTCAGCTTAGGAACTATATAGCTGAGAGGGATCTTGGGCAATTTATTAAGCTTCCCCAGTCTCCATTTCTCTCTCATGGAGAACACAGTAACTCCTTCACTGAATTGCTGTGTAGATGAAATGAAATGACATATGAATTACTTACGTCTCTCATAAAGATTCATTTCTTTTCCTTTCTCCCAAATCTCTTCCACCATCGAAGATAAATTTTAAACCCTGATGCCTTCCTTAAACCCCTTTAGGTTTCTCTGAATTAAATGAGGTCCTTCTCCCCTGAACTTCTATAGTTCCTGAGGGAGTGATCCATAAACTACTCTCGCATTCATTAATGGATTTGAGGAAGTTCATGGACCATTGTCCTCTCCTTTGGAATCAATGCGAAATTATGTGTGTATTAACCAAATTCATATTTCTGGGGAGAAACCGAATAGGTTTTACCTGAACTTCAAAGTGCTGCTGGACCCGGAGACGTTCTGAGCCATTGATATTAGATGAACTGGATAACTCAACCATCATGATATATCATCTCGTATGCTGGTTACTGCTTCATGCTGTTAGCCCTCTTTCCTATCTTAATTATGAGCTTCTTGAGGGGGAACAAACATATTTTCCCTGGCCTATGTATCTTCTACAACTCATAGCACAAGCTGAACCCTTGGTGAGAATTCAAGAAATATTTGTTGATTAATTACTCAGGTAAGGGTTTAAAAAATACCACCACCATGACCAGCAGGCTGAATCCAAAATGTCAAACATTTAACAATAGTGCTTTCAGCACACTGATAAAAATATCATTAAAAAACAAAAGCAAACAAAAAACTCTGGTGGTAGCAGAATTCGTCTGTCTGTGAATTCATTCTGCCATGTGAAACATTGCATCAGATGTGATTGAAACACATCTCCTTACTTCATTTCCCAGGAGAAATGTAGACTATCTTGGTAATTATGAGGGTGTCTACAGGTTATTGCTGGTAAGGGGAGGCCATTGGAGAAGCGACATTTTGAGAGTCTGTTGGAATGTAACAAGTCCTGTTAGAAAACTCTTAGTTCTCTTTGCAAAAGGAGCTTCTCCTAAGCCGTAGGTTGATGCTTGGGTCCAAATATAATCTGAAAAGAAAGGAAAAAAAGAAGAAATAAAGATAAATGAACTTGCTGAGCTTTTTCTTTCTTGCCTGGGAAGCAAAACAAATATAGAGTTGAGATCATTAACCAGAAATATAAACACCATTCAAAGGTATTTCTCAGAAAGTGAATTTCTAAACATTTAAGAACTTTTACTCCGTTGGAAGTACAGGGTAGGCTTGGGGGAGAAAGAAAGATTAGGAAATTCTTCATGGAAGATGCAAGCATGTTGTCAAAAGTCAAGGAGCTCTTGCTAGTCCTCTGGTTTCTTCTTATTGGATATGACTTCACCAATTCAAGTCTTTGATTCCCCAATATTTGCACAATAATTTTAGGGGACATCATTGTCAAGTGCAGCGTGGCCATAGAATTCACAAGACACACTCCCTACATAAAAATTCACAAGCATACATTTTCGCAAGTCAATCCTCTAACACTTTCAGAGGGCCAGATTCCGTATGCCTAGCAACAATTCTATTTTTTGTGTGTTTTATCCTTCTTCTCAGCTTCCTTGCTAGGCTTTAGGGAATTAGCAAGACTTACCACCAATTGAATTGCAGAGCTTTTTGGCCCACAGTAAGGCTTGCTATCATCAGGTATGTAAAATCTTGCCCAGTGTAGTCAGAAGTTAAAACCAAACCATCATAAACCTGCAGGACTTATGACCCCGAAAGCCCTGGGGGACTTTCCTGGACCAGACCTCAATGGAACTTTGCCCAAAACCCCAAATGGGAAATATATATGAACTGATTCCGTGCAGTGTGAAGGCTGAGGCAGCAGCAGAATGCTTTTATAGACTGATACAATGATAGATTAGTACACATTTAATCTTAGGCTAGGGGTTTGGAGGAGTCAGTCTTCCTCAACCCCTCCTCCCTCTCTGTTAATGTTAATAGTCCTGAGCATGGGTTTAATGGTAATGGGCATTTTTCTTTTGTGACACAATTATTCTAGATTTAAGCCAATTAGAAAGTCATTCCATTAGGAAAAGAAGTGTCAGTGGGACACCATTGTGCAGTGTGACTGAGATTGGCTACAGAATTGTAGATTTCTAGTTTAATTGGGATCAGAGGGAAAAAAAGAGAGATCATGAGTAGTTTCTAGTTCTTCGATGACAAAAATAACTTATCACATTTTAAAGCATATAGATATCATTGACTTTAAGAAAGCCTGCTTACATACAAACTTACAGAACCAATGAATTAAGGAATATTTCTTACATTACAAAATTTCTTTGCTTTTTTGCTTAGGTTTCTATAAAGTGTACGTTTCCTTGAGATTATGAGACTGAGGCGCTGCCCACTGCACTAAGAAGGCACTAAAGTGTACGTTTCCTGGTTACATTTAAAACTTGTTTGATCTGCAAACACCTGATGGGTGTATTGCTTTTTTAGTAGTCAACATATTGTGAAAAGTAAGGTACTTTGCAAAAGTTAGAGGACAAAAAGATGCCATGTTGGAAAATAGTTAGGATATAAACACAAAGTTCTTGGCTACAGTTTATGAGTAAGATAGGAATTGTAGGCTGTCTTGAGAAAAGCTGAAGAAACAGGCCCATGTGGTTGAGGCTGTCAATCTGATGTCTGGTGTGTACACATAACGAAGTATTTTGATCATGACAGTGGTGTAGTTGCAAAAACCCAGATGACACCAAAGCTGTAGGGTTTAGCGCTTTTTGTTAGATTCTTTATCAGATTCCACGTTCCTTTTGAGCTTAAGCAAAAAACTAAAGCAAAAATTTTTTAAAATTACCAGTCCTGAAGGAATATCAGATACTTCCTTTAGATAGAGAATTTGTCTCTAACACTGAAGACTTCCTTGCAATTTGATATCTTCAAGATGTCCAACACACCCTTACCTTGACTTATAGATATTGAAGTTATCTGACCTGTCAGAGTTCGGAAGATGAACAGTTGTAGCAGAAGACTTCTCCGTCCTATTCCCATGCTAATGGAATGGGAAGTAAATATATTTACATGTATCATGATCCTGACTGAAGAACTAGAAGCAATGGAAGTTTTTCCCCAAGGCATGGGGCAACTGCCCAGGGATCTCTCTTAATAGAGAGAGGTTGGCTGCTCAAGACCTGCAATTTACCTGATTTTTTCTTCTGGGACTTTTCTTCTCATCTCTGAGAAATGCCTTGCAAGGTATTAAGGGGAATGGAAAAAAAACAAAAACCAAAAACCCAAACACCTAGGATTTGGAACTGTTCTGTTAGAGTGACAACGAGAGTTCAGGGTGCTCTATTTACTTCAGAGTGCAGACCCAGATTTCAGCTGCTTCTGGCTGTGTCCAAGATCTCCAATTGCTTGGGCTACTTTGCCCTGCAAGATTTAGGTACAATTGGTTTGAAACCCATGAGATATACGGTGGTGTATCGGGTGTGTTTTCTAACATACCTGGAGGTTCTTGATGGTGATGATGATAAATGGTGGTGGTTCGGGGTCGTGGCAGTGAGGCTTTCTCTTAGTAAGCTCTGACTCTGAATTTATATGTGCAGTGAAGTCTCTGGGCCCGGTTGGATTTTACCTCCTGTTCCTTCACAGCACCTTATCATCCCACAGAATACAATCCTAATCCCTGCTTATCCAAAGTACATTAACTCAAGACTGTGTATGGCAGTCTTCACTAAAGGTTTGGGACTAGAATTGTACAATATAAAAATCCAAAATGGAAACTTGACATTGTTCCTCTTAAAGCATTGTGGCAATGCCTGAAACCAGGTATTTCCCTCCGCTATGTTGCCCTCTGTTTCCAACTCCACCTTTTTTTCCCTCTCCTCTCCAGCTCATTTACTCATTCACTGCCCCTTAAATTCCTATTCATGTTGATATAGAGAGCAGTTTAACTCGCTCCGTCTCTCAATTAACAACTTAGTTTGTCTTTACCTTCATTCCCCCCAAAGAATCCATTAAGCCTAAACAAAGATGGTTCTTTCCCTTGAAGGAATTATCTTATTTAGCAAGAGTGAAATAACTATGCTTAGTGAATTCTCACTTCATTTCAGTACTTCAATGCACACCAATCACTCAGTCAATAAAAGTACCTTTCGTGCACATTAAGCTCTTCTCCACTCCCTCCGTGGGAAGGTAAGACCCATGGCCCTTTCTCATTGAACCACACCAGAGCTGGAAATGGAACCATGGAGGTCCTGGGATTTCTCCTCTGCCAACTTCCTCTCCTTTGCTGCTAAAGGGTAGAATCAAGAAGAATGCATAGGCCCTTCTTTTCTAGTCTTTCCCTAAAATCTCCTTGTGATTACAAGAGACTTCTTCTCTGCTGCTCTTCTAGCTCCCTGTCCCCTCTGCCTTGCCGCTGCCCAAAATGGGGGACCAAATATTCTGCTTAGAACTGCCACTTGTTCTCATCCCAGTTGAGACTGACATCTCCCTGCATCATCTCCAGTGATGACACCTGTATTAGAGCACCCCAAGAGAGCTTTAATCCATCCCAAACACCTCTACTTTCACAAAGGGTAGGCTTTAAACATTTATTATGGATCCATTTGTTCCTAAGTCCTTCCTGATTAAGGATTTAAACTTTAAAACTAGGCATGCTATTTTCTTTTGTGCCAATATGTGTCCTTTGGGGCATCTTTTTGAAAAAGTAAACAACTTTTGGCCATACTGAACTCCTGTTGCAGCATGACCACCCTCCAGTTATACCCAGTCTCACCTTACCCCATGACCTCTGCAAGTGATGTCAGGAATACCTTAGCAACTGCGGTATTCACACAGACAGTCTTATCAACACTCACTCTGATGTTCTGCAGACTCGAATGGGCCTAGAGAAAATGGAATCCTAGGAAACATCGAGACAAAAGGTTTGTGCAACAGATTTCATAGTTAAGTTCTTCAATACCCTCCCAGTCTTCTCCTGAATTAATATTTTCACTTTGCATGATTTGCTCTTAGTCCTTCAAAACTGTTCCCACTGATGAATGACTCAACCCGTGAATCTCTGGACATTCATCATCTTCTTGCCACTTTCAATTTTTTTGAACTTTTGATTTTTGTTTTCATTGTCATCGTAACCTTTGATTAGTGGCACTTTCAATGTTCTCAGTGCCTTTTGTACTCATCAGAAATTAAACATTTACAGCAAATGATGGAAATAGAAGAAATCATGGTGTGCACTAATAAACCAAAGGCTGGTGGAACCTAAAATGGCCAACATGACCGATGACAGCATCTGTGGGCGCAGGCAGAGTTTATAGTCTTTTGTTTTAGGGGATCATTTGTCTATGATTTGAAAGTACTTAAGTTGGAAGTTTGTCAGTAGATTATGTCCCTCTTGCTATTGAGGCGTCCATGCTAGCTTCCCTAGAGGCTGGGTAATAGTGCCTGTCAGCCTGGGATACATAATTCCCATGTCTGGTTTCATCTCTATTCTGAGAGGGACTCAATAATCCTATGCCTCACTGTAGCTGGTCTGTTTCTCAGGGACCTCCCCCTCAGGAGCTGGCAAAGGTCAACTCTGCCTTTCTGTGTTCAAGGGTCCTTATCATCATGAGAAAGAGTCTTCCTCACTCTTTCTTCAGAGTGGGGAGTGAGGAGAGGTGGAATGAGGATTATCGGTATCTCTTTTTTCAATTTTTAAAAAAGATTTTATTTATTTATTTGAGAGAGAGAGAGAAAACGCGCGTGCATGAGTGGGAGAAGGTCAGAGGGAGAAACAGTCTCCCCGCTGAGCATGGAGCCTGATGCCCAACTCAATCCTGGGACTGAACTGAGGGCAGTCACTTAACCAACTGAGCCACCCAGGCACCCTTAGATTATCAGTATTTCTGTTGAAGTTCCCTTCACTGTCCTTGTCTAGATGCCCTGAAGGCTGCACCTTTCCTGGTGGCCAAACTCCTCATCCCAAACTTCCCAAGTCAGATTTCCAGATTAACTTCTTCCTCATGGCCCTTGCTAAAGTGATACGAATTAATATCAGGATTTGCAAACGGGGTTTTCCTTCTATTCGTCTCCATACTAGCCAGTCCCCAGTGGTGCAATACATTCTGAAGATTCAGAAACCTTTGCTACTCCACTGCCTCTCCATTCCAGGGGAATCGCAGAGAGGGTGGAGGGGCTGGGAGTGGAGGAGTTAGATGTGGTCCTAGAGCCAAACCTTGGCTTGAGGTGCTTGATACACTCAAAGACCTCCAAAGAGCTCTGCTCCACTAATTTTATAGGATTTTGCCCCATAACTTAACCCAAAAGATGCCAAGACTTTACAATAAATGGTTACCCTGGCAACTCAGGGAAACCCAGGATAAACCCAAAGTATGAAATCATTGTTTAGAATGTCTCTGGCCTACTCTTTCTAATTCTTGGTTAACGTTTTTTGGACAGGCTCTCTGTTGCTGAGGAGGAGGCCTGAAACTATACATGCTTCATAAACAGATGAGAACTCACACTGCTGCAGAGGTGACCCAGCCTAACAGGCAGTGGGCCCTGCTTTGAACTTCATCAAAGTGCTTTGTTTTGCTTGAATTCTATCCCAAATCAAATGCAAACCTTTGCCTGTCTCTCTTATAAACTCTCAATCTGATACCAACTAGCATTTTCTGTTCCTTGGTTGTTGTTTTTTTCCAAATATCCTGGTTTTGTTTTTCTGGTTTTTGTTGTTTGTTCTGAGAGAGAGAGAGAGAGAGAGAGGAAGGGCAGAAGGACAGGGAGAGAGAGAACCCCAAGTAGGCTCCGTGCCCAGGTGGCGACCGATGCAGGACTTGATCTCACAACCCTGAGATCATGACCTAAGCCAAAATCAACGGTTAGATCCTTAACTGACAGAGCCACCTGGGCACCCTCTGTTCTTCAGTTTTAAAGGGGTCACATGCACAATTGTTAGACCCATTTTGTTCTAGAAGTTATTGCACAGTAATACCTCATATAAAAACAAGATGGAAAATACAATAAGCTGTTTGCTGTCATGACCAAGATTAACATTTCTGTGGCATATAGTTTCCATCCTTTTATATTAAGATTTATCTCTTGTCTGTAGACAATACATACTTGTACTTGCTTTTCTATTTATTATGAAAATCTCTGCTTTTATTGTTTTTGCATTCTTCACACTTAAGGTGCTTATTGGTCTAGTTGGATTTAAGTTAACCATTTTGCCATTTGTTTTTATTTGTCTTTGTTCCTTGTTTTCCTTTTCTTCTTTCCTTCTCTGGGACAGAGAATTTTTCATGATATCATTTTATGGTCATTATTGGCTTAAAAGTTTATTTAAGTAGACCTTGTTGATTTGGCTTTTAGTGGTTGCTCTCAGTTTACAGTACTGAAAACTTAAGTTTTCACATTCTATTTAAAAATATTATAGCCTTTCTTGTAAAATGAAAGAAACTTACAACAATCTTTATTCATTTCTATCATCCTGTCCCATTTGGCTATTGTGTTCATTTGTGTTATAAACTCACAATACATTGTGATTGTTTTTGTTTTGTTTTCCTATACTTACGGAATATTTTAACGCCTTGTAAGATGTAGCCTTTCTTGGATTTCTACGGAGTACCCAAAGTGATAAAACAAGACTCACCACCTTGTATGGCTAGAAATAGAACCTCTTCCAGCCCTGTATGAGCTCTGAACCAGTCTGTCCACAGCTCCTGGGGTGCAGCTTTCCTAGATGCTTGGATTCTTACTCTCTACATGCAGACCTTAGTATTTCAGCTGAGACTCAGGTGTACCCATATGAAGATTTCTGAAGCTATTCTTCTGCTCTTAGAACGTTGCCCTGCGGCTTCTAATCATCTCAGTCTTCCAGAAGTCGGGTCTCTGTTTTCTGTATTTAACAAGTCTGAATGCTGTGCTTGGAACTGCAGTATGACTTTTGGCAGAAAGTAAGCATGACTGTAGGAATCATCTCTTTTGTTTCTCATCTCGCAGGGATCAGAATCCTGATGTGCCCATTGGCCAATGCCTGAAAACAGCTGTTTCATTCCCCACCCCTCACCCTCACCTTGCTTCCTAGTTATCTCTTTGGGGAACATAAATCAAATCTTTGCTACTTCTTCAGAGTTGGAAGTAGACCTTCTCAAATAAATCTTTTTACAATTAGTTTGCTTGAATCAGGACCTAAAAAAAGTTCACATAGTCCATATAGAGGTTTTGTCTGTAAAAATATCTTGTTCCATTACCCATCCCCTCTTTTTTTATGCCATTTATTTCTTAGATAAACTACATAGCTGTACTTTGAAATCCTGGATGTGACTGATTTCTTCTTAGTGTTGTCATTTAGCTTGTCTCTGTTTCTGGAGAGCTGTAGTTAGATATAGAGATTCAATGATTGAGGTGAAAGTTTTTAGGCAATACTATTTCATTGCTACTATGTATACTCCTAATGCATTACATTGTGAAGCGAATAACATATGGCCTTCCAACTTTTAGCAATGCTTAGATTGATTGTTGAGTTCAGATATGACCAGTCCAATCCCCATTATAAATTCTACCAATCAAAAATTTCCCTTTTAACTAATAGTTTTGGCATTTGGCATTTGTGATATTTGACATTATTTCATTAGGATCATATATTATAATTTTTAAAATTTGATTGTTTTGTCTGCATTTAATTAGCTGGAATTCTACTTTATAGTAGGTACTTCTCAATGAAATGTTCAAAGTTGTTCAGCCATTTCAAAGAGCATCAAGTTGGAACTTAGCAATGGGAATTTGTAGAAAAAAGGCATATATGGTGTTACATAAATTAAACTATTGTTTTTGAATTTTAATCACATTTTAGTAGTTAGGAAGGACTTGGAGCAGGCATGCTCAAAGGAAATAATATAATTTTTCCATTTTGCTTGTCACCCCCTGTGATAACTTTAGCGACTCTGAAGATGACCTTGGAGGTAATACCAACCTATAGTTTCATGTTTTAAAAGTCTATTTAAAGGTATACAAAGAATTTTAAAAATAATAAGAAAATAAAGGCATAAAAAGAATGGTTTCTCAAACTGGAAAGGACCTCAGAGATCACCTACTCTATTCCACTATTTTTGTTGATGGGGAAAATGAAGCTTGGCGAGGTTAAATGAAATAGAATAAGGTAGTGGCAAAGCAAAGTTTCTGAAATCATTACAGACCTGTGTTTCTTTCTTGACTCCACAATTGTCTACTTATTTGAACTTAGTGACATCATATAACCTCTCGAGTTTTTAGCTTCTTCATTTGGGTCAGAAGGAATGGGCATGAAAAGTAGCTAATGAAGTCTTGAAATCTTAGACAACTATAACAACAAAACGATCATTTAAAGTGTATCCAACACACACACACACACACACACACACACACACACACACACACACACAAATAAAGTGTATCCAACAGGGGTGCCTGGGTGGCTCAGTCTGTTGAGCGACTGACTCTTGATTTCTGCTCGGGTCATGATCTCAGGGTCCTGGGATTAGACCCCGTGCTGGCCCCACTCAGCACAGAGTGTGCTTGTTTCTCTCCCTCTCCCCACTTGTGTTCTCTCTTTCTCTGAAATAAATGGGTAAGTAAAATCTTTTAAAATAAAATAATATATATATAGAACAGACTTTTGTTGAGCGTTTGTGTGGTACCAGGCACGATGTTCCATACTAGAGATGCAATTTTTGTGGGAGGTAGAAAAATTGCCCCCAAAGATGTCCACATCTTAATCCTCAGACTCTGTGAATATGTTACCTTACGTGGCCAAAGAGATTTTACAGCTGTGATTGAGCCCAGGTGATTGGGATGAAGAGATTATCCCGGGTTATCCAGGTGGGCCCAGCGTAGGCACAGGTGTGCAAGAAGAAGATAAGACAGAGTCAAAATGGGAGATGTGATGATGGAAGCAGAGGTTGGAGTGTATATGGTCATGAGCGAAGGAATGCAGGCAGCTTCTAGAAGCTGGAAAAGATAAGGAACAAATTCTCCCCTAGCGCCAACAGAAGGAATACAGCTCTGCCAACACCATGATTTTTGCCCTGTAAAATCTATTTCTGACTCTTCCAGAACTGTGAGATAATAGGTTTGTGTTGTTGTTTGCAGTTCCTTGGTGGAGCAGCAATGGGAAACTAATATAACTTTCAAGAAGACACAGTCCCTGTCTTAAGGGACACTATTATCACTGCCTAACTGACTCCGTTGGCTGATGCTGACCATTCTCAGTTCCGTGGTCTTTACGCTCCCTTGTTAGTTCCCGACCACCAGCGTCAGTCCATCGCCATCATGACTTTTTATTATAATATCCTATCGCCACACCTCTAATTTGGGGGGTTAGCATTAGGAGATGTTGCTATTGGCTTCAACCTCTCTCTGAGCAAATTAAGTCTGTAGAAGTCACAAGTTTGATATAATAATTGTATTTTCGAATATGCGTTAAGATAAGACCATATCCACTAAAATTATTCTTCCACATGCCTCCTCCCCCTAACTTCTGTACAAACCATCAATGACGCCCGTCGGTATTTTAGGAAACCTAGCTGTACTCTATTCAGCATTTAGGAACATTTTCAGTTGGCGGCAGTTAGCTTGCTTCAATGAGGCATGGGTTAAGCAGCATGACCACGAACCAGCGTAGCAGCAATCGTGGAAAGATTCCAGAAACTTGGTTCCTTGCTGATCTATGATGTTATTAAGCATCAGTCTTTAATAAAGTCTCCTGAGAGCTAGTAGATATGTGTAATTTGGAAAAGGAGCATAGTTTCTTGAACTGTTTTGAACACTCCCTCACATGGGCAGCCCCTCTCAGTCACTGCTTGCTAATACTTTTCTTGAATGAAGAACATTTAAAAGGAACATTTTTTTTTAAGAGATCTTATGTCAGCATTCAAACTCCTAGAATTTGGTGTTGATTTAGGTAAATTTGCCAGATTCTTGCATGTCCTAAGTAAAATGACAAGCTAGAGACTGAGGAAGACACAGCCCAATTGAACACGGGACATGGATTCTCCATATCTTTCGGCAATTGCAGGAGTCAGCGGCCCACGGACGGAGGCTCTCTGTTGTGACTTCAGCAATTCAGACCAGGCCAGACTGAATCTGGCAGGGCTTGGAGGGCTGCAGTTTTCATATTTTTCCCCTCCCTTCGGGGTAAGACATTCTCTCCACTGCATAGGCCACACTTACTTTCCCACCTCAGGAACACAGGCCTCCCTTCTCCCTCGGCCCTGATGTCTTCCAGACAGACATTAGTGAGGCAGACATCCCGTGACCCCATCCTGTCCTTCTTGGTCTAGTTTAGCAGAAGGAAGATAAGAGCCATAAAATCTGGCTTATATGCCTAGCTTGGTCACATACTCACTAAGTCACCTCGAACAAACCCCCAAACTTCCGTGAGTCTTTTTTTTTTCCGTATCGGTATAATGGCAATAATGATGCCTTAAAATGTTAGCAGTTCAAATAAAATTATACTATGAGCAAAGGACAAATTCATGTGAAAGCTATTTGTAAATAGTAAAGTGCCCGTCTTTGCTGCATTGTTGGCTTAAGACACACTGTCCTCTCGCATGTCTTCAGACAAATATCCTAGCTAGCCATTCCTTTCCTCTCACAGATGTGGGGGAGAGGGGAGAAATGTCATCATATCCTGTTGCTGGCATCTTAAAACCCTTGAAGAATCTCACATTTCCCTTTGAATCAACATCACCTGGCCACTGCTTACCTCTATGATTTTATTTCCTTTGGCTTATCCCATTTTAGCCACATGGCTTCTGATATTTTCCCAGCTGTACCAAGGCCATAGCTTTGGTTTGACTGGAACGCTCTTCCTCCTGTGTAGCTGGCTCCTTCCTCCTTCACAGGAACCTCCTCAGAGACCCTTTTCTCAGCTGCTTTATCTAAAGGGATCCTCTTGTTTCATAATGCTGTATCGTAGTTGTCTGTGTATTTCCTTCATATAGTTTATCATAAACCATAATCACTCTGCAGGTCCATTTGATGGCCAGTTTATAGTCTGTGGCCAGTAAAATAGAAGCTCCATAAGGACAGGGGCCATTTCCTCTTTAGACATAAAGAATAAACCTCCACAAAGTCAGCATTCCTTCCTGCAAAAACCACGTCAGTGCTTTATTTAGGGCCATAAGGCCGTGGTGGCGTCAGCTGAGCAATAGAATTGAATCCTCATCTGGGCTTTTGTTTAGGAGGATACGGTCTTCTAGGAAATGAGGCTAATATTTTGTTCTTTCTCCGCACCCTCAGCGTCTAGCATAGAGCCTGGCACAACGTTAAGCTGTAGTATGTGTTGGTTTAGAGAGCATGAAACCTGCTTGTTTTCTGAAATGGACCAGTGGGTGAACATATGGCTGCTCCCTTGACCGAGAGAGCTGACATCGCATGTTAACCTCTCTGTCCACTTCAGCAACTCGTCCTTTGATCACGTGACATCCCTGGGAATGCCTCCCTCTTCCCCTCATCCACCAGTTTGGACAGAACCCCTCTGAGTTTGTTTGAGTTTGATAGACAGTAGGGACTTTCCAACTTCTATACTACTTGCTGAAGGAAACACTTATGAGAACTTGTTAAAAATAAAAATAATGGTAACACTCAATAGTATGAATTAAAACATATAGTATAACATGCACGACATACATATTGGTATTTGCATATTCATTTATTTAATCCTTACAATAACCCCATGAGGTCGATTACAATGATTTCCTCCATTTTATAGCTGAGGAAAATGAGATTTTGAGGGGCTGAGTAACTTGTCAGTGACACAGTTGGCACATGAGCCTGGTCAGTCTGGCTTGAGGGGCTCAGTGCTTAGCTGTTCAGTTGTAAACATTGCAGTCCTTAAAGACGGATCTTCTGGGCCTATCATTCGCTTTCCCTAGACCAGATGACATATTTAGCCTCTAATTAATTGTTTAATGTTTTATTACCTAAATAATGCATGAAATAAATTCCTCTGTAAAGCGGTTAATACATTCATTCATTCATTCATTCATTCAAAGAAAGTAAAAGTCTCTCTTAGACATCATTTTATAAACCTGAACTATTTCTCCCTTTTCTAGGAATAACTATTACATCCAATTTTGTGTCTATTCTTCCAACCATTGATAGCTTTGTCTAAGATAGGTCAATCTTCTCATACACAACAGCTAATATAATTTCCCCATTCCTGGGGGTGACAACCCATAATCCCTTCCAGCTAATGAATGCTGAAGTCATGTCACAGGGCCAAGGCTCTTAGAATTCATTATCTCCTGCTGATGTTTGTTCCTGAGTCCAAATTAACTTTGACAAATGATTAGCTAATGATCCATTTAACCACCATATAAAAAAGAAAAGAATAAAGTAGAAATGTTAAATGTATAGTCAATCTTTGTGTACTTTAGCAGCAAACATAGATGTATAGGTGGAGGTTAAAGGCCCTATTGCTGTAACTAGTCATAAGACTCTGGCTGGTATTTAGGCTTTAAAGGAAATTGTACACTAAAAGAACATTCTAGAAGGCAGCCCTTAGAAACTGTTCAGGTTTGTAATGAAAATATTAAGTAATCAGTTTCTTTCTCACAGAAGATGAACTTTTTTTCTTTCAAAACACTTTCCTATCTTCCTTGAAATGAATTTACTTTAGCTTAGCCTCTCTTGGGAAGTACTGTAATTTGGATTCTAAAACCATCATTTTGACTATGTTAATAGCTTGGAGAGTCACTAATCTTTTTACTGTCTTTGGACCAAGTCAATAAAACCTCAGTGATTGTTCTAGAGAATCTGTGGTTTATTCTAGTTATCCACTCAGAAAGAGGGGAGAACTGACCTGACATAGGAGGCTCTACCTCCCCTGACAGGGGTTGACTAAGGACTTCAGCTTCATGTCTATAGGGCTAGGTGGGAATAGGATGAACACTCAGTAAAGACAGAACATACAAGTTTGAAGGACTTCCTAACTATAAATGAAAATATAGGAGAATGACTCAAATTGGCTAAAATATATAGCTGAATGCCATTATTTTATTAATTACCTATAGCTATTTGAATATGATACCACGTATTTATTGAGGAAAGAGTTTATAAGATAAAAACTCAGACCTAAAAATATTATAATTCAGGCATCACAATTCTGGACTTCAAGTTATATTACAATGTTGTAGTAATCAAAACAGTATGGTAGTGGCACAAAAATAAACACACAGTTCAAAGGAACAGAATAGAAAACCCAGAAATAAATCCACAATTACATGGTCAATTAATCCTCAACAAAGCAGGAAACAGTATCCAATGGAAAAAAAAAAACAACATTTCCTCAACAAATGGTGTTGGGAAAACTAGACAGCTACATACAAAAGAGTGAAACTGGACCACTTTTGTACACAATACACAAAAATAAATTCAAAATGGATGAAAGACCTAAATGTGAGACAGAAGACCATCAAAGTCACAGAGAATGTAGGCAGCAACTTCTCTGACATCAGCTGTAGCAACTTCTTTCTAGATATGTCTCCTGAGGCAAGGGAAACAAAAGCAAAACTAAACTATGGGGACTACATCAAAACACAAAGCTCCCATACAGTGAAGGAAATAATCAATAAACCATGGAACGGAGAAGATATTTGCAAATGACATATCTGATAAAAAGTTAGTATTCAAAATATAGAGAACTTATACAACCCAACATCCAAAAAACAAATAATCCAATTAAAAAATGGGAGAAGACACGAACAGACATTTCTCCAAAGAAGACATACAGCTGGCCAACAGACACATGAAAAGATGCTCATCGTCATACATCATCAGGGAAATGCAAATCAAAACTACAATAAGATATCACCTTATGCCTGTCAGAATGGCTAAAATCAACGACACAAGAAACAACAGGTGTTGGTGAGAATGTAGAGAAAAAGGAACCCTCCTCTTGCACTGTTGGTGGGAATGCCACTGTGCAAAGCAGTATGGAGGTTTCCTTAAAAAGTTAAAAATAAAACTATGCTGTGATCCAGGACTCTCACTACTGGGTATTTACCCAAAGAACACAAAAATACGAATTCAAAAATACAGGTACTCCTAAATTTATGGCAGCATTATTTATAATAGCCAAGATATGGAAGCAGCCCAAGTGTCCATTGAATGATGAATGGATAAAGATGAGATTTTATATATATAATGGAATATTATTCAAACTTAACAAAATCTTGCCATTTGCAATGACATGGATAGAGCTAGAGGATATCATGTTAAGTGAAGTAAGTCAGTCAGAGAAAGAGAAATACTATTTGATTTCACTCATATGTGGAATTTAAGAAACAAAACACGGAGCAAAGGGGGAAAAAAAAACCAGAAAGAGAGAGAGGCAAGCCAAGAAACAGGCTCTTAACTATGGAGAGCAAACCGATGGTACTAGAGGGGTGGAGGCTAGGGGCGTGGGTGAGATAGGTGATGGGGATTAAGGAGTGTGCTTGCGATGAGCACCAGGTGATTAAAATAAAAACTTAAGAAATAAATAACTTAAAAAATTATAATCTAGTAGTCTATGGAATCTGCAACTTAACCATTAAGATGAAGATAACACTTGAATATATATATATATATATTTTTTTTTTTTTTTAGAGAGAGAGAGTGCGTGTGTGTGCACAAGTGGGGTGAGGGGCAGAAGGAGAGGGAGAAAGAATCTTAAGCAGGCTCCACCTGGGTTCTATCTCACGACCCTGACACAATGACCTGAACCGCTTAACTGACTGAGCCACCCAGGCACCCCCACTTGAATATAATTCTTAAAATTTACTTAGATCATTTTCTATTCTGATCCAGAACTGTTTATGTACACAAAATAACATGTTACGAAAACCAAAACAAAAAACAAAAACAAAAAACCCAGAGTGTCCCCTAACACAGATGGTGCCACGTAACTCTGTAATGAAGGGTAATGTTGTAGGATAAAGTCTTGGTGGACGTAGTCTTGTTTGTTTTCCCACGAGGACAGAATGAATATGGAATGTAAGTAACGTTATTGTAAGACCACATGTGCTGCAGTGACTTGGCACAAGGCAGCTGGCTTACAGGTGCTCTGGCAAGTAGTGCTGGGAGGGCTTTTTTTTTTTCCTTTTGTATTTCTAATATCATGTGCATGAAATGATTTTAATGTGGTTGTGTGTGTGTGTGCACGCACGCATGCTGGGGTAGATACTGCTGGCATTCCCTTGGGCTGAGCAGTTTATCTCTGAATGGGGTTTCAGGAAACAGGTGACAGTTCTATTTTCTTTCTGAAGAGGATCCTTTGTGGTGAGTCATATCAGGGATTGTTACCTAGACCAGCAGTCTTTTCCTTTGCATCAAAATTGAGAAAAGGAAACTTAAAGACAAAATGGGCCAAAAAGGTACCTCAGAAAGGGCAGCTTCAGCAATGGAGCGCTAGTAAGATCATTTGGACCAAGGCAAGTGGGCCAGAAAAGATTCGCAAAAACTTTTATAAACAAAGAGGTAATTATTACACATTCTTAATGACCTTTAATCCAGAAGCATCCCAGTGTTTGTTTTTGAATCAGATACACACAACTTTTGCTGCCAGCACGCAATCAGCCGGCAGCAAAGAGGATGGTCCTGTAAGGAGAGAGCCCCATGTGAACTACTTGGGAATGTAGACGGCATTTCCTTACCTAGATGCCTCACTGCTTTGTCGGCAATATATCTCCTTGCAACATGGTCATCTAAGGGCTGCTGTTTTAGCTCACGAAATAAAGAGAGGAGGGAGTGAAAAACAGCCACCCATACAACTGTGGTGAAATAAAACTGTTCTTCGTTAGATTCTGACCATTCCCCATTGTGCATTCTCGTTCGATGATGTAAAGTCGTTCGGGTGTGGGAAGCCATACCATGAAGCACAGGAAATGGTTTAAATCTTTGGAAATGTTTTTAAGGTTAAATAAATGGGGATATGACTATAGCTAAGGTTGCCAGCCACTTCAGAGTAACTTTTACTGGCAGATATTTGTTGATTGTCAGTGTTCCTCTGAAAACATACACAACCAAGTTATACTGGAATAGTCTGCTGCCTGGGCACAGGATATGCTTTTTAAAGGCGTTGTGGTCAGTTCATTGATTTCTCTCGGACTCAACTCAGACCTGCGCAGCCTCCTGGGAATCAGTCAGTGAGAATTAGGTACATCTTACTGATCTAATAGTATGACTGGGATTTCTAGATGGATGATTATAAGCAAATAAGTGTTTTAGGAGTTTTTGGTAAATAACTATTGTCGCCTTCAATAAAACCAGTAGGGGCGCCTGAGTGGCTCAGTAGGTTAAGCAGCCAACTCTTGATTTTAGCTCAGGTCATGATCTCAAGGTCTTGGGATCACCCCCCCCCCTTTCCAGTCAGGCTCCACACTCAGCGGGGAATCCCCTTGGGATTCTCTCTCTCTCTCTCCCTCTGACCCTCCCCCTGCTCTCACTCTCTCTCTCTCTCTCTCAAATAAATAAATAAATCTTTAAAAAATATTTTAAAAAACCCAATAGACACATGTCTAAGCTGCTTTGGTGGAGATGTCACACCAGCTCCACCAGCTACTAGATATGATGACTGTAAGGAAATCATGGGATGTGGCTCTTGATGACAAAATATGAATTTAAATCAAGACCGAAAGTAACGCTCACTGGCTAAAAATGCCGGACAAGCTGTACTATGCTATAAGGTAAAAGAAGTAACCAAAACGCTTATTTGGCCTAAAACCAGCAGTTTGTATGCAATCCTCATGACCACCACGAGGATCCGGGAAAACCAGGCTTCTTGGCTTCCTGTTTCACTTTTGTCTGGGCAATTTCCTGAAATTTGACTGCTTGATCTCCAAAGAGCAAAGCAAAGGAATTAGTTTCAAGGTACTCTTTTGTCACAGGTTAGAATCTTAGCCAGTATTCTGTACATGGGATTATTACAGTTTATGGCACGTACCATGTACTATTATAAGTACGTGTCAATGTTTCTGTTAGCCTGACAAATGTGTTTGTTCCTTAGGGCACTCTGTCATGTTCAGCTCTCTATTCCCAGAACCTAGAAGATTGCCTAATAAATGCAGGCTCTTAATTCATGATTTTTGAACAACTAAATGAATAATAAGAGGTCATGTAATATTTTAAATATGGCTGAATAATTATGTCAACCCATTACGATGTCTAAATAACTTTAAAAACAGCTTTATTGAGATATAATTCACATATAATCAAATTTACCTTATAAAAACATACAATTCAGTGGTTTTGAATATATTTACAATGTTGTGCAACTATCAGTACTCTCTAAATTTAGAGCATTTTCATCATTTCAAAAAGAAGTCCTGTACCCATTAGTGTTTGTTTTCCATACCCACCTCCCTTTAGGCCTAGCAACCACTAGCTTACTTTCTGTCTCTGCAGATTGGCTCTTCTGGATATTTTATATAATTAGAATCATATGATATGTGGTTTTTTTGTGTCATGTCCCTTCCAGTTAGCATAATGTTTTCAAGGTATAATATCCATGCTGTACCATGAATCAATATTTCATACCTGAATATGACTGAATAATATATCATTGTATGGATATATCCGTTCACCAGTTCATGGACATTTTGGTTGTTTCTACTTTGTGACCATTATGAAAAATGCTGCTATAAACATTCATGTACAAGTTTTTGTGGAAACATATATATATATATTTTAAAGATTTTATTTATTTGACAGAGAGAGACAGCCAGCGAGAGAGGGAACACAAGCAGGGGGAGTGGGAGAGGAAGAAGCAGGCTCATAGCAGAGGAGCCTGATGTGGGGCTCGATCCCACAACGGCAGGATCACGCCCTGAGCCGAAGGCAAACGCTTAACCGCTGTGCCACCCAGGCGCCCCTGGAAACATATATTTTCAGTTCTCTTGGGTATATACCCAGTAATTCTAGTAATTACTGGGTCAGATGGTAGCTCTTTCTCTTTAACTTGGAGGAATTGTCAAACTGCTTTGCAAAGTGACTGCACCAGTTTACAATCCCACAGTGTATGAAGATTCATATTTTCCCCCTCCTCACCAATACTCGGTATTATCTGTCTTTTTGATTTTAGCCACCCTACTATATATGAAATGGTATCCCATTGTGGTTGGTTTGCATTTCCCTTGGTGACTAATGATGTTGAGGATCTTTGTATCTACTTACTGGCTATTTGTATATCTTCTTTGGAGAAATGTCTATTCAAACCTTTTGCCCATTTTTAAATTGGGTTATTTTTCCTTTTATTGTTTAAAGAGTTCTTTATTCTGGATACAAGATATTCTTAAGAGGGCTCTTTGTTACTTAGTTCAAGTTTGAGAAAGAAGGGAGGACTTTTAGTACAATGAAGGAAGGAGATTAGCTTTTCTTGGTGGAATGTCCTGTTTTTCTTTAGATATGTCATTCTGAGACAGAGTGTCTTAATGTCTGTCCTTTCTCTCCATCCTCAGGAATAAAAGCATTCCCATTCTAGCGATAGCAATAGAGCACAGAGGGTAAGCAGGACTTACAGCTTAGAAGGTATGTACTTCATGGGAAGGGTAAATGCTGAAAAAGACCAAGGGTTATGAAGAGGACCCAAGGGAGAAGCTCTCTACCTTGCTTAAGGAGTGGCCATGTGGGATAACCTGAGAGGCTGGAACTCGGGTCCCCAGTTTTAGAAAGAATAGGAGGATCAGATCTGACTTCTCCCTACCTTCCCAACTCTTTATAGGTTCAATTTTATCATTTGTTGCTGGAGTAAGAATTCACTAGTATTGATTTGGGGGGTTTGCACGTGTCTGCCTGACCTGACCTGTTTTTTCATGCATACAAAGGCATGGAAAGGGGCTAGCAGGGTGAGAGGTGATGTACCTTCCCTCTTTAATTAGGTTGGATGTTTCCGTCAGTGGGGCATGCAAAGAGAGTTATTAGCTAACCAATTAGTCAGTTTCCCCCCCCCTGACTGTTCTATCTGCCCTCCATACTCCTTATCTCTGAGTTAAGCATCACCATGCCTGATTACACTAAGACACATGGGGAATTGACTACTTTCCTTGTGACTTACATGTCTGTTTCTCCCTAAACTGCTTTAGCTTCTTCTTTCTTCTGGCTTTGCCTCCTTACCTTCTCAATGCAATTTCTCTGACTCATAGATTCTTTATACTTATGGTTATTAATTTCTCAAAACAACTTGGCATAACACCTGTCACCCTTGATTTTGCTTCATAGTCCTTATGCTTTCTTTGAACTTCAGTTCCCATGTCTCATTTCCAATTCCTGCAAGAGGGAATTAGGTTGGACCAGCTCAGACTTTCACCTCAGATGACCTCATGAGTGTCTGACCAACTTTCAGATCGTTTGTCTTTGGCTTGCTACCTTACCCTGTAATGGCTGGGTCTTAGACTCACGTGACTTACAGTTGGCCATCTAAAGGCCAGGGAGGAAGATTAGCCATTCAGGAGAACCTGTGAACATGGAAAGCCCTGTGATTTTTAAATCTAAAAATTGCCTACTATGGTATGGAAAACAAATACATGTAACTTTTGGGTAAATATAAATAAATGTAGATAAGTTCCATTCTTTTAAAATAATAATTGAAAAAACCTACTAACTTGCTCATTCAAATTCAAACATTTCACAAATTCCCCAATGAATACCAATTAGTAAGATTTTTATATTTTAAAGAACTTAGCTATTTTAACCAACCATATTCTTTAATATCATAGGAGAACTGGGTCTCTGTGTTTTTGCTATTTTCTCTAATATTCCTATATAAGGACTCATTTTTTTCTCACCCCGACCATGTTATGAAGTTCTTTTAGAGGTCAAAGAATGTTATAGGCTGAATTGTGTCTCCCATCCCCAAATTCCCGTGTTGGGGGTATTCATACAGTCACATACAATATGACTGCATTTGGAGATAGGGTCGTTAAGGAATTATTTAGGTTAAAGGAAGTCATAAGTGTGGAGACCTAATACGATAGACTGGGTATCCTTATTAGAAGAGGAAGAGACACCAGAGCTCTCTTTCTTTCCCCGTGCACACACCGAAGAGAGACTGTGAGGACACAGCAAGAAGATAGCCATCTACAAGCCAGGAAGAGCAGTCTCATCAGAAACCAACCCTGAAAGCATCTTGGTCATGGACTTCCAGCCTCCACAGCTGAGAGAGGGTAAATTCCCATTGTTGAAGCCAACCAGTCTGTGATATCTTGTGACAGTCTCACTAAGACAAAGAATGAAGCAAATAAATGTTGTATGGGGTCAATCCTAATTATCTCAAGTGCTGAATTCCGTTTTATTTTTGTCCCAATGCTCACAAAATGACATTATTTAAGCATTTGTTTACATGTTTTTGCCCATCTCTTTCCCCATTTACAATATAAACTCCACAAGGAGATGACTTGATTGTCTTGGTCCCTGCTGTCCTCATAGGCAGATAGTAAACAAGTACATAATTACTGAGTGAATGAATTGATGATGAAATCATTTGGGGACACTTTTACGAATGAGAACCTGGGATATTTTCCCCCCAAATATTAA
This sequence comes from Ursus americanus, assembly GCF_024610735.1. Taxonomy (NCBI): domain Eukaryota; kingdom Metazoa; phylum Chordata; class Mammalia; order Carnivora; family Ursidae; genus Ursus; species Ursus americanus. The sequence continues at coordinate 48,980,077 of NC_142144.1, read as the reverse complement.
TACTTGACCCCGCTGATTATTCTTTTCTTCTCGTGATGTTTCTACATTTGGCTTTTAGGAGGTCGCATGGTTTTGAATTAACCTTTTACCTTAAGGGCTGCTCCATCACCATCTCCTTTACTAGCCCCTCTTATTTCTGGATGTAAAGGTTGGAGCTTTGAGTCTCAGTTCAGTTCCCCATCTCTTCCAACAGAAGATGCAATATTGAATAGTGATTAGGTGTCTAGATTCTTGAACCGATGGCCTGGGCTCTAGTTCCACTACAGAAATAGCAGCATGAGTTTGGACAGGTAAATTAACCTCTCGGTGCCGTGCCCCAGTATCCTTATTTGTGAAATGAGGATTGTAGGTACCTCAAAGCATTGCTGTGAGCGTTAAATGAGTAATATGTGTAAAGCACTTAGAATGGTGTCTGGCACATAGAATGTACTTCATAAATATTAAATATATCATTTTATATATATCACTTTTTTTCTCATCCACAATCTCTCTCTAGGTGGTTTTATCCAATCCCATGGCTTTCATAGCCCTGAACTGCCTCTCAGCCCCAAACTCATATAACCATCATAGACCCAACTGTGTAGGTAGGATTCTAAGATGGCCCCTGAGGTTCCTGTCCCTTGCTATATAGATGCTTTATAACCCTCCCCACCCCCACATGTTGGTGGATCCTGTGAATATGATTTGATATCACTCCTGTTATTAGGATACTAATCAGTTGACCTTGAGATAATCCAAAGGGAGATTATCTTGACCGGGTCAGACCTAATCAGGTGAGCCTGTAAAAGAAGGTGACACATCCGAGAAATGCACTCCTGCTGGCCTGGAAGACCGCAAACAGTGACAGTGTGAACCGCCCATGGGAGTTCCCCAGCAAGGAGCTGAGAGCAACCACCAGTTGCTAAGAGCAGTCCCTGTCTGACAGCCAGCAAGAAAACGGGGACCTCAGTAATACAGCTGCAAGGAAATGACTTCTGCCAACAACCAGTGGGCTTGGAAGAGGATCCCAAGCCGCAGATGAGAATCACAGCCCTGGCCGACACCTTTATTTCATCCTGGTTGAGACCCTGAGCAAACGGCCCCACTAACCCGTAATTGGAATTCTGATTTACAGAAACTGAGAGATAATAAAATGGGTGTTGTTTTCAGCCCCTAAATTTGTCGTAATTTGTCACACAGCAATAGAAAACACAGACACCAACTGCCAAGTTTACTTCTCTACGTCAGTGGGGAGGAAGAATCTCACACTTCCCATATCCAAAAAGAACTTTTGACTTCTTTCCACAATTCTACATTTTCCCTCCCTCCTCTCAGTAAGGTGCTCAGGCCTAAAAACTAGAATGATTCTTGATGCCTCTCCTTCCCTCAGACTGCACATGCAGTCCCGGAGCAAATCCTACAGGTTCTGCCATGAGGACATAGCCTGCATCGGACCACTTCTCACTGCCTCCCCTGCAGGCATCTTGGCCCAAGCCACCTCCCTCTCTTGCCTGGGTCTCTGCAATAGCGTCTAGCTGCTCTCCTCATTCCACACAGTTCACTCTATCACTGCAGCCACAGTGAGTGTTTTCATGTAAATCAGGCCATGTCACTCTGGGTGGGATGCACCCCGGATTTGTCATGACACTCTGAATAAAATCCAGACTCCTCACCATGAGCTCAAGGCCCTGCATGACTTGGTGCCTGGCTACCTCTCTGATCTCGTTTCCCACCAATATTCTCTTTCCTCATTGTGGTCCAGCTACATTGGCCCTTTTGCTTTTCCATTATGATGCCAAGTAAGGTTGCATTCCAGGACCTTTATAGTTGCTTTTTCCTTTGCCTGGAACATTCTGCCCCATATCTTCCATGACTCCTTCCCTCATTTCATTAGGTTTCTGCCCAAATGTTACCTCCTCTGGCAGCCTTCCCTGATTGTTCTATCTAAAATAGCCAACCCCTCCCCCTCCTATCACTGCCTATTTGTCTTCATTCCACTTAGCACTCCTGGCAGTGTTACACGTAGTGTGTTCTCTATCTGTTAGCTTATTTGTTTATTGCCTATCTCCAGTGTTAGAATACAAGTTTCATTGGAGCAGAGACTTTGACTTGATCACTACTTAATCCTCAGACCTTATAACAGGGTCTGGCATACATAAAGTGGGCACTTAAGTAACCTTTAATGAATTAAGAGCATAGAGGGGTATTTGATAAGTTTACCTTAAAAGCAGAATTGAAATTTCTAAGAAAGTCCTGGTCATGACACCTGTAAAAAACAGGCATTGAGAAAACATTCTTTACTAAATGCAGAAATATTTGTGCTACCAAATCATATAGTATTTTAGAGAAGTTTAATGCTATTGAAACAATACTAATGATATTGCTGATGCTGTTTTTGCTGAGGCAAGGTTATGGGGGCTGAATTTTAAGTGATAATGTCTCTTTATGTCCTTTTTTTTTTTTTTTTGGCAAGGAAGAACTGATTTTAGTAATCCAAACGGTGAAATCAAAATTCTAGCCCTGACCAAGACAGACATGAAAATGGGACTCTGATGAGACCATGTCCTAGGTCAAATACAAACTACCTTATTAATCAATGGCAAACAGAGCTAGAAAATATCCAAAATATATGTGACATGGAAAATGGAGTTATTCAGAGCTCATCTTGTATTTCAGATATCTGGACAGATCATAGGTTCATAGTTTCAGTGCAAAAAATAGATGCAATTATGATGAAGTTTGAGATGTTGGAAGGTTTTTCCCAGTATCCAAAGGATTTCAGTGATCCAAGATGTATCAGTGTTTAAGGCCAAATTTCCAGGTTTGCAATGATCAGTTCCTACATAGAGATATCATCATCACCTTTCTTCCCTCTCACAGTGGAGCTTATTTGAAAGCTTATTGGTAAATAGTCTTCACCAGGTTAATAATAAGTTAGCTTCTCTGCAACGTAGAATATGGCAGACTGATTACGAAGAAAGCCAGTATAAGTTGGTGTTCTCTTTTCCATTTGGTATCTTAGGTTTCTACTCTTTTATTTTTTTCATTTTTATTTTTTTTAAGATTTTATTTATTTATTCGACAGAGATAGAGACAGCCAGCGAGAGAGGGAACACAAGCAGGGGGAGTGGGAGAGGAAGAAGCAGGCTCATAGCAGAAGAGCCTGATGTGGGGCTCGATCCCATCACACCGGGATCACGCCCTGAGCCGAAGGCAGACGCTTAACCGCTGTGCCACCCAGGCGCCCCAGGTTTCTACTCTTTTAAAACTATTATATCTGCTAAAATAATGCACTTGTTTCTTTTTCCCTAGCATGTCATCTCCTTGCCAACTTGAGACTTTGAACCAACATAAATATCCCTTAATTTATACAAGAAAAGTTTATTGTAATTTAGAATGGTTTAACCAAGCAAATCAAATGCAACTTCCTTCTAAATTATCCTCAAAAGAAAAGAAATAAATGTAATAATTTCTTAAAGCTTGAAAATAGATATGATAATATTTACTATTTACTAAAAAGGCCCTTTTTTGAACTCCAGTCAAGTATGGAAGTTTGCTGTGAATTACAAATCTGATCTGATAAAATGACACATAAATATTTTAGCAGGAGTTTTGGTCCTAATGCCCAGGAGATGGCTGTAAATCTGCCTGTAATACAAAGCTCTCTCGTGTTTGACAACTTCAGACGGCCAACTATTTGGGTATTAAAAACTCCTGCCCAGATTACTGTTAATGCTAATCCTGATGGAATCACTTAATAAGTATGATTTTTCTCCCTTTTATAATGTCATAGCTGTATAACTGTTACATTGCATGTCTTCACTTTGACCGGATTCTGGCTTTTTCCATTGTGCACATGGATAGAAATTCTGGTCTGTTTCTCATGAAGGTAGGTTTAGTTCTAGTTGAATGAACACTATAAAAGAATTATTTCTTTTCAGCGAATGTCAGTGTTGTGCCCATGACCTAAAAGAAAAAAAAATCGTAAATTTTATTTGGATACAGAGACAGGCAGTAATTTTAAGATTAAAAAAAGAAAAATCCATGTTGACCAGAACAGTTCAAATAATCAAAGCTTCAGTTGACAAAGTGGTTAAGAGACTAGGGGTGTCTGAGAATATTCTAAATTGCTCTCACATCACATAATAGCAGTTGTCCTGGGGGAGGTGAAAAGGAGACAGACTTCCAGGAGCTAACAGGGTGGGATGAAATGTTGACAAATAGACCAACAAAACATTAGCAACAACTCTCCCCTCATCACCCGCCTTCCCACTCATTTCATGGATGAATAAAGAGCTATTTTTCATTCTGTCTCACTATTTGTAACAACATATGCCTTATTTAGGTCACAGGTTAATAGCCACATTAAAATACATGATATGATGAGCTCTAGCAATAGTAATCCACAGTGTTTAAATGCAGTCATTGGATTAAATGGCTCAGCACCTCAGTGCTTCCCTATTATTTTCTTATTAATTTTCCTACTACTCCTGTGGGAAGATGGAAATTATGATATCCATTTGACAAATAAAGACACTGATGCAAGGAGAGAGCCGAATGTCACAAAAAAAGTCCAGGTAGGAAAATGGCAGCAGAATCCAGAATTAAACACTCTCTAATACTAGATCCACCATGGCACAAGCCGCTGAACTTCACATAAAAATAAGCACCTTTCCCTGAATAGAAACAGAACAGGCACCCTGGCCTAACGTTAGCTTCTTTTATGAGAAGAAGCTTCTTTTTTTTCTTTCTATTTTTCACAGGGGACTTGAAAAGTCTTCCTTATGGAATTTGCTGTTGAATTATGTACAATGCTCAGTTGTAGGGTTTAAATGTGCATAGCTGGGCACCTTACCAGGCAGTTTAGATTGTTCGAGCGGCACCGTATGCACTCGTGGTCATCCGGGCCCTCATCCTCACACTAGTCCTGCTGACCTCGGCACACACAGCCCCTCACCACTCCTCCCGCAATTCCTCTTCAATTGTTTCTGAGCTCAAGACCTTTCGCTGATGCTTGCTTGCAAAATGCCACATCCTACTAACAAAATTGGCCATCAAGACTTTCCACTAACTCTCCTTTTCTACCCTCTGCTCTCATTCATTCATCCATTCATTCAATGAATATTCATTGGTCGTCCATGTCTATGAGGCACTATTTTAACCCTTGTTATCCAAACCATCTTCTTTCATCCCCGGAGGAACTCACATTTAGTAAAGGGAGACTAAACAATTATTTAACAATGAAACAGGTTAAATAATGCATTGGGGGTATAACAAGAGGACTCTGTCTATATAAAGAAGAAAAAATAAAAGAAGTAGATTATTATATTGAAAGAAGTTTTTAATATCGAGGGGAAAAAGGATTTGGAAAAAGATTTAGCTGTAAGGCTGTTCATCACAGGCTTATTTATCATAGAAATGGATTTAAAAATATTATATGCAGCTCTCCTAGAATGGGAAACAGGTTAAATCATTATGGTACATTCACAGGTTGGAATATTAGGCAGTTTGAAGTGGAATGCTGCTAACCTCTTTCCAGTCTCTTCAGAGTGAGACAGAATCTTCTTCCACCACTACTGTGTGGTTCTCCACCAGGTACAATGCATGGAGTGTCTGATGATGAACCAACCTCTTCCTGGCTTGGGAGAGCTTTTCACAATGCTCCTCTCTACTTCCTGCCCAGGAACTTTCTAGGGGGTGTAGTCTTTGGTTGGTAGAGATGTACTTAAGGGGAATCAAACATAGACTCTTCTCCTTCCCACAAAAAGTAACCGCTTGGAAAAAGGATTGTTCCTCCATGTTGTGTTTGGAATAGGCTTTAGAGTGGACTGACAGTGAAGAACAGTGAAACAGGATTCTCTTATGGAGTCTCAGGTAGGCATGGCACGTTATTCTTCCATCTAGCTCCATTCATCTTGTAAGTGGAAGTTCTTTTCAAATAACTTGACTGATAGTACTGTTTTTCACCATAGTTGGTTTTTATCTTTTTTTTTTTTTTTCTCCTTCTGAATCATTGTAGGTATTTTAGGGAGAAGTTTAGGAAAGCATTTTCAGGGATACATGCCAGGAGTATTTAAAACCCACTGTTTTATTTGTACAATTATTTATTTATTTATTTATTTATTTATTCGACAGAGATAGAGACAGCCAGGGAGAGAGGGAACACAAGCAGGGGGAGTGGGAGAGGAAGAAGCAGGCTCCCAGCGGAGGAGCCTGATGTGGGGCTCGATCCCATAACGCCGGGATCACGCCCTGAGCCGAAGGCAGACGCTTAACCGCTGTGCCACCCAGGCGCCCCTTATTTGTACAATTTTTAAAAATCCCTTCAGACTGGACACCAGTTCTCCACTTTGCCATAGGTTTTACCACTTCATACTACCTTAAAATGGCTTGTTCGCTCACTGAAATTACTCTCCTGGCCATAGAAGCGATCAGTGATTGCCATTCTGGTTTTAGAGGCATAACTGAAGTGGAAGAAAGCAATCACCTGGACAGCTATTAGGCTGCTATCAGAGATTTCCAACATTTCCAACTTAGAAGTCAGTGGGAACCAATAATAAGTTCATACAAGGAACCCGTAAGACATCCTGGAGTTTCTCATTCATTCCTACATACAGGGAGGGAACTTCTTTTGTAGACCTGTAAAGTCTGTCTTTGGTCCTTGAATGGGAGAAAGGAATGTGAGGCCTAACAAAACTGATGTGTATGAAAGGACTAGGAAATGCAAGCTGTAAGGAGTGACATGTAATGGGAATTCTGCCAAGTAATAAAGCGATTGCTTTTTAAGCCAGGCATGGGGCCCAAATCAACTAGCTGAATCCTTCATGGTTCAGATCCTCTTCATTTTCTCTCTAACTCTCCATCTTGCTAGTCAACTCTGTTTTTCCAAACATTTAGAAACTGGAATGTAATCCCAGAAAGTGAGGGATTTCCTCTGGGCAGCCACCCTGATCTTGGAAAGAAACAAGATTTCAGATTCCACACCCTCTTCCTGGAAAGCCTATTTCAGATTTCTTTCTGATAAGCCTCGGGGAATGCAGATGACATTAGGGAAGACCTAGACCTTCCCATCATTCAGTGGAATCCCAAACATTGAACCCTGCTGGTCTCATTTGGGAGAATTCTTCTTAGATTGAACTATTGGGAGAGGTGTAAAAGTATCTATGATCTATATTGACCAGATAATCCATTTTTTATTTAAATTGTTACTCCTTTTTTCTCAAAAATATTAAAGCACAGAA